>NW_026646664.1:0-308246 GCF_949987535.1 Balaenoptera acutorostrata
CCTTATCTTCTCCTAGTGTCTAAACTCTTCTCCATGGCTGGACCCCCAAATAATATTCCTTTACGTGCTAAGGGGTATCTAGAGAGTGGGATAGGTTTAATAACTACCCTCACCCTAACACGTACCCTAACCTAACCCCTACCCTAACCCTAACGCGTACCCTAATCCTAACCCGTACCCTAAACCGAGCCCTAACCCTAACATTAGCCCTAACCCTAACCCTAACCCATACCCTACGCCCTACCCGAACCCCTCCCCAAACCCGTACCCTAAGCCGTACCCTAACCCTCACCCTCACCCTAACCCTAACCCTAAGCTCTCCTTGACTGCTTCTGCCTCCAATAGATTTCCTAAGCACTAGTGTTTTAAGGAACAGGTTAAAAAGAGAATCCTATTGTGATTTCTTGATAATGGGTGTGTTCCTTATCTTCTCCTAGTGTCTAAACTCTTCTCCATGGCTGGACCCCCAAATAATATTCCTTTACGTGCTAAGGGGTATCTAAAGAGTGGGATAGGTTTAATAACTAACCTCACCCTATCGCGTACCCTAACCCTAACCCCTACCTTAACACTAACGCGTACCCTAATCCTAACCCGTACCTAAACCGAGCCCTAACCCTAACACTAACCCTAACCCTAACCCTAACCCATACCCTACGCCCTACCCGAACCCCTCCCCGAACCCGTACCCCAAGCCATACCCTAACCCTCACCGTAACCCTAACCCTAACCCTAAGCTACCCTTGACTGCTTCTGCCTCCAATAGATTTCCTAAGCACTAGTGTTTTAAGGAACAGGTTAAAAAGAGAATCCTAATGTGATTTCGTGATAATGGGTGTGTTCCTTATCTTCTCCTAGTGTCTAAACTCTTCTCCATGGCTGGACCCCCAAATAATATTCCTTTACGTGCTAAGGGGAATCTAGAGAGTGGGATAGGTTTAATAACTAACCTCACCCTATCGCGTACCCTAAACCTAACCCGTACCCTAACACTAACGCGTACCCTAATCCTAACCCGTACCCTAAATCGAGCCCTAACCCTAACACTAACCCTAACCCTAACCCATACCCTACGCCCTACCCGAACCCCTCCCCGAACCCGTAACCTAAGCCGTACCCTAACCCTCACCCTAACCCTAACACTAACCCTAAGCTACCCTTGACTGCTTCTGCCTCCAATAGATTTCCTAAGCACTAGTGTTTTAAGGAACAGGTTAAAAAGAGAATCCTAATGTGATTTCTTGATAATGGGTGTGTTCCTTATCTTCTCCTAGTGTCTAAACTCTTCTCCATGGCTGGACCCCCAAATAATATTCCTTTACGTGCTAAGGGGTATCTAGAGAGTGGGATAGGTTTAATAACTACCCTCACCCTAACACGTACGCTAACCCTAACCCTACCCTAACACTAACGCGTACCCTAATCCTAACCCGTACCCTAAACCGAGCCCTAACCCTAACACTACCCCTAACCCTAACCCTAACCCATACCCTACGCCCTACCCGAACCCCTCCCCGAACCCGTACCCTAAGCCGTACCCTAACCCTCACCCTAACCCTAACCCTAACCCTACGCTATCCCTTGACTGCTTCTGCCTCCAATAGATTTCCTAAGCACTAGTGTTTTAAGGAACAGGTTAAAAAGAGAATCCTAATGTGATTTCTTGATAATGGGTGTGTTTCCTTATCCTCTCCTAGTGTCTAAACTCTTCTCCATGGCTGGACCCCCAAATAATATTCCTTTACGTGCTAAGGGGAATCTAGAGAGTGGGATAGGTTTAATAACTAACCTCACCCTTTCGCGAACCCTAACCCTAACCCCTACCCTAACCCTAACGCGTACCCAAATCCTAACCCGTACCCTAAACCGAGCCTTAACCCTAACACTAACCCTAACCCATACCCTATGCCCTACCCGAACCCCTCCCCGAACCCGTACCCTAAGCCGTACCCTAACCCTCACCGTACCCCTAACTCTAACCCTAAGCTACCCTTGACTGCTTCTGCCTCCAATAGATTTCCTAAGCACTAGTGTTTTAAGAAACAGGTTAAAAAGAGAAGCCTAATGGGATTTCTTGATAATGGGTGTGTTCCTTATCCTCTCCTAGTGTCTAAAGTCTTCTCCATGGCTGGACCCCCAAATAATATTCCTTTACGTGCTAAGGGGTATCTAGAGAGTGGGATAGGTTTAATAACTAACCTCACCCTAACGCGTACCCTAACCCTAACCCCTACCCTAACCCTAACGCGTACCCTAATCCTAACCCGTAACCTAAACCGAGCCCTAACCCTAACACTAGCCCTAACCCTAACCCTAACCCATACCCTACGCCCTACCCGAACCCCTCCCCGAACCCTCCGAACCCGTACCTAAGCCGTACCCTAACCCTCACCCTAATCCTAACCCTAACCCTAAGCTACCCTTGACTGCTTCTTTCTCCAATAGATTTCCTAAGCACTAGTGTTTTAAGGAACAGGTTAAAAAGAGAATCCTAATGTGATTTCTTGATAATGGGTGTGTTCCTTATCTTCTCCTAGTGTCTAAACTCTTCTCCATGGCTGGACCCCCAAATAATATTCCTTTACGTGCTAACGGGTATCTAGAGAGTGGGATAGGTTTAATAACTACCCTCACCCTAACACGTACCCTAACCCTAACCCCTACCCTAACCCTAACGCGTACCCTAATCTAACCCGTACCCTAAACCGAGCCCTAACCCTAACATTACCCCTAACCCTAACCCTAACCCATACCCTACGCCCTACCCGAACCCCTCCCCGAACCCGTACCGTAAGCCGTACCCTAACCCTCACCCTAACCCTAATCCTAACCCTACGCTACCCTTGACTGCTTCTGCCTCCAATAGATTTCCTAAGCACTAGTGTTTTAAGGAACAGGTTAAAAAGAGAATCCTAATGTGATTTCTTGATAATGGGTGTGTTCCTTATCCTCTCTTGGTGTCTAAACTCTTCTCCATGGCTGGACCCCCAAATAATATTCCTTTACGTGCTAAGGGGAATCTAGAGAGTGGGATAGGTTTAATAACTAACCTCACCCTTTCGCGAACCCTAACCCTAACCCCTACCCTAACCCTAACGCATACCCTAATCCTAACACGTACCCTAAACCGAGCCCTAACCCTAACACTAACCCTAAACCTAACCCTAACACTTACCCTATGCCCTACCCGAACCCCTCCCCGAACCTGTACCCTAAGCCATACCCTAACCCTCACCCTACCCCTAACCCTAACCCTAAGCCACCCTTGACTGCTTCTGCCTCCAATAGATTTCCTAAGCACTAGTGTTTTAAGGAACAGGTTAAAAAGAGAATCCTAATGTGATTTCTTGATAATGGGTGTGTTCCTTATCCTCTCCTAGTGTCTAAACTCTTCTCCATGGCTGGACCCCCAAATAATATTCCTTTACGTGCTAAGGGGTATCTAGAGAGTGGGATAGGTTTAATAACTAACCTCACCCTAACGCGTACCCTAACCCGAACCCCTACCCTAACACTAACGCGTACCCTAATCCTAACCCGTACCCTAAACCGAGCCCTAACCCTAACACTAGCCCTAAGCCTAACCCTAACCCATACCCTACGCCCTACCCGAACCCCTCCCCGAACCCGTACCCTAAGCCGTACCCTAACCCTCACCCTAATCCTAACCCTAACCCTAAGCTACTCTTGACTGCTTCTGCCTCCAATAGATTTCCTAAGCACTAGTGTTTTAAGGAACAGGTTAAAAACAGAATCCTAATGTATTTTCTTGATAATGGGTGTGTTCCTTATCTTCTCCTAGTGTCTAAACTCTTCTCCATGGCTGGACCACCAAATAATATTCCTTTACATGCTAAGGGGTATCTAGAGAGTGGGATAGGTTTAATAACGAACCTCACCCTATCGCGTACCCTAACCCTAACCCGTACCCTAACACTAACGCGTACCCCAATCCTAACCCGTACCCTAAACAGAGCCCTAACCCTAACACTAACCCTAACCCTAACCCATACCCTACGCCCTACCCGAACCCCTCCCCGAACCCGTAACCTAAGCCGTACCCTAACCCTCACCCTAACCCTAACCCTAACCCTAAGCTACCCTTGACTGCTTCTGCCTCCAATAGATTTCCTAAGCACTACTGTTTTAAGGAACAGGTTAAAAAGAGAATCCTAATGTGATTTCTTGATAATGGGTGTGTTCCTTATCTTCTCCTAGTGTCTAAACTCTTCTCCATGGCTGGACCCCCAAATAATATTCCTTTTCGTGCTAAGGGTATCTAGAGAGTGGGATAGGTTTAATAACTAACCTCACCCTATCGCGTTCCCTAACCCTAACCCCTACCCTAACACTAACGCGTACCCTAATCCTAACCCGTACCCTAAATCGAGCCCTAACCCTAACACTAACCCTAACCCTAACCCTAACACATACCCTACGCCCTACCCGAACCCCTCCCCGAACCCGTACCCTAAGCCGTACCCTAACCCTCACCCTAACCCTAACCCTAACCCTAAGCTACCCTTGACTTCTTCTGCCTCCAATAGATTTCCTAAGCACTAGTGTTTTAAGGAACAGGTTAAAAAGAGAATCCTAATGTGATTTCTTGATAATGGGTGTGTTCCTTATCTTCTCCTAGTGTCTAAACTCTTCTCCATGGCTGGACCCCAAAATAATATTCCTTTACGTGCTAAGGGGTATCTAGAGAGTGGGATAGGTTTAATAACTACCCTCACCCTAACACGTACCCTAACCCTAACCCCTACCCTAACCCTAACGCGTACCCTAATCCTAACCCGTACGATAAACCGAGACCTAACCCTAACACTAGCCCTAACCCTAACCCTAACCCATACCCTACGCCCTACCCGAACCCCTCCCCAAACCCGTACCCTAAGCCGTACCCTAACCCTCACCCTAACCCTAACCCTAACCCTAAGCTCTCCTTGACTGCTTCTGCCTCCAATAGATTTCCTAAGCACTAGTGTTTTAAGGAACAGGTTAAAAAGAGAATCCTATTGTGATTTCTTGATAATGGGTGTGTTCCTTATCTTCTCCTAGTGTCTAAACTCTTCTCCATGGCTGGACCCCCAAATAATATTCCTTTACGTGCTAAGGGGTATCTAAAGGGTGGGATAGGTTTAATAACTAACCTCACCCTATCGCGTACCCTAACCCTAACCCCTACCTTAACACTAACGCGTACCCTAATCCTAACCCGTACCCTAAACCGAGCCCTAACCCTAACACTAACCCTAACCCTAACCCTAACCCATACCCTACGCCCTACCCGAACCCCTCCCCGAACCCGTACCCCAAGCCATACCCTAACCCTCACCCTAACCCTAACCCTAACCCTAAGCTACCCTTGACTGCTTCTGCCTCCAATAGATTTCCTAAGCACTAGTGTTTTAAGGAACAGGTTAAAAAGGGAATCCTAATGTGATTTCGTGATAATGGGTGTGTTCCTTATCTTCTCCTAGTGTCTAAACTCTTCTCCATGGCTGGACCCCCAAATAATATTCCTTTACGTGCTAAGGGGAATCTAGAGAGTGGGATAGGTTTAATAACTAACCTCAAACTATCGCGTACCCTAAACCTAACCCGTACCCTAACACTAACGCGTACCCTAATCCTAACCCGTACCCTAAACCGAGCCCTAACCCTAACACTAACCCTAACCCTAACCCATACCCTACGCCCTACCCGAACCCCTCCCCGATCCCGTAACCTAAGCCGTACCCTAACCCTCACCCTAACCCTAACACTAACCCTAAGCTACCCTTGACTGCTTCTGCCTCCAATAGATTTCCTAAGCACTAGTGTTTTAAGGAACAGGTTAAAAAGAGAATCCTAATGTGATTTCTTGATAATGGGTGTGTTCCTTATCTTCTCCTAGTGTCTAAACTCTTCTCCATGGCTGGACCCCCAAATAATATTCCTTTACGTGCTAACGGTTATCTAGAGAGCGGGATAGGTTTAATAACTACCCTCACCCTAACACGTACGCTAACCCTAACCCCTACCCTAACCCTAACGCGTACCCTAATCCTAACCCGTACCCTAAACCGAGCCCTAACCCTAACACTAGCCCTAAACCTAACCCTAACCCATACCCTACGCCCTACCCGAACCCCTCCCCGAACCCGTACCCTAAGCCGTACCCTAACCCTCACCCTAACCCTAACCCTAACCCTACGCTACCCTTGACTGCTTCTGCCTCCAATAGATTTCCTAAGCACTAGTGTTTTAAGGAACAGGTTAAAAAGAGAATCCTAATGTGATTTCTTGATAATGGGTGTGTTCCTTATCCTCTCCTAGTGTCTAAACTCTTCTCCATGGCTGGACCCCCAAATAATATTCCTTTACGTGCTAAGGGGAATCTAGAGAGTGGGATAGGTTTAATAACTAACCTCACCCTTTCGCGAAACCTAACCCTAACCCCTACCCTAACCCTAACGCGTACCCTAATCCTAACCCGTACCCTAAACCGAGCCCTAACCCTAACACTAACCCTAACCCATACCCTATGCCCTACCCGAACCCCTCCCCGAACCTGTACCCTAAGCCGTACCCTAACCCTCACCGTACCCCTAACCCTAACCCTAAGCTACCCTTGACTGCTTCTGCCTCCAATAGATTTCCTAAGCACTAGTGTTTTAAGGAACAGGTTAAAAAGAGAATCCTAATGTGATTTCTTGATAATGGGTGTGTTCCTTATCTTCTCCTAGTGTCTAAACTCTTCTCCATGGCTGGACCCCCAAATAATATTCCTTTACGTGCTAAGGGGTATCTAGAGAGTGGGATAGGTTTAATAACTACCCTCACCCTAACACGTACCCTAACCCTAACCCCTATCCTAACCCTAACGCGTACCCTAATCCTAACCCATACCCTAAACCGAGCCCTAACCCTAACACTACCCCTAACCCTAACCCTAACCCATACCCTACGCCCTACTCGAACCCCTCCCCGAACCCGTACCGTAAGCCGTACCCTAACCCTCACCCTAACCCTAATCCTAACCCTACGCTACCCTTGACTGCTTCTGCCTCCAATAGATTTCCTAAGCACTAGTGTTTTAAGGAACAGGTTAAAAAGAGAATCCTAATGTGATTTCTTGATAATGGGTGTGTTCCTTATCCTCTCCTAGTGTCTAAACTCTTCTCCATGGCTGGACCCCCAAATAATATTCCTTTACGTGCTAAGGGGAATCTAGAGAGTGGGATAGGTTTAATAACTAACCTCACCCTTTCGCGAACCCTAACCCTAACCCCTACCCTAACCCTAACGCATACCCTAATCCTAACACGTACCCTAAACCGAGCCCTAACCCTAACACTAACCCTAAACCTAACCCTAACCCATACCCTATGCCCTACCCGAACCCCTCCCCGAACCCGTACCCCAAGCCGTACCCTAACCCTCACCCTAATCCTAACCCTAACCCTAAGCTACCCTTGACTGCTTCTGCCTCCAATAGATTTCCTAAGCACTAGTGTTTTAAGGAACAGGTTAAAAAGAGAATCCTAATGTATTTTCTTGATAATGGGTGTGTTCCTTATCTTCTCCTAGTGTCTAAACTCTTCTCCATGGCTGGACCACCAAATAATATTCCTTTACGTGCTAAGGGGTATCTAGAGAGTGGGATAGGTTTAATAACGAACCTCACCCTATCGCGTACCCTAACCCTAACCCGTACCCTAACACTAACGCGTACCCCAATCCTAACCCGTACCCTAAACAGAGCCCTAACCCTAACACTAACCCTAACCCTAACCCATACCCTACGCCCTACCCGAACCCCTCCCCGAACCCGTAACCTAAGCCGTACCCTAACCCTCACCCTAACCCTAACCCTAACCCTAAGCTACCCTTGACTGCTTCTGCCTCCAATAGATTTCCTAAGCACTACTGTTTTAAGGAACAGGTTAAAAAGAGAATCCTAATGTGATTTCTTGATAATGGGTGTGTTCCTTATCTTCTCCTAGTGTCTAAACTCTTCTCCATGGCTGGAACCCAAATAATATTCCTTTACGTGCTAAGGGGTATCTAGAGAGTGGGATAGGTTTAATAACTACCCTCACCCTAACGCATACCCTAACCCTAACCCCTACCCTAACCCTAACGCGTACCCTAATCCTAACCCGTACCCTAAACCGAGCCCTAACCCTAACACTAGCCCTAACCCTAACCCTAACCCATACCCTACGCCCTACCCGACCCCCTCCCCAAACCCGTACCCTAAGCCGTACCCTAACCCTCACCCTAACCCTAACCCTAACCCTAAGCTCTCCTTGACTGCTTCTGCCTCCAATAGATTTCCTAAGCACTAGTGTTTTAAGGAACAGGTTAAAAAGAGAATCCTATTGTGATTTCTTGATAATGGGTGTGTTCCTTATCTTCTCCTAGTGTCTAAACTCTTCTCCATGGCTGGACCCCCAAATAATATTCCTTTACGTGCTAAGGGGTATCTAGAGAGTGGGATAGGTTTAATAACTAACCTCACCCTATCGCGTACCCTAACCCTAACCCCTACGTTAACACTAACGCGTACCCTAATCCTAACCCGTACCCTAAACCGAGCCCTAACCCTAACACTAACCCTAACCCTAACCCTAACCCATACCCTACGGCCTACCCGAACCCCTCCCCGAACCCGTACCCCAAGCCATACACTAACCCTCACCCTAACCCTAACCCTAACCCTAAGCTACCCTTGACTGCTTCTGCCTCCAATAGATTTCCTAAGCACTAGTGTTTTAAGGAACAGGTTAAAAAGAGAATCCTAATGTGATTTCGTGATAATGGGTGTGTTCCTTATCTTCTCCTAGTGTCTAAACTCTTCTCCATGGCTGGACCCCCAAATAATATTCCTCTACGTGCTAAGGGGAATCTAGAGAGTGGGATAGGTTTAATAACTAACCTCACCCTATCGCGTACCCTAACCCTAACCCCTACCCTAACCCTAACGCGTACCCTAATCCTAACCCGTACCCTAAACCGAGCCCTAACCCTAACACTAGCCCTAACCCTAACCCTAACCCATACCCTACGCCCTACCCGAACCCCTCCCCGAACCCGTACCCTAAGCCGTACCCTAACCCTCACCCTAACCCTAACCCTAACCCTACGCTACCCTTGACTGCTTCTGCCTCCAATAGATTTCCTAAGCACTAGTGTTTTAAGGAACAGGTTAAAAAGAGAATCCTAATGTGATTTCTTGATAACGGGTGTGTTCCTTATCCTCTCCTAGTGTCTAAACTCTTCTCCATGGCTGGACCCCCAAATAATATTCCTTTACGTGCTAAGGGGAATCTAGAGAGTGGGATAGGTTTAATAACTAACCTCACCCTTTCGCGAAACCTAACCCTAACCCCTACCCTTACCCTAACGCGTACCCTAATCCTAACCCGTACCCTAAACCGAGCCCTAACCCTAACACTAACCCTAACCCATACCCTATGCCCTACCCGAACCCCTCCCCGAACCTGTACCCTAAGCCGTACCCTAACCCTCACCCTACCCCTAACCCTAACCCTAAGCTACCCTTGACTGCTTCTGCCTCCAATAGATTTCCTAAGCACTAGTGTTTTAAGGAACAGGTTAAAAAGAGAATCCTAATGTGATTTCTTGATAATGGGTGTGTTCCTTATCTTCTCCTAGTGTCTAAACTCTTCTCCATGGCTGGACCCCCAAATAATATTCCTTTACGTGCTAAGGGGTATCTAGAGAGTGGGATAGGTTTAATAACTACCCTCACCCTAACACGTACCCTAACCCTAACCCCTATCCTAACCCTAACGCGTACCCTAATCCTAACCCATACCCTAAACCGAGCCCTAACCCTAACACTACCCCTAACCCTAACCCTAACCCATACCCTACGCCCTACTCGAACCCCTCCCCGAACCCGTACCGTAAGCCGTACCCTAACCCTCACCCTAACCCTAATCCTAACCCTACGCTACCCTTGACTGCTTCTGCCTCCAATAGATTTCCTAAGCACTAGTGTTTTAAGGAACAGGTTAAAAAGAGAATCCTAATGTGATTTCTTGATAATGGGTGTGTTCCTTATCCTCTCCTAGTGTCTAAACTCTTCTCCATGGCTGGACCCCCAAATAATATTCCTTTACGTGCTAAGGGGAATCTAGAGAGTGGGATAGGTTTAATAACTAACCTCACCCTTTCGCGAACCCTAACCCTAACCCCTATCCTAACCCTAACGCATACCCTAATCCTAACACGTACCCTAAACCGAGCCCTAACCCTAACACTAACCCTAAACCTAACCCTAACCCATACCCTACGCCCTACCCGAACCCCTCCCCGAACCCGTACCCCAAGCCGTACCCTAACCCTCACCCTAATCCTAACCCTAACCCTAAGCTACCCTTGACTGCTTCTGCCTCCAATAGATTTCCTAAGCACTAGTGTTTTAAGGAACAGGTTAAAAAGAGAATCCTAATGTATTTTCTTGATAATGGGTGTGTTCCTTATCTTCTCCTAGTGTCTAAACTCTTCTCCATGGCTGGACCACCAAATAATATTCCTTTACGTGCTAAGGGGTATCTAGAGAGTGGGATAGGTTTAATAACGAACCTCACCCTATCGCGTACCCTAACCCTAACCCGTACCCTAACACTAACGCGTACCCCAATCCTAACCCGTACCCTAAACAGAGCCCTAACCCTAACACTAACCCTAACCCTAACCCATACCCTACGCCCTACCCGAACCCTTCCCCGAACCCGTAACCTAAGCCGTACCCTAACCCTCACCCTAACCCTAACCCTAACCCTAAGCTACCCTTGACTGCTTCTGCCTCCAATAGATTTCCTAAGCACTACTGTTTTAAGGAACAGGTTAAAAAGAGAATCCTAATGTGATTTCTTGATAATGGGTGTGTTCCTTATCTTCTCCTAGTGTCTAAACTCTTCTCCATGGCTGGACCCCCAAATAATATTCCTTTACGTGCTAAGGGGTATCTAGAGAGTGGGATAGGTTTAATAACTACCCTCACCCTAACGCATACCCTAACCCTAACCCCTACCCTAACCCTAACGCGTACCCTAATCCTAACCCGTACCCTAAACCGAGCCCTAACCCTAACACTAGCCCTAACCCTAACCCTAACCCATACCCTACGCCCTACCCGAACCCCTCCCCAAACCCGTACCCTAAGCCGTACCCTAACCCTCACCCTAACCCTAACCCTAACCCTAAGCTCTCCTTGACTGCTTCTGCCTCCAATAGATTTCCTAAGCACTAGTGTTTTAAGGAACAGGTTAAAAAGAGAATCCTATTGTGATTTCTTGATAATGGGTGTGTTCCTTATCTTCTCCTAGTGTCTAAACTCTTCTCCATGGCTGGACCCCCAAATAATATTCCTTTACGTGCTAAGGGGTATCTAGAGAGTGGGATAGGTTTAATAACTAACCTCACCCTATCGCGTACCCTAACCCTAACCCCTACGTTAACACTAACGCGTACCCTAATCCTAACCCGTACCCTAAACCGAGCCCTAACCCTAACACTAACCCTAACCCTAACCCTAACCCATACCCTACGGCCTACCCGAACCCCTCCCCGAACCCGTACCCCAAGCCATACACTAACCCTCACCCTAACCCTAACCCTAACCCTAAGCTACCCTTGACTGCTTCTGCCTCCAATAGATTTCCTAAGCACTAGTGTTTTAAGGAACAGGTTAAAAAGAGAATCCTAATGTGATTTCTTGATAATGGGTGTGTTCCTTATCTTCTCCTAGTGTCTAAACTCTTCTCCATGGCTGGACCCCCAAATAATATTCCTTTACGTGCTAAGGGGTATCTAGAGAGTGGGATAGGTTTAATAACTACCCTCACCCTAACACGTACCCTAACCCTAACCCCTACCCTAACCCTAACGCGTACCCTAATCCTAACCCGTACCCTAAACCGAGCCCCAACCCTAACACTACCCCTAACCCTAACCCTAACCCATACCCTACGCCCTACCCGAACCCCTCCCCGAACCCGTACCGTAAGCCGTACCCTAACCCTCACCCTAACCCTAATCCTAACCCTACGCTACCCTTGACTGCTTCTGCCTCCAATAGATTTCCTAAGCACTAGTGTTTTAAGGAACAGGTTAAAAAGAGAATCCTAATGTGATTTCTTGATAATGGGTGTGTTCCTTATCCTCTCCTAGTGTCTAAACTCTTCTCCATGGCTGGACCCCCAAATAATATTCCTTTACGTGCTAAGGGGAATCTAGAGAGTGGGATAGGTTTAATAACTAACCTCACCCTTTCGCGAACCCTAACCCTAACCCCTACCCTAACCCTAACGCATACCCTAATCCTAACACGTACCCTAAACCGAGCCCTAACCCTAACACTAACCCTAAACCTAACCCTAACCCATACCCTATGCCCTACCCGAACCCCTCCCCGAACCTGTACCCTAAGCCGTACCCTAACCCTCACCCTACCCCTAACCCTAACCCTAAGCTACCCTTGACTGCTTCTGCCTCCAATAGATTTCCTAAGCACTAGTGTTTTAAGGAACAGGTTAAAAAGAGAATCCTAATGTGATTTCTTGATAATGGGTGTGTTCCTTATCCTCTCCTAGTGTCTAAACTCTTCTCCATGGCTGGACCCCCAAATAATATTCCTTTACGTGCTAAGGGTTATCTAGAGAGTGGGATAGGTTTAATAACTAACCTCACCCTAACGGGTACCCTAACCCGAACCCCTACCCTAACACTAACGCGTACCCTTATCCTAACCCGTACCCTAAACCGAGCCCTAACCCTAACACTAGCCCTAACCCTAACCCTAACCCATACCCTACGCCCTACCCGAACCCCTCCCCAAACCCGTACCCTAAGCCGTACCCTAACCCTCACCCTAATCCTAACCCTAACCCTAAGCTACCCTTGACTGCTTCTGCCTCCAATAGATTTCCTAAGCACTAGTGTTTTAAGGAACAGGTTAAAAAGAGAATCCTAATGTATTTTCTTGATAATGGGTGTGTTCCTTATCTTCTCCTAGTGTCTAAACTCTTCTCCATGGCTGGACCCCCAAATAATATTCCTTTACGTGCTAAGGGGTATCTAGAGAGTGGGATAGGTTTAATAACGAACCTCACCCTATCGCGTACCCTAACCCTAACCCGTACCCTAACACTAACGCGTACCCCAATCCTAACCCGTACCCTAAACAGAGCCCTAACCCTAACACTAACCCTAACCCTAACCCATACCCTACGCCCTACCCGAACCCCTCCCCGAACCCGTACCGTAAGCCGTACCCTAACCCTCACCCTAACCCTAATCCTAACCCTACGCTACCCTTGACTGCTTCTGCCTCCAATAGATTTCCTAAGCACTAGTGTTTTAAGGAACAGGTTAAAAAGAGAATCCTAATGTGATTTCTTGATAATGGGTGTGTTCCTTATCCTCTCCTAGTGTCTAAACTCTTCTCCATGGCTGGACCCCCAAATAATATTCCTTTACGTGCTAAGGGGAATCTAGAGAGTGGGATAGGTTTAATAACTAACCTCACCCTTTCGCGAACCCTAACCCTAACCCCTACCCTAACCCTAACGCATACCCTAATCCTAACACGTACCCTAAAACGAGCCCTAACCCTAACACTAACCCTAAACCTAACCCTAACCCATACCCTATGCCCTACCCGAACCCCTCCCCGAACCTGTACCCTAAGCCGTACCCTAACCCTCACCCTACCCCTAACCCTAACCCTAAGCTACCCTTGACTGCTTCTGCCTCCAATAGATTTCCTAAGCACTAGTGTTTTAAGGAACAGGTTAAAAAGAGAATCCTAATGTGATTTCTTGATAATGGGTGTGTTCCTTATCTTCTCCTAGTGTCTAAACTCTTCTCCATGGCTGGACCCCCAAATAATATTCCTTTACGTGCTAAGGGGTATCTAGAGAGTGGGATAGGTTTAATAACGAACCTCACCCTATCGCGTACCCTAACCCTAACCCGTACCCTAACACTAACGCGTACCCCAATCCTAACCCGTACCCTAAACAGAGCCCTAACCCTAACACTAACCCTAACCCTAACCCATACACTACGCCCTACCCGAACCCCTCCCCGAACCCGTACCCTAAGCCGTACCCTAACCCTCACCCTAATCCTAACCCTAACCCTAAGCTACCCTTGACTGCTTCTGCCTCCAATAGATTTCCTAAGCACTAGTGTTTTAAGGAACAGGTTAAAAAGAGAATCCTAATGTGATTTCTTGATAATGGGTGTGTTCCTTATCTTCTCCTAGTGTCTAAACTCTTCTCCATGGCTGGACCCCCAAATAATATTCCTTTACGTGCTAAGGGGTATCTAGAGAGTGGGATAGGTTTAATAACTACCCTCACCCTAACACGTACCCTAACCCTAACCCCTACCCTAACCCTAACGCGTACCCTAATCCTAACCCGTACCGTAAACCGAGCCCCAACCCTAACACTACCCCTAACCCTAACCCTAACCCATACCCTACGCCCTACCCGAACCCCTCCCCGAACCCGTACCGTAAGCCGTACCCTAACCCTCACCCTAACCCTAATCCTAACCCTACGCTACCCTTGACTGCTTCTGCCTCCAATAGATTTCCTAAGCACTAGTGTTTTAAGGAACAGGTTAAAAAGAGAATCCTAATGTGATTTCTTGATAATGGGTGTGTTCCTTATCCTCTCCTAGTGTCTAAACTCTTCTCCATGGCTGGACCCCCAAATAATATTCCTTTACGTGCTAAGGGGAATCTAGAGAGTGGGATAGGTTTAATAACTAACCTCACCCTTTCGCGAACCCTAACCCTAACCCCTACCCTAACCCTAACGCATACCCTAATCCTAACACGTACCCTAAAACGAGCCCTAACCCTAACACTAACCCTAAACCTAACCCTAACCCATACCCTATGCCCTACCCGAACCCCTCCCCGAACCTGTACCCTAAGCCGTACCCTAACCCTCACCCTACCCCTAACCCTAACCCTAAGCTACCCTTGACTGCTTCTGCCTCCAATAGATTTCCTAAGCACTAGTGTTTTAAGGAACAGGTTAAAAAGAGAATCCTAATGTGATTTCTTGATAATGGGTGTGTTCCTTATCTTCTCCTAGTGTCTAAACTCTTCTCCATGGCTGGACCCCCAAATAATATTCCTTTACGTGCTAAGGGGTATCTAGAGAGTGGGATAGGTTTAATAACGAACCTCACCCTATCGCGTACCCTAACCCTAACCCGTACCCTAACACTAACGCGTACCCCAATCCTAACCCGTACCCTAAACAGAGCCCTAACCCTAACACTAACCCTAACCCTAACCCATACACTACGCCCTACCCGAACCCCTCCCCGAACCCGTAACCTAAGCCGTACCCTAACCCTCACCCTAACCCTAACCCTAACCCTAAGCTACCCTTGACTGCTTCTGCCTCCAATAGATTTCCTAAGCACTACTGTTTTAAGGAACAGGTTAAAAAGAGAATCCTAATGTGATTTCTTGATAATGGGTGTGTTCCTTATCTTCTCCTAGTGTCTAAACTCTTCTCCATGGCTGGACCCCCAAATAATATTCCTTTACGTGCTAAGGGGAATATAGAGAGTGGGATAGGTTTAATAACTAACCTCACCCTATCGCGTACCCTAAACCTAACCCGTACCCTAACACTAACGCGTACCCTAATCCTAACCCGTACCCTAAACCGAGCCCTAACCCTAACACTAACCCTAACCCTAACCCATACCCTACGCCCTACCCGAACCCCTCCCCGAACCCGTAACCTAAGCCGTACCCTAACCCTAACCCTAACCCTAACCCTAACCCTAAGCTACCCTTGACTGCTTCTGCCTCCAATAGATTTCCTAAGCACTAGTGTTTTAAGGAACAGGTTAAAAAGAGAATCCTAATGTGATTTCTTGATAATGGGTGTGTTCCTTATCTTCTCCTAGTGTCTAAACTCTTCTCCATGGCTGGACCCCCAAATAATATTCCTTTACGTGCTAAGGGGTATCTAGAGAGTGGGATAGGTTTAATAACTACCCTCACCCTAACACGTACCCAAACCCTAACCCCTACCCTAACCCTAACGCGTACCCTAATCCTAACCCGTACCCTAAACCGAGCCCTAACCCTAACACTAGACCTAACCCTAACCCTAACCCATACCCTACGCCCTACCCGAACCCCTCCCCAAACCCGTACCCTAAGCCGTACCCTAACCCTCACCCTAACCCTAACCCTAACCCTAAGCTCTCCTTGACTGCTTCTGCCTCCAATAGATTTCCTAAGCACTAGTGTTTTAAGGAACAGGTTAAAAAGAGAATCCTATTGTGATTTCTTGATAATGGGTGTGTTACTTATCTTCTCCTAGTGTCTAAACTCTTCTCCATGGCTGGACCCCCAAATAATATTCCTTTACGTGCTAAGGGGTATCTAGAGAGTGGGATAGGTTTAATAACTAACCTCACCCTATCGCGTACCCTAACATTAACCCCTTCCTTAACACTAACGCGTACCCTAATCCTAACCCGTACCCTAAACCGAGCCCTAACCCTAACACTAACCCTAACCCTAACCCTAACCCATACCCTACGCCCTACCCGAACCCATCCCCGAACCCGTACCCCAAGCCATACCCTAACCCTCACCCTAACCCTAACCCTAACCCTAAGCTACCCTTGACTGCTTCTGCCTCCAATAGATTTCCTAAGCACTAGTGTTTTAAGGAACAGGTTAAAAAGAGAATCCTAATGTGATTTCGTGATAATGGGTGTGTTCCTTATTTTCTCCTAGTGTCTAAACTCTTCTCCATGGCTGGACCCCCAAATAATATTCCTTTACGTGCTAAGGGGAATCTAGAGAGTGGGATAGGTTTAATAACTAACCTCACCCTATCGCGTACCCTAAACCTAACCCGTACCCTAACACTAACGCGTACCCTAATCCTAACCCGTACCCTAAACCGAGGCCTAACCCTAACACTAACCCTAACCCTAACCCATACCCTACGCCCTACCCGAACCCCTCCCCGAACCCGTAACCTAAGCCGTACCCTAACCCTCACCCTAACCCTAACCCTAACCCTAAGCTATCCTTGACTGCTTCTGCCTCCAATAGATTTCCTAAGCACTAGTGTTTTAAGGAACAGGTTAAAAAGAGAATCCTAATGTGATTTCTTGATAATGGGTGTGTTCCTTATCTTCTCCTAGTGTCTAAACTCTTCTCCATGGCTGGACCCCCAAATAATATTCCTTTACGTGCTAAGGGGTATCTAGAGAGTGGGATAGGTTTAATAACTACCCTCACCCTAACACGTACCCTAACCCTAACCCTAACGCGTACCCTAATCCTAACCCGTACCCTAAACCGAGCCCTAACCCTAACACTAGCCCTAACCTTAACCCTAACCCATACCCTACGCCCTACCCGAACCCCTCCCCGAACCCGTACCCTAAGCCGTACCCTAACCCTCACCCTAACCCTAACCCTAACCCTACGCTACCCTTGACTGCTTCTGCCTCCAATAGATTTCCTAAGCACTAGTGTTTTAAGGAACAGGTTAAAAAGAGAATCCTAATGTGATTTCTTGATAATGGGTGTGTTCCTTATCCTCTCCTAGTGTCTAAACTCTTCTCCATGGCTGGACCCCCAAATAATATTCCTTTACGTGCTAAGGGGAATCTAGAGAGTGGGATAGGTTTAATAACTAACCTCACCCTTTCGCGAACCCTAACCCTAACCCCTACCCTAACCCTAACGCGTACCCTAATCCTAACCCGTACCCTAAACCGAGCCCTAACCCTAACACTAAACCTAAGCCTTACCCTAACCCATACACTATGCCCTACCCGAACCCCTCCCCGAACCTGTACCCTAAGCCGAACCCTAACCCTCACCCTACCCCTAACCCTAACCCTAAGCTACCCTTGACTGCTTCTGCCTCCAATAGATTTCCTAAGCACTAGTGTTTTAAGGAACAGGTTAAAAAGAGAATCCTAATGTGATTTCTTGATAATGGGTGTGTTCCTTATCCTCTCCTACTGTCTAAACTCTTCTCCATGGCTGGACCCCCAAATAATATTCCTTTACGTGCTAAGGGGTATCTAGAGAGTGGGATAGGTTTAATAACTAACCTCACCCTAACGCGTACCCTAACCCTAACCCCTACCCTAACACTAACGCGTACCCTAATCCTAACCCGTACCCTAAACCGAGCCCTAACCCTAACACTAGCCCTAACCCTAACCCTAACCCATACCCTACGCCCTACCCGAACCCCTCCCCGAACCCGTACCCTAAGCCATACCCTAATCCTCACCCTAATCCTAACCCTAACCCTAAGCTACCCTTGACTGCTTCTGCCTCCAATAGATTTCCTAATCACTACTGTTTTAAGGAACAGGTTAAAAAGGGAATCCTAATGTGATTTCTTGATAATGGGTGTGTTCCTTATCTTCTCCTAGTGTCTAAACTCTTCTCCATGGCTGGAACCCCAAATAATATTCCTTTACGTGCTAAGGGGTATCTAGAGAGTGGGATAGGTTTAATAACTAACCTCACCCTATCGCGTTCCCTAACCCTAACCCCTACCCTAACACTAACGCGTACCCTAATCCTAACCGGTACCCTAAATCGAGCCCTAACCCTAACACTAACCCTAACCCTAACCCTAACCCATACCCTACGCCCTACCCGAACCCCTCCCCGAACCCGTACCCTAAGCCGTACCCTAACCCTCACCCTAACCCTAACCCTAACCCTAAGCTACCCTTGACTTCTTCTGCCTCCAATAGATTTCCTAAGCACTAGTGTTTTAAGGAACAGGTTAAAAAGAGAATCCTAATGTGATTTCGTGATAATGGGTGTGTTCCATACCTTCTCCTAGTGTCTAAACTCTTCTCCATGGCTGGACCCCCAAATAATATTCCTTTACGTGCTAAGGGGTATCTAGAGAGTGGGATAGGTTTAATAACTACCCTCACCCTAACACGTACCCTAACCCTAACCCCTACCCTAACCCTAACGCGTACCCTAATCCTAACCCGTACCCTAAACCGAGCCCTAACCCTAACACTAGCCCTAACCCTAACCCTAACCCATACCCTACGCCCTACCCGAACCCCTCCCCAAACCCGTACCCTAAGCCGTACCCTAACCCTCACCCTAACCCTAACCCTAACCCTAAGCTCTCCTTGACTGCTTCTGCCTCCAATAGATTTCCTAAGCACTAGTGTTTTAAGGAACAGGTTAAAAAGAGAATCCTATTGTGATTTCTTGATAATGGGTGTGTTCCTTATCTTCTCCTAGTGTCTAAACTCTTCTCCATGTCTGGACCCCCAAATAATATTCCTTTACGTGCTAAGGGGTATCTAGAGAGTGGGATAGGTTTAATAACTAACCTCACCCTATCGCGTACCCTAACCCTAACCCCTACCTTAACACTAACGCGTACCCTAATCCTAACCCGTACCCTAAACCGAGCCCTAACCCTAACACTAACCCTAACCCTAACCCTAACCCATACCCTACGCCCTACCCGAACCCCTCCCCGAACCCGTACCCCAAGCCATACCCTAACCCTCACCCTAACCCTAACCCTAACCCTAAGCTACCCTTGACTGCTTCTGCCTCCAATAGATTTCCTAAGCACTAGTGTTTTAAGGAACAGGTTAAAAAGAGAATCAAAATGTGATTTCGAGATAATGGGTGTGTTCCTTATCTTCTCCTAGTGTCTAAACTCTTCTCCATGGCTGGACCCCCAAATAATATTCCTTTACGTGCTAAGGGGAATCTAGAGAGTGGGATAGGTTTAATAACTAACCTCACCCTATCGCGTACCCTAAACCTAACCCGTACCCTAACACTAACGCGTACCCTAATCCTAACCCGTACCCTAAACCGAGCCCTAACCCTAACACTAACCCTAACCCTAACCCATACCCTACGCCCTACCCGAACCCCTCCCCGAACCCGTAACCTAAGCCGTACCCTAACCCTAACCCTAACCCTAACCCTAACCCTAAGCTACCCTTGACTGCTTCTGCCTCCAATAGATTTCCTAAGCACTAGTGTTTTAAGGAACAGGTTAAAAAGAGAATCCTAATGTGATTTCTTGATAATGGGTGTGTTCCTTATCCTCTCCTAGTGTCTAAACTCTTCTCCATGGCTGGACCCCCAAATAATATTCCTTTACGTGCTAAGGGGAATCTAGAGAGTGGGATAGGTTTAATAACTAACCTCACCCTTTCGCGAACCCTAACCCTAACCCCTACCCTAACCCTAACGCGTACCCTAATCCTAACCCGTACCCTAAACCGAGCCCTAACCCTAACACTAACCCTAAGCCTAACCCTAACCCATACCCTATGCCCTACCAGAACCCCTCCCCGAAACTGTACCCTAAGCCGTACCCTAACCCTCACCCTACCCCTAACCCTAACCCTAAGCTACCCTTGACTGCTTCTGCCTCCAATAGATTTTCTAAGCACTAGTGTTTTAAGGAACAGGTTAAAAAGAGAATCCTAATGTGATTTCTTGATAATGGGTGTGTTCCTTATCCTCTCCTAGTGTCTAAACTCTTCTCCATGGCTGGACCCCCAAATAATATTCCTTTACGTGCTAAGGGGAATCTAGAGAGTGGGATAGGTTTAATAACTATCCTCACCCTTTCGCGAAACCTAACCCTAACCCCTACCCTAACCCTAACGCGTACCCTAATCCTAACCCGTACCCTAAACCGAGCCCTAACCCTAACACTAACCCTAAGCCTAACCCTAACCCATACCCTATGCCCTACCCGAACCCCTCCCCGAACCTGTACCCTAAGCCGTACCCTAACCCTCACCCTACCCCTAACCCTAACCCTAAGCTACCCTTGACTGCTTCTGCCTCCAATAGATTTCCTAAGCACTAGTGTTTTAAGGAACAGGTTAAAAAGAGAATCCTAATGTGATTTCTTGATAATGGGTGTGTTCCTTATCCTCTCCTAGTGTCTAAACTCTTCTCCATGGCTGGACCCCCAAATAATATTCCTTTACGTGCTAAGGGGAATCTAGAGAGTGGGATAGGTTTAATAACTAACCTCACCCTTTCGCGAAACCTAACCCTAACCCCTACCCTAACCCTAACGCGTACCCTAATCCTAACCCGTACCCTAAACCGAGCCCTAACCCTAACACTAACCCTAAGCCTAACCCTAACCCATACCCTATGCCCTACCCGAACCCCTCCCCGAACCTGTACCCTAAGCCGTACCCTAACCCTCACCCTACCCCTAACCCTAACCCTAAGCTACCCTTGACTGCTTCTGCCTCCAATAGATTTCCTAAGCACTAGTGTTTTAAGGAACAGGTTAAAAAGAGAATCCTAATGTGATTTCTTGATAATGGGTGTGTTCCTTATCTTCTCCTAGTGTCTAAACTCTTCTCAATGGCTGGACCCCCAAATAATATTCCTTTACGTGCTAAGGGGTATCTAGAGAGTGGGATAGGTTTAATAACTACCCTCACCCTAACACGTACGCTAACCCTAACCCCTACCCTAACCCTAACGCGTACCCTCCCTAATCCTAACCCGTACCCTAAACCGAGCCCTAACCCTAACACTAGCCCTAACCCTAACCCTAACCCATACCCTACGCCCTACCCGAACCCCTCCCCGAACCCGTACCGTAAGCCGTACCCTAACCCTCACCCTAACCCTAATCCTAACCCTACGCTACCCTTGACTGCTTCTGCCTCCAATAGATTTCCTAAGCACTAGTGTTTTAAGGAACAGGTTAAAAAGAGAATCCTAATGTGATTTCTTGAAATGGGTGTGTTCCTTATCCTCTCCTAGTGTCTAAACTCTTCTCCATGGCTGGACCCCCAAATAATATTCCTTTACGTGCTAAGGGGAATCTAGAGAGTGGGATAGGTTTAATAACTAACCTCACCCTTTCGCGAACCCTAACCCTAACCCCTACCCTAACCCTAACGCATACCCTAATCCTAACACGTACCCTAAACCGAGCCCTAACCCTAACACTAACCCTAAGCCTAACCCTAACCCATACCCTATGCCCTACCCGAACCCCTCCCCGAACCTGTACCCTAAGCCGTACCCTAACCCTCACCCTACCCCTAACCCTAACCCTAAGCTACCCTTGACTGCTTCTGCCTCCAATAGATTTCCTAAGCACTAGTGTTTTAAGGAACAGGTTAAAAAAAGAATCCTAATGTGATTTCTTGATAATGGGTGTGTTCCTTATCCTCTCCTAGTGTCTAAACTCTTCTCCATGGCTGGACCCCCAAATAATATTCCTTTACGTGCTAAGGGTTATCTAGAGAGTGGGATAGGTTTAATAACTAACCTCACCCTAACGCGTACCCTAACCCGAACCCCTACCCTAACACTAACGCGTACCCTAATCCTAACCCGTACCCTAAACCGAGCCCTAACCCTAACACTAGCCCTAACCCTAACCCTAACCCATACCCTACGCCCTACCCGAACCCCTCCCCGAACCCGTACCCTAAGCCGTACCCTAACCCTCACCCTAATCCTCACCCTAACCCTAAGCTACCCTTGACTGCTTCTGCCTCCAATAGATTTCCTAAGCACTAGTGTTTTAAGGAACAGGTTAAAAAGAGAATCCTAATGTATTTTCTTGATAATGGGTGTGTTCCTTATCTTCTCCTAGTGTCTAAACTCTTCTCCATGGCTGGACCCCCAAATAATATTCCTTTACGTGCTAAGGGGTATCTAGAGAGTGGGATAGGTTTAATAACTAACCTCACCCTATCGCGTACCCTAACCCTAACCCCTACCCTAACACTAACGCGTACCCTAATCCTAACCCGTACCCTAAACCGAGCCCTAACCCTAACACTAGCCCTAACCCTAACCCTAACCCATACCTTACGCCCTACCCGAACCCCTCCCCGAACCCGTACCCTAAGCCGTACCCTAACCCTCACCCTAATCCTAACCCTAACCCTAAGCTTCCCTTGACTGCTTCTGCCTCCAATAGATTTCCTAAGCACTAGTGTTTTAAGGAACAGGTTAAAAAGAGAATCCTAATGTGATTTCTTGATAATGGGTGTGTTCCTTATCTTCTCCTAGTGTCTAAACTCTTCTCCATGGCTGGACCCCCAAATAATATTCCTTTACGTGCTAAGGGGAATCTAGAGAGTGGGATAGGTTTAATAACTAACCTCACCCTATCGCGTACCCCAACCCTAACCCGTACCCTAACACTAACGCGTACCCCAATCCTAACCCGTACCCTAAACAGAGCCCTAACCCTAACACTAACCCTAACCCTAACCCGTACCCTACGCCCTACCCGAACCCCTCCCCGAACCCGTAACCTAAGCCGTACCCTAAACCTCACCCTAACCCTAACCCTAACCCTAAGCTACCCTTGACTGCTTCTGCCTCCAATAGATTTCCTAAGCACTAGTGTTTTAAGGAACAGGTTAAAAAGAGAATCCTAATGTTATTTCTTGATAATGGGTGTGTTCCTTATCCTCTCCTAGTGTCTAAAGTCTTCTCCATGGCTGGACCCCCAAATAATATTCCTTTACGTGCTAAGGGGAATCTAGAGAGTGGGATAGGTTTAATAACTAACCTCACCCTTTCGCGAACCCTAACCCTAACCCCTACCCTAACCCTAACGCGTACCCTAATCCTAACCCGTACCCTAAACCGAGCCCTAACCCTAACACTAACCCTAAGCCTAACCGTAACCCATACCCTATGCCCTACCCGAATCCCTCCCCGAACCTGTACCCTAAGCCGTACCCTAACCCTCACCCTACCCCTAACCCTAACGCTAAGCTACCCTTGACTGCTTCTGCCTCCAATAGATTTCCTAAGCACTAGTGTTTTAAGGAACATGTTAAAAAGAGAATCCTAATGTGATTTCTTGATAATGGGTGTGTTCCTTATCCTCTCCTAGTGTCTAAACTCTTCTCCATGGCTGGACCCCCAAACAATATTCCTTTACGTGCTAAGGGGTATCTAGAGAGTGGGATAGGTTTAATAACTACCCTCACCCTAACACGTACCCTAACCCTAACCCTAACGCGTACCCTAATCCTAACCCGTACCCTAAACCGAGCCCTAACCCTAACACTAGCCCTAACCCTAACCCTAACCCATACCCTACGCCCTACCCGAACCCCTCCCCGAACCCGTACCCTAAGCCGTACCCTAACCCTCACCCTAACCCTAACCCTAACCCTACGCTACCCTTGACTGCTTCTGCCTCCAATAGATTTCCTAAGCACTAGTGTTTTAAGGAACAGGTTAAAAAGAGAATCCTAATGTGATTTCTTGATAATGGGTGTGTTCCTTATCCTCTCCTAGTGTCTAAACTCTTCTCCATGGCTGGACCCCCAAATAATATTCCTTTACGTGCTAAGGGGAATCTAGAGAGTGGGATAGGTTTAATAACTAACCTCACCCTTTCGCGAACCCTAACCCTAACCCCTACCCTAACCCTAACGCGTACCCTAATCCTAACCCGTACCCTAAACCGAGCCCTAACCCTAACACTAAACCTAAGCCTTACCCTAACCCATACACTATGCCCTACCCGAACCCCTCCCCGAACCTGTACCCTAAGCCGAACCCTAACCCTCACCCTACCCCTAACCGTAACCCTAAGCTACCCTTGACTGCTTCTGCCTCCAATAGATTTCCTAAGCACTAGTGTTTTAAGGAACAGGTTAAAAAGAGAATCCTAATGTGATTTCTTGATAATGGGTGTGTTCCTTATCCTCTCCTACTGTCTAAACTCTTCTCCATGGCTGGACCCCCAAATAATATTCCTTTACGTGCTAAGGGGTATCTAGAGAGTGGGATAGGTTTAATAACTAACCTCACCCTAACGCGTACCCTAACCCTAACCCCTACCCTAACACTAACGCGTACCCTAATCCTAACCCGTACCCTAAACCGAGCCCTAACCCTAACACTAGCCCTAACCCTAACCCTAACCCATACCCTACGCCCTACCCGAACCCCTCCCCGAACCCGTACCCTAAGCCATACCCTAATCCTCACCCTAATCCTAACCCTAACCCTAAGCTACCCTTGACTGCTTCTGCCTCCAATAGATTTCCTAATCACTACTGTTTTAAGGAACAGGTTAAAAAGGGAATCCTAATGTGATTTCTTGATAATGGGTGTGTTCCTTATCTTCTCCTAGTGTCTAAACTCTTCTCCATGGCTGGAACCCCAAATAATATTCCTTTACGTGCTAAGGGGTATCTAGAGAGTGGGATAGGTTTAATAACTAACCTCACCCTATCGCGTTCCCTAACCCTAACCCCTACCCTAACACTAACGCGTACCCTAATCCTAACCGGTACCCTAAATCGAGCCCTAACCCTAACACTAACCCTAACCCTAACCCTAACCCATACCCTACGCCCTACCCGAACCCCTCCCCGAACCCGTACCCTAAGCCGTACCCTAACCCTCACCCTAACCCTAACCCTAACCCTAAGCTACCCTTGACTTCTTCTGCCTCCAATAGATTTCCTAAGCACTAGTGTTTTAAGGAACAGGTTAAAAAGAGAATCCTAATGTGATTTCGTGATAATGGGTGTGTTCCATACCTTCTCCTAGTGTCTAAACTCTTCTCCATGGCTGGACCCCCAAATAATATTCCTTTACGTGCTAAGGGGTATCTAGAGAGTGGGATAGGTTTAATAACTACCCTCACCCTAACACGTACCCTAACCCTAACCCCTACCCTAACCCTAACGCGTACCCTAATCCTAACCCGTACCCTAAACCGAGCCCTAACCCTAACACTAGCCCTAACCCTAACCCTAACCCATACCCTACGCCCTACCCGAACCCCTCCCCAAACCCGTACCCTAAGCCGTACCCTAACCCTCACCCTAACCCTAACCCTAACCCTAAGCTCTCCTTGACTGCTTCTGCCTCCAATAGATTTCCTAAGCACTAGTGTTTTAAGGAACAGGTTAAAAAGAGAATCCTATTGTGATTTCTTGATAATGGGTGTGTTCCTTATCTTCTCCTAGTGTCTAAACTCTTCTCCATGTCTGGACCCCCAAATAATATTCCTTTACGTGCTAAGGGGTATCTAGAGAGTGGGATAGGTTTAATAACTAACCTCACCCTATCGCGTACCCTAACCCTAACCCCTACCTTAACACTAACGCGTACCCTAATCCTAACCCGTACCCTAAACCGAGCCCTAACCCTAACACTAACCCTAACCCTAACCCTAACCCATACCCTACGCCCTACCCGAACCCCTCCCCGAACCCGTACCCCAAGCCATACCCTAACCCTCACCCTAACCCTAACCCTAACCCTAAGCTACCCTTGACTGCTTCTGCCTCCAATAGATTTCCTAAGCACTAGTGTTTTAAGGAACAGGTTAAAAAGAGAATCAAAATGTGATTTCGAGATAATGGGTGTGTTCCTTATCTTCTCCTAGTGTCTAAACTCTTCTCCGTGGCTGGACCCCCAAATAATATTCCTTTACGTGCTAAGGGGAATCTAGAGAGTGGGATAGGTTTAATAACTAACCTCACCCTATCGCGTACCCTAAACCTAACCCGTACCCTAACACTAACGCGTACCCTAATCCTAACCCGTACCCTAAACCGAGCCCTAACCCTAACACTAACCCTAACCCTAACCCATACCCTACGCCCTACCCGAACCCCTCCCCGAACCCGTAACCTAAGCCGTACCCTAACCCTAACCCTAACCCTAACCCTAACCCTAAGCTACCCTTGACTGCTTCTGCCTCCAATAGATTTCCTAAGCACTAGTGTTTTAAGGAACAGGTTAAAAAGAGAATCCTAATGTGATTTCTTGATAATGGGTGTGTTCCTTATCCTCTCCTAGTGTCTAAACTCTTCTCCATGGCTGGACCCCCAAATAATATTCCTTTACGTGCTAAGGGGAATCTAGAGAGTGGGATAGGTTTAATAACTAACCTCACCCTTTCGCGAACCCTAACCCTAACCCCTACCCTAACCCTAACGCGTACCCTAATCCTAACCCGTACCCTAAACCGAGCCCTAACCCTAACACTAACCCTAAGCCTAACCCTAACCCATACCCTATGCCCTACCAGAACCCCTCCCCGAAACTGTACCCTAAGCCGTACCCTAACCCTCACCCTACCCCTAACCCTAACCCTAAGCTACCCTTGACTGCTTCTGCCTCCAATAGATTTCCTAAGCACTAGTGTTTTAAGGAACAGGTTAAAAAGAGAATCCTAATGTGATTTCTTGATAATGGGTGTGTTCCTTATCCTCTCCTAGTGTCTAAACTCTTCTCCATGGCTGGACCCCCAAATAATATTCCTTTACGTGCTAAGGGGAATCTAGAGAGTGGGATAGGTTTAATAACTATCCTCACCCTTTCGCGAAACCTAACCCTAACCCCTACCCTAACCCTAACGCGTACCCTAATCCTAACCCGTACCCTAAACCGAGCCCTAACCCTAACACTAACCCTAAGCCTAACCCTAACCCATACCCTATGCCCTACCCGAACCCCTCCCCGAACCTGTACCCTAAGCCGTACCCTAACCCTCACCCTACCCCTAACCCTAACCCTAAGCTACCCTTGACTGCTTCTGCCTCCAATAGATTTCCTAAGCACTAGTGTTTTAAGGAACAGGTTAAAAAGAGAATCCTAATGTGATTTCTTGATAATGGGTGTGTTCCTTATCCTCTCCTAGTGTCTAAACTCTTCTCCATGGCTGGACCCCCAAATAATATTCCTTTACGTGCTAAGGGGAATCTAGAGAGTGGGATAGGTTTAATAACTAACCTCACCCTTTCGCGAAACCTAACCCTAACCCCTACCCTAACCCTAACGCGTACCCTAATCCTAACCCGTACCCTAAACCGAGCCCTAACCCTAACACTAACCCTAAGCCTAACCCTAACCCATACCCTATGCCCTACCCGAACCCCTCCCCGAACCTGTACCCTAAGCCGTACCCTAACCCTCACCCTACCCCTAACCCTAACCCTAAGCTACCCTTGACTGCTTCTGCCTCCAATAGATTTCCTAAGCACTAGTGTTTTAAGGAACAGGTTAAAAAGAGAATCCTAATGTGATTTCTTGATAATGGGTGTGTTCCTTATCTTCTCCTAGTGTCTAAACTCTTCTCAATGGCTGGACCCCCAAATAATATTCCTTTACGTGCTAAGGGGTATCTAGAGAGTGGGATAGGTTTAATAACTACCCTCACCCTAACACGTACGCTAACCCTAACCCCTACCCTAACCCTAACGCGTACCCTCCCTAATCCTAACCCGTACCCTAAACCGAGCCCTAACCCTAACACTAGCCCTAACCCTAACCCTAACCCATACCCTACGCCCTACCCGAACCCCTCCCCGAACCCGTACCGTAAGCCGTACCCTAACCCTCACCCTAACCCTAATCCTAACCCTACGCTACCCTTGACTGCTTCTGCCTCCAATAGATTTCCTAAGCACTAGTGTTTTAAGGAACAGGTTAAAAAGAGAATCCTAATGTGATTTCTTGAAATGGGTGTGTTCCTTATCCTCTCCTAGTGTCTAAACTCTTCTCCATGGCTGGACCCCCAAATAATATTCCTTTACGTGCTAAGGGGAATCTAGAGAGTGGGATAGGTTTAATAACTAACCTCACCCTTTCGCGAACCCTAACCCTAACCCCTACCCTAACCCTAACGCATACCCTAATCCTAACACGTACCCTAAACCGAGCCCTAACCCTAACACTAACCCTAAGCCTAACCCTAACCCATACCCTATGCCCTACCCGAACCCCTCCCCAAACCTGTACCCTAAGCCGTACCCTAACCCTCACCCTACCCCTAACCCTAACCCTAAGCTACCCTTGACTGCTTCTGCCTCCAATAGATTTCCTAAGCACTAGTGTTTTAAGGAACAGGTTAAAAAAAGAATCCTAATGTGATTTCTTGATAATGGGTGTGTTCCTTATCCTCTCCTAGTGTCTAAACTCTTCTCCATGGCTGGACCCCCAAATAATATTCCTTTACGTGCTAAGGGGTATCTAGAGAGTGGGATAGGTTTAATAACTAACCTCACCCTAACGCGTACCCTAACCCGAACCCCTACCCTAACACTAACGCGTACCCTAATCCTAACCCGTACCCTAAACCGAGCCCTAACCCTAACACTAGCCCTAACCCTAACCCTAACCCATACCCTACGCCCTACCCGAACCCCTCCCCGAACCCGTACCCTAAGCCGTACCCTAACCCTCACCCTAATCCTCACCCTAACCCTAAGCTACCCTTGACTGCTTCTGCCTCCAATAGATTTCCTAAGCACTAGTGTTTTAAGGAACAGGTTAAAAAGAGAATCCTAATGTATTTTCTTGATAATGGGTGTGTTCCTTATCTTCTCCTAGTGTCTAAACTCTTCTCCATGGCTGGACCCCCAAATAATATTCCTTTACGTGCTAAGGGGTATCTAGAGAGTGGGATAGGTTTAATAACTAACCTCACCCTATCGCGTACCCTAACCCTAACCCCTACCCTAACACTAACGCGTACCCTAATCCTAACCCGTACCCTAAACCGAGCCCTAACCCTAACACTAGCCCTAACCCTAACCCTAACCCATACCTTACGCCCTACCCGAACCCCTCCCCGAACCCGTACCCTAAGCCGTACCCTAACCCTCACCCTAATCCTAACCCTAACCCTAAGCTTCCCTTGACTGCTTCTGCCTCCAATAGATTTCCTAAGCACTAGTGTTTTAAGGAACAGGTTAAAAAGAGAATCCTAATGTGATTTCTTGATAATGGGTGTGTTCCTTATCTTCTCCTAGTGTCTAAACTCTTCTCCATGGCTGGACCCCCAAATAATATTCCTTTACGTGCTAAGGGGAATCTAGAGAGTGGGATAGGTTTAATAACTAACCTCACCCTATCGCGTACCCTAACCCTAACCCGTACCCTAACACTAACGCGTACCCCAATCCTAACCCGTACCCTAAACAGAGCCCTAACCCTAACACTAACCCTAACCCTAACCCGTACCCTACGCCCTACCCGAACCCCTCCCCGAACCCGTAACCTAAGCCGTACCCTAAACCTCACCCTAACCCTAACCCTAACCCTAAGCTACCCTTGACTGCTTCTGCCTCCAATAGATTTCCTAAGCACTAGTGTTTTAAGGAACAGGTTAAAAAGAGAATCCTAATGTTATTTCTTGATAATGGGTGTGTTCCTTATCCTCTCCTAGTGTCTAAAGTCTTCTCCATGGCTGGACCCCCAAATAATATTCCTTTACGTGCTAAGGGGAATCTAGAGAGTGGGATAGGTTTAATAACTAACCTCACCCTTTCGCGAACCCTAACCCTAACCCCTACCCTAACCCTAACGCGTACCCTAATCCTAACCCGTACCCTAAACCGAGCCCTAACCCTAACACTAACCCTAAGCCTAACCGTAACCCATACCCTATGCCCTACCCGAATCCCTCCCCGAACCTGTACCCTAAGCCGTACCCTAACCCTCACCCTACCCCTAACCCTAACGCTAAGCTACCCTTGACTGCTTCTGCCTCCAATAGATTTCCTAAGCACTAGTGTTTTAAGGAACATGTTAAAAAGAGAATCCTAATGTGATTTCTTGATAATGGGTGTGTTCCTTATCCTCTCCTAGTGTCTAAACTCTTCTCCATGGCTGGACCCCCAAACAATATTCCTTTACGTGCTAAGGGGTATCTAGAGAGTGGGATAGGTTTAATAACTAACCTCACCCTAACGCGTACCCTAACCCTAACCCCTACCCTAACACTAACGCGTACCCTAATCCTAACCCGTACCCTAAACCGAGCCCTAACCCTAACACTAGCCCTAACCCTAACCCTAACCCATACCCTACGCCCTACCCGAACCCCTCCCCAAACCCGTACCCTAAGCCGTACCCTAACCCTCACCCTAACCCTAACCCTAACCCTAAGCTCTCCTTGACTGCTTCTGCCTCCAATAGATTTCCTAAGCACTAGTGTTTTAAGGAACAGGTTAAAAAGAGAATCCTATTGTGATTTCTTGATAATGGGTGTGTTCCTTATCTTCTCCTAGTGTCTAAACTCTTCTCCATGTCTGGACCCCCAAATAATATTCCTTTACGTGCTAAGGGGTATCTAGAGAGTGGGATAGGTTTAATAACTAACCTCACCCTATCGCGTACCCTAACCCTAACCCCTACCTTAACACTAACGCGTACCCTAATCCTAACCCGTACCCTAAACCGAGCCCTAACCCTAACACTAACCCTAACCCTAACCCTAACCCATACCCTACGCCCTACCCGAACCCCTCCCCGAACCCGTACCCCAAGCCATACCCTAACCCTCACCCTAACCCTAACCCTAACCCTAAGCTACCCTTGACTGCTTCTGCCTCCAATAGATTTCCTAAGCACTAGTGTTTTAAGGAACAGGTTAAAAAGAGAATCAAAATGTGATTTCGAGATAATGGGTGTGTTCCTTATCTTCTCCTAGTGTCTAAACTCTTCTCCATGGCTGGACCCCCAAATAATATTCCTTTACGTGCTAAGGGGAATCTAGAGAGTGGGATAGGTTTAATAACTAACCTCACCCTATCGCGTACCCTAACCCTAACCCGTACCCTAACACTAACGCGTACCCCAATCCTAACCCGTACCCTAAACAGAGCCCTAACCCTAACACTAACCCTAACCCTAACCCGTACCCTACGCCCTACCCGAACCCCTCCCCGAACCCGTAACCTAAGCCGTACCCTAAACCTCACCCTAACCCTAACCCTAACCCTAAGCTACCCTTGACTGCTTCTGCCTCCAATAGATTTCCTAAGCACTAGTGTTTTAAGGAACAGGTTAAAAAGAGAATCCTAATGTTATTTCTTGATAATGGGTGTGTTCCTTATCCTCTCCTAGTGTCTAAAGTCTTCTCCATGGCTGGACCCCCAAATAATATTCCTTTACGTGCTAAGGGGAATCTAGAGAGTGGGATAGGTTTAATAACTAACCTCACCCTTTCGCGAACCCTAACCCTAACCCCTACCCTAACCCTAACGCGTACCCTAATCCTAACCCGTACCCTAAACCGAGCCCTAACCCTAACACTAACCCTAAGCCTAACCGTAACCCATACCCTATGCCCTACCCGAATCCCTCCCCGAACCTGTACCCTAAGCCGTACCCTAACCCTCACCCTACCCCTAACCCTAACGCTAAGCTACCCTTGACTGCTTCTGCCTCCAATAGATTTCCTAAGCACTAGTGTTTTAAGGAACATGTTAAAAAGAGAATCCTAATGTGATTTCTTGATAATGGGTGTGTTCCTTATCCTCTCCTAGTGTCTAAACTCTTCTCCATGGCTGGACCCCCAAACAATATTCCTTTACGTGCTAAGGGGTATCTAGAGAGTGGGATAGGTTTAATAACTAACCTCACCCTAACGCGTACCCTAACCCTAACCCCTACCCTAACACTAACGCGTACCCTAATCCTAACCCGTACCCTAAACCGAGCCCTAACCCTAACACTAGCCCTAACCCTAACCCTAACCCATACCCTACGCCCTACCCGAACCCCTCCCCGAACCCGTACCCTAAGCCGTACCCTAACCCTCACCCTAATCCTAACCCTAACCCTAGGCTACCCTTGACTGCTTCTGCCTCCAATAGATTTCCTAAGCACTAGTGTTTTAAGGAACAGGTTAAAAAGAGAATCCTAATGTGATTTCTTGATAATGGGTGTGTTCCTTATCCTCTCCTAGTGTCTAAACTCTTCTCCATGGCTGGACCCCCAAATAATATTCCTTTACGTGCTAAGGGGAATCTAGAGAGTGGGATAGGTTTAATAACTAACCTCACCCTATCGCGAACCCTAACCCTAACCCCTACCTAACCCTAACGCATACCCTAATCCTAACACGTACCCTAAACCGAGCCCTAACCCTAACACTAACCCTAAGCCTAACCCTAACCCATACCCTATGCCCTACCCGAACCCCTCCCCGAACCTGTACCCTAAGCCGTACCCTAACCCTCACCCTACCCCTAACCCTAACCCTAAGCTACCCTTGACTGCTTCTGCCTCCAATAGATTTCCTAAGCACTAGTGTTTTAAGGAACAGGTTAAAAAAAGAATCCTAATGTGATTTCTTGATAATGGGTGTGTTCCTTATCCTCTCCTAGTGTCTAAACTCTTCTCCATGGCTGGACCCCCAAATAATATTCCTTTACGTGCTAAGGGGTATCTAGAGAGTGGGATAGGTTTAATAACTAACCTCACCCTAACGCGTACCCTAACCCGAACCCCTACCCTAACACTAACGCGTACCCTAATCCTAACCCGTACCCTAAACCGAGCCCTAACCCTAACACTAGCCCTAACCCTAACCCTAACCCATACCCTACGCCCTACCCGAACCCCTCCCCGAACCCGTACCCTAAGCCGTACCCTAACCCTCACCCTAATCCTCACCCTAACCCTAAGCTACCCTTGACTGCTTCTGCCTCCAATAGATTTCCTAAGCACTAGTGTTTTAAGGAACAGGTTAAAAAGAGAATCCTAATGTATTTTCCTGATAATGGGTGTGTTCCTTATCTTCTCCTAGTGTCTAAACTCTTCTCCATGGCTGGACCCCCAAATAATATTCCTTTACGTGCTAAGGGGTATCTAGAGAGTGGGATAGGTTTAATAACTACCCTCACCCTAACACGTACCCTAACCCTAACCCCTACCCTAACCCTAACGCGTACCCTAATCCTAACCCGTACCCTAAACCGAGCCCTAACCCTAACACTAGCCCTAACCCTAACCCTAACCCATACCCTACGCCCTACCCGAACCCCTCCCCAAACCCGTACCCTAAGCCGTACCCTAACCCTCACCCTAACCCTAACCCTAACCCTAAGCTCTCCTTGACTGCTTCTGCCTCCAATAGATTTCCTAAGCACTAGTGTTTTAAGGAACAGGTTAAAAAGAGAATCCTATTGTGATTTCTTGATAATGGGTGTGTTCCTTATCTTCTCCTAGTGTCTAAACTCTTCTCCATGTCTGGACCCCCAAATAATATTCCTTTACGTGCTAAGGGGTATCTAGAGAGTGGGATAGGTTTAATAACTAACCTCACCCTATCGCGTACCCTAACCCTAACCCCTACCTTAACACTAACGCGTACCCTAATCCTAACCCGTACCCTAAACCGAGCCCTAACCCTAACACTAACCCTAACCCTAACCCTAACCCATACCCTACGCCCTACCCGAACCCCTCCCCGAACCCGTACCCCAAGCCATACCCTAACCCTCACCCTAACCCTAACCCTAACCCTAAGCTACCCTTGACTGCTTCTGCCTCCAATAGATTTCCTAAGCACTAGTGTTTTAAGGAACAGGTTAAAAAGAGAATCAAAATGTGATTTCGAGATAATGGGTGTGTTCCTTATCTTCTCCTAGTGTCTAAACTCTTCTCCATGGCTGGACCCCCAAATAATATTCCTTTACGTGCTAAGGGGAATCTAGAGAGTGGGATAGGTTTAATAACTAACCTCACCCTATCGCGTACCCTAAACCTAACCCGTACCCTAACACTAACGCGTACCCTAATCCTAACCCGTACCCTAAACCGAGCCCTAACCCTAACACTAACCCTAACCCTAACCCATACCCTACGCCCTACCCGAACCCCTCCCCGAACCCGTAACCTAAGCCGTACCCTAACCCTAACCCTAACCCTAACCCTAACCCTAAGCTACCCTTGACTGCTTCTGCCTCCAATAGATTTCCTAAGCACTAGTGTTTTAAGGAACAGGTTAAAAAGAGAATCCTAATGTGATTTCTTGATAATGGGTGTGTTCCTTATCCTCTCCTAGTGTCTAAACTCTTCTCCATGGCTGGACCCCCAAATAATATTCCTTTACGTGCTAAGGGGAATCTAGAGAGTGGGATAGGTTTAATAACTAACCTCACCCTTTCGCGAACCCTAACCCTAACCCCTACCCTAACCCTAACGCGTACCCTAATCCTAACCCGTACCCTAAACCGAGCCCTAACCCTAACACTAACCCTAAGCCTAACCCTAACCCATACCCTATGCCCTACCAGAACCCCTCCCCGAAACTGTACCCTAAGCCGTACCCTAACCCTCACCCTACCCCTAACCCTAACCCTAAGCTACCCTTGACTGCTTCTGCCTCCAATAGATTTCCTAAGCACTAGTGTTTTAAGGAACAGGTTAAAAAGAGAATCCTAATGTGATTTCTTGATAATGGGTGTGTTCCTTATCCTCTCCTAGTGTCTAAACTCTTCTCCATGGCTGGACCCCCAAATAATATTCCTTTACGTGCTAAGGGGAATCTAGAGAGTGGGATAGGTTTAATAACTATCCTCACCCTTTCGCGAAACCTAACCCTAACCCCTACCCTAACCCTAACGCGTACCCTAATCCTAACCCGTACCCTAAACCGAGCCCTAACCCTAACACTAACCCTAAGCCTAACCCTAACCCATACCCTATGCCCTACCCGAACCCCTCCCCGAACCTGTACCCTAAGCCGTACCCTAACCCTCACCCTACCCCTAACCCTAACCCTAAGCTACCCTTGACTGCTTCTGCCTCCAATAGATTTCCTAAGCACTAGTGTTTTAAGGAACAGGTTAAAAAGAGAATCCTAATGTGATTTCTTGATAATGGGTGTGTTCCTTATCCTCTCCTAGTGTCTAAACTCTTCTCCATGGCTGGACCCCCAAATAATATTCCTTTACGTGCTAAGGGGAATCTAGAGAGTGGGATAGGTTTAATAACTAACCTCACCCTTTCGCGAAACCTAACCCTAACCCCTACCCTAACCCTAACGCGTACCCTAATCCTAACCCGTACCCTAAACCGAGCCCTAACCCTAACACTAACCCTAAGCCTAACCCTAACCCATACCCTATGCCCTACCCGAACCCCTCCCCGAACCTGTACCCTAAGCCGTACCCTAACCCTCACCCTACCCCTAACCCTAACCCTAAGCTACCCTTGACTGCTTCTGCCTCCAATAGATTTCCTAAGCACTAGTGTTTTAAGGAACAGGTTAAAAAGAGAATCCTAATGTGATTTCTTGATAATGGGTGTGTTCCTTATCTTCTCCTAGTGTCTAAACTCTTCTCAATGGCTGGACCCCCAAATAATATTCCTTTACGTGCTAAGGGGTATCTAGAGAGTGGGATAGGTTTAATAACTACCCTCACCCTAACACGTACGCTAACCCTAACCCCTACCCTAACCCTAACGCGTACCCTCCCTAATCCTAACCCGTACCCTAAACCGAGCCCTAACCCTAACACTAGCCCTAACCCTAACCCTAACCCATACCCTACGCCCTACCCGAACCCCTCCCCGAACCCGTACCGTAAGCCGTACCCTAACCCTCACCCTAACCCTAATCCTAACCCTACGCTACCCTTGACTGCTTCTGCCTCCAATAGATTTCCTAAGCACTAGTGTTTTAAGGAACAGGTTAAAAAGAGAATCCTAATGTGATTTCTTGAAATGGGTGTGTTCCTTATCCTCTCCTAGTGTCTAAACTCTTCTCCATGGCTGGACCCCCAAATAATATTCCTTTACGTGCTAAGGGGAATCTAGAGAGTGGGATAGGTTTAATAACTAACCTCACCCTTTCGCGAACCCTAACCCTAACCCCTACCCTAACCCTAACGCATACCCTAATCCTAACACGTACCCTAAACCGAGCCCTAACCCTAACACTAACCCTAAGCCTAACCCTAACCCATACCCTATGCCCTACCCGAACCCCTCCCCGAACCTGTACCCTAAGCCGTACCCTAACCCTCACCCTACCCCTAACCCTAACCCTAAGCTACCCTTGACTGCTTCTGCCTCCAATAGATTTCCTAAGCACTAGTGTTTTAAGGAACAGGTTAAAAAAAGAATCCTAATGTGATTTCTTGATAATGGGTGTGTTCCTTATCCTCTCCTAGTGTCTAAACTCTTCTCCATGGCTGGACCCCCAAATAATATTCCTTTACGTGCTAAGGGGTATCTAGAGAGTGGGATAGGTTTAATAACTAACCTCACCCTAACGCGTACCCTAACCCGAACCCCTACCCTAACACTAACGCGTACCCTAATCCTAACCCGTACCCTAAACCGAGCCCTAACCCTAACACTAGCCCTAACCCTAACCCTAACCCATACCCTACGCCCTACCCGAACCCCTCCCCGAACCCGTACCCTAAGCCGTACCCTAACCCTCACCCTAATCCTCACCCTAACCCTAAGCTACCCTTGACTGCTTCTGCCTCCAATAGATTTCCTAAGCACTAGTGTTTTAAGGAACAGGTTAAAAAGAGAATCCTAATGTATTTTCTTGATAATGGGTGTGTTCCTTATCTTCTCCTAGTGTCTAAACTCTTCTCCATGGCTGGACCCCCAAATAATATTCCTTTACGTGCTAAGGGGTATCTAGAGAGTGGGATAGGTTTAATAACTAACCTCACCCTATCGCGTACCCTAACCCTAACCCCTACCCTAACACTAACGCGTACCCTAATCCTAACCCGTACCCTAAACCGAGCCCTAACCCTAACACTAGCCCTAACCCTAACCCTAACCCATACCTTACGCCCTACCCGAACCCCTCCCCGAACCCGTACCCTAAGCCGTACCCTAACCCTCACCCTAATCCTAACCCTAACCCTAAGCTTCCCTTGACTGCTTCTGCCTCCAATAGATTTCCTAAGCACTAGTGTTTTAAGGAACAGGTTAAAAAGAGAATCCTAATGTGATTTCTTGATAATGGGTGTGTTCCTTATCTTCTCCTAGTGTCTAAACTCTTCTCCATGGCTGGACCCCCAAATAATATTCCTTTACGTGCTAAGGGGAATCTAGAGAGTGGGATAGGTTTAATAACTAACCTCACCCTATCGCGTACCCTAACCCTAACCCGTACCCTAACACTAACGCGTACCCCAATCCTAACCCGTACCCTAAACAGAGCCCTAACCCTAACACTAACCCTAACCCTAACCCGTACCCTACGCCCTACCCGAACCCCTCCCCGAACCCGTAACCTAAGCCGTACCCTAAACCTCACCCTAACCCTAACCCTAACCCTAAGCTACCCTTGACTGCTTCTGCCTCCAATAGATTTCCTAAGCACTAGTGTTTTAAGGAACAGGTTAAAAAGAGAATCCTAATGTTATTTCTTGATAATGGGTGTGTTCCTTATCCTCTCCTAGTGTCTAAAGTCTTCTCCATGGCTGGACCCCCAAATAATATTCCTTTACGTGCTAAGGGGAATCTAGAGAGTGGGATAGGTTTAATAACTAACCTCACCCTTTCGCGAACCCTAACCCTAACCCCTACCCTAACCCTAACGCGTACCCTAATCCTAACCCGTACCCTAAACCGAGCCCTAACCCTAACACTAACCCTAAGCCTAACCGTAACCCATACCCTATGCCCTACCCGAATCCCTCCCCGAACCTGTACCCTAAGCCGTACCCTAACCCTCACCCTACCCCTAACCCTAACGCTAAGCTACCCTTGACTGCTTCTGCCTCCAATAGATTTCCTAAGCACTAGTGTTTTAAGGAACATGTTAAAAAGAGAATCCTAATGTGATTTCTTGATAATGGGTGTGTTCCTTATCCTCTCCTAGTGTCTAAACTCTTCTCCATGGCTGGACCCCCAAACAATATTCCTTTACGTGCTAAGGGGTATCTAGAGAGTGGGATAGGTTTAATAACTAACCTCACCCTAACGCGTACCCTAACCCTAACCCCTACCCTAACACTAACGCGTACCCTAATCCTAACCCGTACCCTAAACCGAGCCCTAACCCTAACACTAGCCCTAACCCTAACCCTAACCCATACCCTACGCCCTACCCGAACCCCTCCCCGAACCCGTACCCTAAGCCGTACCCTAACCCTCACCCTAATCCTAACCCTAACCCTAGGCTACCCTTGACTGCTTCTGCCTCCAATAGATTTCCTAAGCACTAGTGTTTTAAGGAACAGGTTAAAAAGAGAATCCTAATGTGATTTCTTGATAATGGGTGTGTTCCTTATCCTCTCCTAGTGTCTAAACTCTTCTCCATGGCTGGACCCCCAAATAATATTCCTTTACGTGCTAAGGGGAATCTAGAGAGTGGGATAGGTTTAATAACTAACCTCACCCTATCGCGAACCCTAACCCTAACCCCTACCTAACCCTAACGCATACCCTAATCCTAACACGTACCCTAAACCGAGCCCTAACCCTAACACTAACCCTAAGCCTAACCCTAACCCATACCCTATGCCCTACCCGAACCCCTCCCCGAACCTGTACCCTAAGCCGTACCCTAACCCTCACCCTACCCCTAACCCTAACCCTAAGCTACCCTTGACTGCTTCTGCCTCCAATAGATTTCCTAAGCACTAGTGTTTTAAGGAACAGGTTAAAAAAAGAATCCTAATGTGATTTCTTGATAATGGGTGTGTTCCTTATCCTCTCCTAGTGTCTAAACTCTTCTCCATGGCTGGACCCCCAAATAATATTCCTTTACGTGCTAAGGGGTATCTAGAGAGTGGGATAGGTTTAATAACTAACCTCACCCTAACGCGTACCCTAACCCGAACCCCTACCCTAACACTAACGCGTACCCTAATCCTAACCCGTACCCTAAACCGAGCCCTAACCCTAACACTAGCCCTAACCCTAACCCTAACCCATACCCTACGCCCTACCCGAACCCCTCCCCGAACCCGTACCCTAAGCCGTACCCTAACCCTCACCCTAATCCTCACCCTAACCCTAAGCTACCCTTGACTGCTTCTGCCTCCAATAGATTTCCTAAGCACTAGTGTTTTAAGGAACAGGTTAAAAAGAGAATCCTAATGTATTTTCCTGATAATGGGTGTGTTCCTTATCTTCTCCTAGTGTCTAAACTCTTCTCCATGGCTGGACCCCCAAATAATATTCCTTTACGTGCTAAGGGGTATCTAGAGAGTGGGATAGGTTTAATAACTAACCTCACCCTATCGCGTACCCTAACCCTAACCCCTACCCTAACACTAACGCGTACCCTAATCCTAACCCGTACCCTAAACCGAGCCCTAACCCTAACACTAGCCCTAACCCTAACCCTAACCCATACCTTACGCCCTACCCGAACCCCTCCCCGAACCCGTACCCTAAGCCGTACCCTAACCCTCACCCTAATCCTAACCCTAACCCTAAGCTTCCCTTGACTGCTTCTGCCTCCAGTAGATTTCCTAAGCACTAGTGTTTTAAGGAACAGGTTAAAAAGAGAATCCTAATGTGATTTCTTGATAATGGGTGTGTTCCTTATCTTCTCCTAGTGTCTAAACTCTTCTCCATGGCTGGACCCCCAAATAATATTCCTTTACGTGCTAAGGGGAATCTAGAGAGTGGGATAGGTTTAATAACTAACCTCACCCTATCGCGTACCCTAACCCTAACCCGTACCCTAACACTAACGCGTACCCCAATCCTAACCCGTACCCTAAACAGAGCCCTAACCCTAACACTAACCCTAACCCTAACCCATACCCTACGCCCTACCCGAACCCCTCCCCGAACCCGTAACCTAAGCCGTACCCTAACCCTCACCCTAACCCTAACCCTAACCCTAAGCTACCCTTGACTGCTTCTGCCTCCAATAGATTTCCTAAGCACTAGTGTTTTAAGGAACAGGTTAAAAAGAGAATCCTAATGTTATTTCTTGATAATGGGTGTGTTCCTTATCCTCTCCTAGTGTCTAAAGTCTTCTCCATGGCTGGACCCCCAAATAATATTCCTTTACGTGCTAAGGGGAATCTAGAGAGTGGGATAGGTTTAATAACTAACCTCACCCTTTCGCGAACCCTAACCCTAACCCCTACCCTAACCCTAACGCGTACCCTAATCCTAACCCGTACCCTAAACCGAGCCCTAACCCTAACACTAACCCTAAGCCTAACCGTAACCCATACCCTATGCCCTACCCGAACCCCTCCCCGAACCTGTAGCCTAAGCCGTACCCTAACCCTCACCCTACCCCTAACCCTAACGCTAAGCTACCCTTGACTGCTTCTGCCTCCAATAGATTTCCTAAGCACTAGTGTTTTAAGGAACAGGTTAAAAAGAGAATCCTAATGTGATTTCTTGATAATGGGTGTGTTCCTTATCCTCTCCTAGTGTCTAAACTCTTCTCCATGGCTGGACCCCCAAACAATATTCCTTTACGTGCTAAGGGGTATCTAGAGAGTGGGATAGGTTTAATAACTAACCTCACCCTAACGCGTACCCTAACCCTAACCCCTACCCTAACACTAACGCGTACCCTAATCCTAACCCGTACCCTAAACCGAGCCCTAACCCTAACACTAGCCCTAACCCTAACCCTAACCCATACCCTACGCCCTACCCGAACCCCTCCCCGAACCCGTACCCTAAGCCGTACCCTAACCCTCACCCTAATCCTAACCCTAACCCTAAGCTACCCTTGACTGCTTCTGCCTCCAATAGATTTCCTAAGCACTAGTGTTTAAAGAACAGGTTAAAAAGAGAATCCTAATGTGATTTCTTGATAATGGGTGTGTTCCTTATCCTCTCCTAGTGTCTAAACTCTTCTCCATGGCTGGACCCCCAAATAATATTCCTTTACGTGCTAAGGGGAATCTAGAGAGTGGGATAGGTTTAATAACTAACCTCACCCTTTCGCGAACCCTAACCCTAACCCCTACCCTAACCCTAACGCGTACCCTAATCCTAACCCGTACCCTAATCCGAGCCCTAACCCTAACATTAACCCTAAGCCTAACCCTAACCCATACCCTATGCCCTACCCGAACCCCTCCCCGAACCTGTACCCTAAGCCGTACCCTAACCCTCACCCTACCCCTAACCCTAACCCTAAGCTACCCTTGACTGCTTCTGCCTCCAATAGATTTCCTAAGCACTAGTGTTTTAAGGAACAGGTTAAAAAGAGAATCCTAATGTGATTTCTTGATAATGGGTGTGTTCCTTATCCTCTCCTAGTGTCTAAACTCTTCTCCATGGCTGGACCCCCAAATAATATTCCTTTACGTGCTAAGGGGAATCTAGAGAGTGGGATAGGTTTAATAACTAACCTCACCCTTTCGCGAAACCTAACCCTAACCCCTACCCTAACCCTAACGCGTACCCTAATCCTAACCCGTACCCTAAACCGAGCCCTAACCCTAACACTAACCCTAAGCCTAACCCTAACCCATACCCTATGCCCTACCCGAACCCCTCCCCGAACCTGTACCCTAAGCCGTACCCTAACCCTCACCCTACCCCTAACCCTAACCCTAAGCTACCCTTGACTGCTTCTGCCTCCAATAGATTTCCTAAGCACTAGTGTTTTAAGGAACAGGTTAAAAAGAGAATCCTAATGTGATTTCTTGATAATGGGTGTGTTCCTTATCCTCTCCTAGTGTCTAAACTCTTCTCCATGGCTGGACCCCCAAATAATATTCCTTTACGTGCTAAGGGGAATCTAGAGAGTGGGATAGGTTTAATAACTAAGCTCACCCTTTCGCGAAACCTAACCCTAACCCCTACCCTAACCCTAACGCGTACCCTAATCCTAACCCGTACCCTAAACCGAGCCCTAACCCTAACACTAACCCTAAGCCTAACCCTAACCCATACCCTATGCCCTACCCGAACCCCTCCCCGAACCTGTACCCTAAGCCGTACCCTAAACCTCACCCTACCCCTAACCCTAACCCTAAGCTACCCTTGACTGCTTCTGCCTCCAATAGATTTCCTAAGCACTAGTGTTTTAAGGAACAGGTTAAAAAAAGAATCCTAATGTGATTTCTTGATAATGGGTGTGTTCCTTATCCTCTCCTAGTGTCTAAACTCTTCTCCATGGCTGGACCCCCAAATAATATTCCTTTACGTGCTAAGGGGTATCTAGAGAGTGGGATAGGTTTAATAACTAACCTCACCCTATCGCGTACCCTAACCCTAACCCCTACCCTAACACTAACGCGTACCCTAATCCTAACCCGTACCCTAAACCGAGCCCTAACCCTAACACTAGCCCTAACCCTAACCCTAACCCATACCTTACGCCCTACCCGAACCCCTCCCCGAACCCGTACCCTAAGCCGTACCCTAACCCTCACCCTAATCCTCACCCTAACCCTAAGCTACCCTTGACTGCTTCTGCCTCCAATAGATTTCCTAAGCACTAGTGTTTTAAGGAACAGGTTAAAAAGAGAATCCTAATGTATTTTCTTGATAATGGGTGTGTTCCTTATCTTCTCCTAGTGTCTAAACTCTTCTCCATGGCTGGACCCCCAAATAATATTCCTTTACGTGCTAAGGGGTATCTAGAGAGTGGGATAGGTTTAATAACTAACCTCACCCTATCGCGTACCCTAACCCTAACCCCTACCCTAACACTAACGCGTACCCTAATCCTAACCCGTACCCTAAACCGAGCCCTAACCCTAACACTAGCCCTAACCCTAACCCTAACCCATACCTTACGCCCTACCCGAACCCCTCCCCGAACCCGTACCCTAAGCCGTACCCTAACCCTCACCCTAATCCTAACCGTAACCCTAAGCTTCCCTTGACTGCTTCTGCCTCCAATAGATTTCCTAAGCACTACTGTTTTAAGCAACAGGTTAAAAAGAGAATCCTAATGTGATTTCTTGATAATGGGTGTGTTCCTTATCTTCTCCTAGTGTCTAAACTCTTCTCCATGGCTGGACCCCCAAATAATATTCCTTTACGTGCTAAGGGGAATCTAGAGAGTGGGATAGGTTTAATAACTAACCTCACCCTATCGCGTACCCTAACCCTAACCCGTACCCTAACAATAACGCGTACCCCAATCCTAACCCGTACCCTAAACAGAGCCCTAACCCTAACAGTAACCCTAACCCTAACCCATACCCTACGCCCTACCCGAACCCCTCCCCGAACCCGTAACCTAAGCCGTACCCTAACCCTCACCCTAACCCTAACCCTAACCCTAAGCTACCCTTGACTGCTTCTGCCTCCAATAGATTTCCTAAGCACTAGTGTTTTAAGGAACAGGTTAAAAAGAGAATCCTAATGTTATTTCTTGATAATGGGTGTGTTCCTTATCCTCTCCTAGTGTCTAAAGTCTTCTCCATGGCTGGACCCCCAAATAATATTCCTTTACGTGCTAAGGGGAATCTAGAGAGTGGGATAGGTTTAATAACTAACCTCACCCTTTCGCGAACCCTAACCCTAACCCCTACCCTAACCCTAACGCGTACCCTAATCCTAACCCGTACCCTAAACCGAGCCCTAACCCTAACACTAACCCTAAGCCTAACCGTAACCCATACCCTATGCCCTACCCGAACCCCTCCCCGAACCTGTACCCTAAGCCGTACCCTAACCCTCACCCTACCCCTAACCCTAACGCTAAGCTACCCTTGACTGCTTCTGCCTCCAATAGATTTCCTATGCACTAGTGTTTTAAGGAACAGGTTAAAAAGAGAATCCTAATGTGATTTCTTGATAATGGGTGTGTTCCTTATCCTCTCCTAGTGTCTAAACTCTTCTCCATGGCTGGACCCCCAAACAATATTCCTTTACGTGCTAAGGGGTATCTAGAGAGTGGGATAGGTTTAATAACTAACCTCACCCTATCGCGTACCCTAACCCTAACCCCTACCCTAACACTAACGCGTACCCTAATCCTAACCCGTACCCTAAACCGAGCCCTAACCCTAACACTAGCCCTAACCCTAACCCTAACCCATACCCTACGCCCTACCCGAACCCCTCCCCGAACCCGTACCCTAAGCCGTACCCTAACCCTCACCCTAATCCTAACCCTAACCCTAAGGTACCCTTGACTGCTTCTGCCTCCAATAGATTTCCTAAGCACTAGTGTTTTAAGGAACAGGTTAAAAAGAGAATCCTAATGTGATTTCTTGATAATGGGTGTGTTCCTTATCCTCTCCTAGTGTCTAAACTCTTCTCCATGGCTGGACCCCCAAATAATATTCCTTTACGTGCTAAGGGGAATCTAGAGAGTGGGATAGGTTTAATAACTAACCTCACCCTTTCGCGAACCCTAACCCTAACCCCTACCCTAACCCTAACGCGTACCCTAATCCTAACCCGTACCCTAAACCGAGCCCTAACCCTAACATTAACCCTAAGCCTAACCCTAACCCATACCCTATGCCCTACCCGAACCCCTCCCCGAACCTGTACCCTAAGCCGTACCCTAACCCTCACCCTACCCCTAACCCTAACCCTAAGCTACCCTTGACTGCTTCTGCCTCCAATAGATTTCCTAAGCACTAGTGTTTTAAGGAACAGGTTAAAAAGAGAATCCTAATGTGATTTCTTGATAATGGGTGTGTTCCTTATCCTCTCCTAGTGTCTAAACTCTTCTCCATGGCTGGACCCCCAAATAATATTACTTTACGTGCTAAGGGGAATCTAGAGAGTGGGATAGGTTTAATAACTAACCTCACCCTTTCGCGAAACCTAACCCTAACCCCTACCCTAACCCTAACGCGTACCCTAATCCTAACCCGTACCCTAAACCGAGCCCTAACCCTAACACTAACCCTAAGCCTAACCCTAACCCATACCCTATGCCCTACCCGAACCCCTCCCCGAACCTGTACCCTAAGCCGTACCCTAACCCTCACCCTACCCCTAACCCTAACCCTAAGCTACCCTTGACTGCTTCTGCCTCCAATAGATTTCCTAAGCACTAGTGTTTTAAGGAACAGGTTAAAAAAAGAATCCTAATGTGATTTCTTGATAATGGGTGTGTTCCTTATCCTCTCCTAGTGTCTAAACTCTTCTCCATGGCTGGACCACCAAATAATATTCCTTTACGTGCTAAGGGGTATCTAGAGAGTGGGATAGGTTTAATAACTAACCTCACCCTAACGCGTACCCTAACCCGAACCCCTACCCTAACACTAACGCGTACCGTAATCCTAACCCGTACCCTAAACCGAGCCCTAACCCTAACACTAGCCCTAACCCTAACCCTAACCCATACCCTACGCCCTACCCGAACCACTCCCCGAACCCGTACCCTAAGCCGTACCCTAACCCTCACCCTAATCCTCACCCTAACCCTAAGCTACCCTTGACTGCTTCTGCCTCCAATAGATTTCCTAAGCACTAGTGTTTTAAGGAACAGGTTAAAAAGAGAATCCTAATGTATTTTCTTGATAATGGGTGTGTTCCTTATCTTCTCCTAGTGTCTAAACTCTTCTCCATGGCTGGACCCCCAAATAATATTCCTTTACGTGCTAAGGGGTATCTAGAGAGTGGGATAGGTTTAATAACTAACCTCACCCTATCGCGTACCCTAACCCTAACCCCTACCCTAACACTAACGCGTACCCTAATCCTAACCCGTACCCTAAACCGAGCCCTAACCCTAACACTAGCCCTAACCCTAACCCTAACCCATACCTTACGCCCTACCCGAACCCCTCCCCGAACCCGTACCCTAAGCCGTACCCTAACCCTCACCCTAATCCTAACCCTAACCCTAAGCTTCCCTTGACTGCTTCTGCCTCCAATAGATTTCCTAAGCACTAGTGTTTTAAGGAACAGGTTAAAAAGAGAATCCTAATGTTATTTCTTGATAATGGGTGTGTTCCTTATCCTCTCCTAGTGTCTAAAGTCTTCTCCATGGCTGGACCCCCAAATAATATTCCTTTACGTGCTAAGGGGAATCTAGAGAGTGGGATAGGTTTAATAACTAACCTCACCCTTTCGCGAACCCTAACCCTAACCCCTACCCTAACCCTAACGCGTACCCTAATCCTAACCCGTACCCTAAACCGAGCCCTAACCCTAACACTAACCCTAAGCCTAACCGTAACCCATACCCTATGCCCTACCCGATCCCCTCCCCGAACCTGTACCCTAAGCCGTACCCTAACCCTCACCCTACCCCTAACCCTAACGCTAAGCTACCCTTGACTGCTTCTGCCTCCAATAGATTTCCTAAGCACTAGTGTTTTAAGGAACAGGTTAAAAAGAGAATCCTAATGTGATTTCTTGATAATGGGTGTGTTCCTTATCCTCTCCTAGTGTCTAAAGTCTTCTCCATGGCTGGACCCCCAAATAATATTCCTTTACGTGCTAAGGGGAATCTAGAGAGTGGGATAGGTTTAATAACTAACCTCACCCTTTCGCGAACCCTAACCCTAACCCCTACCCTAATCCTAACCCGTACCCTAAACCGAGCCCTAACCCTAACACTAACCCTAAGCCTAACCCTAACCCATACCCTATGCCCTACCCGAAACCCTCCCCGAACCTGTACCCTAAGCCGTACCCTAACCCTCACCCTAACCCTAACCCTAACGCTAAGCTACCCTTGACTGCTTCTGCCTCCAATAGATTTCCTAAGCACTAGTGTATTAAGGAACAGGTTAAAAAGAGAATCCTAATGTGATTTCTTGATAATGGGTGTGTTCCTTATCCTCTCCTAGTGTCTAAACTCTTCTCCATGGCTGAACCCCCAAACAATATTCCTTTACGTGCTAAGGGGTATCTAGAGAGTGGGATAGGTTTAATAACTAACCTCACCCTAACGCGTACCCTAACCCTAACCCCTACCCTAACACTAACGCGTACCCTAATCCTAACCCGTACCCTAAACCGAGCCCTAACCCTAACACTAGCCCTAACCCTAACCCTAACCCATACCCTACGCCCTACCCGAACCCCTCCCCGAACCCGTAACCTAAGCCGTACCCTAACCCTCACCCTAATCCTAACCCTAACCCTAAGCTACCCTTGACTGCTTCTGCCTCCAATAGATTTCCTAAGCACTACTGTTTTAAGGAACAGGTTAAAAAGAGAATCCTAATGTGATTTCTTGATAATGGGTGTGTTCCTTATCTTCTCCTAGTGTCTAAACTCTTCTCCATGGCTGGACCCCCAAATAATATTCCTTTACGTGCTAAGGGGTATCTAGAGAGTGGGATAGGTTTAATAACTAACCTCACCCTATCGCGTTCCCTAACCCTAACCCCTACCCTAACCCTAACGCGTACCCTAATCCTAACCCGTACCCTAAACCGAGCCCTAACCCTAACACTAACCCTAAGCCTAACCGTAACCCATACCCTATGCCCTACCCGAACCCCTCTCCGAACCTGTAGCCTAAGCCGTACCCTAACCCTCACCCTACCCCTAACCCTAACGCTAAGCTACCCTTGACTGCTTCTGCCTCCAATAGATTTCCTAAGCACTAGTGTTTTAAGGAACAGGTTAAAAAGAGAATCCTAATGTGATTTCTTGATAATGGGTGTGTTCCTTATCCTCTCCTAGTGTCTAAACTCTTCTCCATGGCTGGACCCCCAAACAATATTCCTTTACGTGCTAAGGGGTATCTAGAGAGTGGGATAGGTTTAATAACTAACCTCACCCTAACGCGTACCCTAACCCTAACCCCTACCCTAACACTAACGCGTACCCTAATCCTAACCCGTACCCTAAACCGAGCCCTAACCCTAACACTAGCCCTAACCCTAACCCTAACCCATACCCTACGCCCTACCCGAACCCCTCCCCGAACCCGTACCCTAAGCCGTACCCTAACCCTCACCCTAATCCTAACCCTAACCCTAAGCTACCCTTGACTGCTTCTGCCTCCAATAGATTTCCTAAGCACTAGTGTTTTAAGGAACAGGTTAAAAAGAGAATCCTAATGTGATTTCTTGATAATGGGTGTGTTCCTTATCCTCTCCTAGTGTCTAAACTCTTCTCCATGGCTGGACCCCCAAATAATATTCCTTTACGTGCTAAGGGGAATCTAGAGAGTGGGATAGGTTTAATAACTAACCTCACCCTTTCGCGAACCCTAACCCTAACCCCTACCCTAACCCTAACGCGTACCCTAATCCTAACCCGTACCCTAAACCGAGCCCTAACCCTAACATTAACCCTAAGCCTAACCCTAACCCATACCCTATGCCCTACCCGAACCCCTCCCCGAACCCGTACCCTAAGCCGTACCCTAACCCTCACCCTACCCCTAACCCTAACCCTAAGCTACCCTTGACTGCTTCTGCCTCCAATAGATTTCCTAAGCACTAGTGTTTTAAGGAACAGGTTAAAAAGAGAATCCTAATGTGATTTCTTGATAATGGGTGTGTTCCTTATCCTCTCCTAGTGTCTAAACTCTTCTCCATGGCTGGACCCCCAAATAATATTCCTTTACGTGCTAAGGGGAATCTAGAGAGTGGGATAGGTTTAATAACTAACCTCACCCTTTCGCGAAACCTAACCCTAACCCCTACCCTAACCCTAACGCGTACCCTAATCCTAACCCGTACCCTAAACCGAGCCCTAACCCTAACACTAACCCTAAGCCTAACCCTAACCCATACCCTATGCCCTACCCGAACCCCTCCCCGAAACTGTACCCTAAGCCGTACCCTAACCCTCACCCTACCCCTAACCCTAACCCTAAGCTACCCTTGACTGCTTCTGCCTCCAATAGATTTCCTAAGCACTAGTGTTTTAAGGAACAGGTTAAAAAGAGAATCCTAATGTGATTTCTTGATAATGGGTGTGTTCCTTATCCTCTCCTAGTGTCTAAACTCTTCTCCATGGCTGGACCCCCAAATAATATTCCTTTACGTGCTAAGGGGAATCTAGAGAGTGGGATAGGTTTAATAACTAACCTCACCCTTTCGCGAAACCTAACCCTAACCCCTACCCTAACCCTAACGCGTACCCTAATCCTAACCCGTACCCTAAACCGAGCCCTAACCCTAACACTAACCCTAAGCCTAACCCTAACCCATACCCTATGCCCTACCCGAACCCCTCCCCGAACCTGTACCCTAAGCCGTACCCTAACCCTCACCCTACCCCTAACCCTAACCCTAAGCTACCCTTGACTACTTCTGCCTCCAATAGATTTCCTAAGCACTAGTGTTTTAAGGAACAGGTTAAAAAAAGAATCCTAATGTGATTTCTTGATAATGGGTGTGTTCCTTATCCTCTCCTAGTGTCTAAACTCTTCTCCATGGCTGGACCCCCAAATAATATTCCTTTACGTGCTAAGGGGTATCTAGAGAGTGGGATAGGTTTAATAACTAACCTCACCCTAACGCGTACCCTAACCCGAACCCCTACCCTAACACTAACGCGTACCCTAATCCTAACCCGTACCCTAAACCGAGCCCTAACCCTAACACTAGCCCTAACCCTAACCCTAACCCATACCCTACGCCCTACCCGAACCCCTCCCCGAACCCGTACCCTAAGCCGTACCCTAACCCTCACCCTAATCCTCACCCTAACCCTAAGCTACCCTTGACTGCTTCTGCCTCCAATACATTTCCTAAGCACTAGTGTTTTAAGGAACAGGTTAAAAAGAGAATCCTAATGTATTTTCTTGATAATGGGTGTGTTCCTTATCTTCTCCTAGTGTCTAAACTCTTCTCCATGGCTGGACCCCCAAATAATATTCCTTTACGTGCTAAGGGGTATCTAGAGAGTGGGATAGGTTTAATAACTAACCTCACCCTATCGCGTACCCTAACCCTAACCCCTACCCTAACACTAACGCGTACCCTAATCCTAACCCGTACCCTAAACCGAGCCCTAACCCTAACACTAGCCCTAACCCTAACCCTAACCCATACCTTACGCCCTACCCGAACCCCTCCCCGAACCCGTACCCTAAGCCGTACCCTAACCCTCACCCTAATCCTAACCGTAACCCTAAGCTTCCCTTGACTGCTTCTGCCTCCAATAGATTTCCTAAGCACTAGTGTTTTAAGCAACAGGTTAAAAAGAGAATCCTAATGTGATTTCTTGATAATGGGTGTGTTCCTTATCTTCTCCTAGTGTCTAAACTCTTCTCCATGGCTGGACCCCCAAATAATATTCCTTTACGTGCTAAGGGGAATCTAGAGAGTGGGATAGGTTTAATAACTAACCTCACCCTATCGCGTACCCTAACCCTAACCCGTACCCTAACACTAACGCGTACCCCAATCCTAACCCGTACCCTAAACAGAGCCCTAACCCTAACACTAACCCTAACCCTAACCCATACCCTACGCCCTACCCGAACCCCTCCCCGAACCCGTAACCTAAGCCGTACCCTAACCCTCACCCTAACCCTAACCCTAACCCTAAGCTACCCTTGACTGCTTCTGCCTCCAATAGATTTCCTAAGCACTAGTGTTTTAAGGAACAGGTTAAAAAGAGAATCCTAATGTTATTTCTTGATAATGGGTGTGTTCCTTATCCTCTCCTAGTGTCTAAAGTCTTCTCCATGGCTGGACCCCCAAATAATATTCCTTTACGTGCTAAGGGGAATCTAGAGAGTGGGATAGGTTTAATAACTAACCTCACCCTTTCGCGAACCCTAACCCTAACCCCTACCCTAACCCTAACGCGTACCCTAATCCTAACCCGTACCCTAAACCGAGCCCTAACCCTAACACTAACCCTAAGCCTAACCGTAACCCATACCCTATGCCCTACCCGAACCCCTCCCCGAACCTGTACCCTAAGCCGTACCCTAACCCTCACCCTACCCCTAACCCTAACGCTAAGCTACCCTTGACTGCTTCTGCCTCCAATAGATTTCCTATGCACTAGTGTTTTAAGGAACAGGTTAAAAAGAGAATCCTAATGTGATTTCTTGATAATGGGTGTGTTCCTTATCCTCTCCTAGTGTCTAAACTCTTCTCCATGGCTGGACCCCCAAACAATATTCCTTTACGTGCTAAGGGGTATCTAGAGAGTGGGATAGGTTTAATAACTAACCTCACCCTATCGCGTACCCTAACCCTAACCCCTACCCTAACACTAACGCGTACCCTAATCCTAACCCGTACCCTAAACCGAGCCCTAACCCTAACACTAGCCCTAACCCTAACCCTAACCCATACCCTACGCCCTACCCGAACCCCTCCCCGAACCCGTACCCTAAGCCGTACCCTAACCCTCACCCTAATCCTAACCCTAACCCTAAGGTACCCTTGACTGCTTCTGCCTCCAATAGATTTCCTAAGCACTAGTGTTTTAAGGAACAGGTTAAAAAGAGAATCCTAATGTGATTTCTTGATAATGGGTGTGTTCCTTATCCTCTCCTAGTGTCTAAAGTCTTCTCCATGGCTGGACCCCCAAATAATATTCCTTTACGTGCTAAGGGGAATCTAGAGAGTGGGATAGGTTTAATAACTAACCTCACCCTTTCGCGAACCCTAACCCTAACCCCTACCCTAACCCTAACGCGTACCCTAATCCTAACCCGTACCCTAAACCGAGCCCTAACCCTAACACTAACCCTAAGCCTAACCGTAACCCATACCCTATGCCCTACCCGAACCCCTCCCCGAACCTGTACCCTAAGCCGTACCCTAACCCTCACCCTACCCCTAACCCTAACGCTAAGCTACCCTTGACTGCTTCTGCCTCCAATAGATTTCCTATGCACTAGTGTTTTAAGGAACAGGTTAAAAAGAGAATCCTAATGTGATTTCTTGATAATGGGTGTGTTCCTTATCCTCTCCTAGTGTCTAAACTCTTCTCCATGGCTGGACCCCCAAACAATATTCCTTTACGTGCTAAGGGGTATCTAGAGAGTGGGATAGGTTTAATAACTAACCTCACCCTATCGCGTACCCTAACCCTAACCCCTACCCTAACACTAACGCGTACCCTAATCCTAACCCGTACCCTAAACCGAGCCCTAACCCTAACACTAGCCCTAACCCTAACCCTAACCCATACCCTACGCCCTACCCGAACCCCTCCCCGAACCCGTACCCTAAGCCGTACCCTAACCCTCACCCTAATCCTAACCCTAACCCTAAGGTACCCTTGACTGCTTCTGCCTCCAATAGATTTCCTAAGCACTAGTGTTTTAAGGAACAGGTTAAAAAGAGAATCCTAATGTGATTTCTTGATAATGGGTGTGTTCCTTATCCTCTCCTAGTGTCTAAACTCTTCTCCATGGCTGGACCCCCAAATAATATTCCTTTACGTGCTAAGGGGAATCTAGAGAGTGGGATAGGTTTAATAACTAACCTCACCCTTTCGCGAACCCTAACCCTAACCCCTACCCTAACACTAACGCGTACCCTAATCCTAACCCGTACCCTAAACCGAGCCCTAACCCTAACATTAACCCTAAGCCTAACCCTAACCCATACCCTATGCCCTACCCGAACCCCTCCCCGAACCTGTACCCTAAGCCGTACCCTAACCCTCACCCTACCCCTAACCCTAACCCTAAGCTACCCTTGACTGCTTCTGCCTCCAATAGATTTCCTAAGCACTAGTGTTTTAAGGAACAGGTTAAAAAGAGAATCCTAATGTGATTTCTTGATAATGGGTGTGTTCCTTATCCTCTCCTAGTGTCTAAACTCTTCTCCATGGCTGGACCCCCAAATAATATTCCTTTACGTGCTAAGGGGAATCTAGAGAGTGGGATAGGTTTAATAACTAACCTCACCCTTTCGCGAAACCTAACCCTAACCCCTACCCTAACCCTAACGCGTACCCTAATCCTAACCCGTACCCTAAACCGAGCCCTAACCCTAACACTAACCCTAAGCCTAACCCTAACCCATACCCTATGCCCTACCCGAACCCCTCCCCGAACCTGTACCCTAAGCCGTACCCTAACCCTCACCCTACCCCTAACCCTAACCCTAAGCTACCCTTGACTGCTTCTGCCTCCAATAGATTTCCTAAGCACTAGTGTTTTAAGGAACAGGTTAAAAAGAGAATCCTAATGTGATTTCTTGATAATGGGTGTGTTCCTTATCCTCTCCTAGTGTCTAAACTCTTCTCCATGGCTGGACCCCCAAATAATATTCCTTTACGTGCTAAGGGGAATCTAGAGAGTGGGATAGGTTTAATAACTAACCTCACACTTTCGCGAAACCTAACCCTAACCCCTACCCTAACCCTAACGCGTACCCTAATCCTAACCCGTACCCTAAACCGAGCCCTAACCCTAACACTAACCCTAAGCCTAACCCTAACCCATACCCTATGCCCTACCCGAACCCCTCCCCGAACCTGTACCCTAAGCCGTACCCTAACCCTCACCCTACCCCTACCCCTAACCCTAAGCTACCCTTGACTGCTTCTGCCTCCAATAGATTTCCTAAGCACTAGTGTTTTAAGGAACAGGTTAAAAAGAGAATCCTAATGTGATTTCTTGATAATGGGTGTGTTCCTTATCTTCTCCTAGTGTCTAAACTCTTCTCAATGGCTGGACCCCCAAATAATATTCCTTTACGTGCTAAGGGGTATCTAGAGAGTTGGATAGGTTTAATAACTACCCTCACCCTAACACGTACGCTAACCCTAACCCCTACCCTAACCCTAACGCGTACCCTCCCTAATCCTAACCCGTACCCTAAACCGAGCCCTAACCCTAACACTAGCCCTAACCCTAACCCTAACCCATACCCTACGCCCTACCCGAACCCCTCCCCGAACCCGTACCGTAAGCCGTACCCTAACCCTCACCCTAACCCTAATCCTAACCCTACGCTACCCTTGACTGCTTCTGCCTCCAATAGATTTCCTAAGCACTAGTGTTTTAAGGAACAGGTTAAAAAGAGAATCCTAATGTGATTTCTTGAAATGGGTGTGTTCCTTATCCTCTCCTAGTGTCTAAACTCTTCTCCATGGCTGGACCCCCAAATAATATTCCTTTACGTGCTAAGGGGAATCTAGAGAGTGGGATAGGTTTAATAACTAACCTCACCCTTTCGCGAACCCTAACCCTAACCCCTACCCTAACCCTAACGCATACCCTAATCCTAACACGTACCCTAAACCGAGCCCTAACCCTAACACTAACCCTAAGCCTAACCCTAACCCATACCCTATGCCCTACCCGAACCCCTCCCCGAACCTGTACCCTAAGCCGTACCCTAACCCTCACCCTACCCCTAACCCTAACCCTAAGCCACCCTTGACTGCTTCTGCCTCCAATAGATTTCCTAAGCACTAGTGTTTTAAGGAACAGGTTAAAAAAAGAATCCTAATGTGATTTCTTGATAATGGGTGTGTTCCTTATCCTCTCCTAGTGTCTAAACTCTTCTCCATGGCTGGACCACCAAATAATATTCCTTTACGTGCTAAGGGGTATCTAGAGAGTGGGATAGGTTTAATAACTAACCTCACCCTAACGCGTACCCTAACCCGAACCCCTACCCTAACACTAACGCGTACCCTAATCCTAACCCGTACCCTAAACCGAGCCCTAACCCTAACACTAGCCCTAACCCTAACCCTAACACATACCCTACGCCCTACCCGAACCCCTCCGCGAACCCGTACCCTAAGCCGTACCCTAACCCTCACCCTAATCCTAACCCTAACCCTAAGCTACCCTTGACTGCTTCTGCCTCCAATAGATTTCCTAAGCACTACTGTTTTAAGGAACAGGTTAAAAAGAGAATCCTAATGTGATTTCTTGATAATGGGTGTGTTCCTTATCTTCTCCTAGTGTCTAAACTCTTCTCCATGGCTGGACCCCCAAATAATATTCCTTTACGTGCTAAGGGGTATCTAGAGAGTGGGATAGGTTTAATAACTAACCTCACCCTATCGCGTTCCCTAACCCTAACCCCTACCCTAACACTAACGCGTACCCTAATCCTAACCCGTACCCTAAATCGAGCCGTAATCCTAACACTAACCCTAACCCTAACCCATACCCTACGCCCTACCCGAACCCCTCCCCGAACCCGTACCCTAAGCCGTACCCTAACCCTCACCCTACCCCTAACCCTAACCCTAAGCTACCCTTGACTGCTTCTGCCTCCAATAGATTTCCTAAGCACTAGTGTTTTAAGGAACAGGTTAAAAAGAGAATCCTAATGTGATTTCTTGATAATGGGTGTGTTCCTTATCCTCTCCTAGTGTCTAAACTCTTCTCCATGGCTGGACCCCCAAATAATATTCCTTTACGTGCTAAGGGGTATCTAGAGAGTGGGATAGGTTTAATAACTAACCTCACCCTAACGCGTACCCTAACCCGAACCCCTACCCTAACACTAACGCGTACCCTAATCCTAACCCGTACCCTAAACCGAGCCCTAACCCTAACACTAGCCCTAACCCTAACCCTAACCCATACCCTACGCCCTACCCGAACCCCTCCCCGAACCCGTACCCTAAGTCGTACCCTAACCCTCACCCTAATCCTAACCCTAACCCTAAGCTACCCTTGACTGCTTCTGCCTCCAATAGATTTCCTAAGCACTAGTGTTTTAAGGAACAGGTTAAAAAGAGAATCCTAATGTATTTTCTTGATAATGGGTGTGTTCCTTATCTTCTCCTAGTGTCTAAACTCTTCTCCATGGCTGGACCACCAAATAATATTCCTTTACGTGCTAAGGGGTATCTAGAGAGTGGGATAGGTTTAATAACGAACCTCACCCTATCGCGTACCCTAACCCTAACCCGTACCCTAACACTAACTTGTACCCCAATCCTAACCCGTACCCTAAACAGAGCCCTAACCCTAACACTAACCCTAACCCTAACCCATACCCTACGCCCTACCCGAACCCCTCCCTGAACCCGTAACCTAAGCCGTACCCTAACCCTCACCCTAACCCTAACCCTAACACTAAGCTACCCTTGACTGCTTCTGCCTCCAATAGATTTCCTAAGCACTAGTGTTTTAAGGAACAGGTTAAAAAGAGAATCCTAATGTGATTTCTTGATAATGGGTGTGTTCCTTATCTTCTCCTAGTGTCTAAACTCTTCTCCATGGCTGGACCCTCAAATAATATTCCTTTACGTGCTAAGGGGTATCTAGAGAGTTGGATAGGTTTAATAACTACCCTCACCCTAACACGTACCCTAACCCTAACCCCTACCATAACCCTAACGCGTACCCTAATCCTAACCCGTACCCTAAACCGAGCCCTAACCCTAACACTAGCCCTAACCCTAACCCTAACACATACCCTACGCCCTACCCGAACCCCTCCCCAAACCCGTACCCTAAGCCGTACCCTAACCCTCACCCTAACCCTAACCCTAACCCTAAGCTCTCCTTGACTGCTTCTGCCTCCAATAGATTTCCTAAGCACTAGTGTTTTAAGGAACAGGTTAAAAAGAGAATCCTATTGTGATTTCTTGATAATGGGTGTGTTCCTTATCTTCTCCTAGTGTCTAAACTCTTCTCCATGGCTGGACTCCCAAATAATATTCCTTTACGTGCTGAGGGGTATCTAGAGAGTGGGATAGGTTTAATAACTACCCTCACCCTAACGCGTACCCTAACCCTAACCCCTACCCTAACCCTAACGCATACCCTAATCCTAACACGTACCCTAAACCGAGCCCTAACCCTAACACTAACCCTAAGCCTAACCCTAACCCATACCCTATGCCCTACCCGAACCCCTCCCCGAACCTGTACCCTAAGCCGTACCCTAACCTTCACCCTACCCCTAACCCTAACGCTAAGCTACCCTGGACTGCTTCTGCCTCCAATAGATTTCCTAAGCACTAGTGTTTTAAGGAACAGGTTAAAAAAAGAATCCTAATGTGATTTCTTGATAATGGGTGTGTTCCTTATCCTCTCCTAGTGTCTAAACTCTTCTCCATGGCTAGACCCCCAAATAATATTCCTTTACGTGCTAAGGGGTATCTAGAGAGTGGGATAGGTTTAATAACTAACCTCACCCTAACGCGTACCCTAACCCGAACCCCTACCCTAACACTAACGCGTACCCTAATCCTAACCCGTACCCTAAACCGAGCCCTAACCCTAACACTAGCCCTAACCCTAACCCTAACCCATACCCTACGCCCTACCCGAACCCCTCCCCGAACCCGTACCCTAAGCCGTACCCTAACCCTCACCCTAATCCTCACCCTAACCCTAAGCTACCCTTGACTGCTTCTGCCTCCAATAGATTTCCTAAGCACTAGTGTTTTAAGGAACAGGTTAAAAAGAGAATCCTAATGTGATTTCTTGATAATGGGTGTGTTCCTTATCTTCTCCTAGTGTCTAAACTCTTCTCCATGGCTGGACCCCCAAATAATATTCCTTTACGTGCTAAGGGGTATCTAGAGAGTGGGATAGGTTTAATAACTAACCTCACCCTATCGCGTTCCCTAACCCTAACCCCTACCCTAACACTAACGCGTACCCTAATCCTAACCCGTACCCTAAATCGAGCCCTAATCCTAACACTAACCCTAACCCTAACCCATACCCTACGCCCTAACCGAACCCCTCCCCGAACCCGTACCCTAAGCCGTACCCTAACCCTCACCCTACCCCTAACCCTAACCCTAAGCTACCCTTGACTGCTTCTGCCTCCAATAGATTTCCTAAGCACTAGTGTTTTAAGGAACAGGTTAAAAAGAGAATCCTAATGTGATTTCTTGATAATGGGTGTGTTCCTTATCCTCTCCTAGTGTCTAAACTCTTCTCCATGGCTGGACCCCCAAATAATATTCCTTTACGTGCTAAGGGGTATCTAGAGAGTGGGATAGGTTTAATAACTAACCTCACCCTAACGCGTACCCTAACCCGAACCCCTACCCTAACACTAACGCGTACCCTAATCCTAACCCGTACCCTAAACCGAGCCCTAACCCTAACACTAGCCCTAACCCTAACCCTAACCCATACCCTACGCCCTACCCGAACCCCTCCCCGAACCCGTACCCTAAGCCGTACCCTAACCCTCACCCTAATCCTAACCCTAACCCTAAGCTACCCTTGACTGCTTCTGCCTCCAATAGATTTTCTAAGCACTAGTGTTTTAAGGAACAGGTTAAAAAGAGAATCCTAATGTATTTTCTTGATAATGGGTGTGTTCCTTATCTTCTCCTAGTGTCTAAACTCTTCTCCATGGCTGGACCACCAAATAATATTCCTTTACGTGCTAAGGGGTATCTAGAGAGTGGGATAGGTTTAATAACGAACCTCACCCTATCGCGTACCCTAACCCTAACCCGTACCCTAACACTAACGTGTACCCCAATCCTAACCCGTACCCTAAACAGAGCCCTAACCCTAACACTAACCCTAACCCTAATCCATACTCTACGCCCTACCCGAACCCCTCCCTGAACCCGTAACCTAAGCCGTACCCTAACCCTCACCCTAACCCTAACCCTAACACTAAGCTACCCTTGACTGCTTCTGCCTCCAATAGATTTCCTAAGCACTAGTGTTTTAAGGAACAGGTTAAAAAGAGAATCCTAATGTGATTTCTTGATAATGGGTGTGTTCCTTATCTTCTCCTAGTGTCTAAACTCTTCTCCATGGCTGGACCCCCAAATAATATTCCTTTACGTGCTAAGGGTATCTAGAGAGTGGGATAGGTTTAATAACTAACCTCACCCTATCGCGTTCCCTAACCCTAACCCCTACCCTAACACTAACGCGTACCCTAATCCTAACCCGTACCCTAAATCGAGCCCTAACCCTAACACTAACCCTAACCCTAACCCTAACCCATACCCTACGCCCTACCCGAACCCCTCCCCGAACCCGTACCCTAAGCCGTACCCTAACCCTCACCCTAACCCTAACCCTAACCCTAAGCTACCCTTGACTTCTTCTGCCTCCAATAGATTTCCTAAGCAATAGTGTTTTAAGGAACAGGTTAAAAAGAGAATCCTAATGTGATTTCTTGATAATGGGTGTGTTCCTTATCTTCTCCTAGTGTCTAAACTCTTCTCCATGGCTGGACCCTCAAATAATATTCCTTTACGTGCTAAGGGGTATCTAGAGAGTTGGATAGGTTTAATAACTACCCTCACCCTAACACGTACCCTAACCCTAACCCCTACCCTAACCCTAACGCGTACCCTAATCCTAACCCGTACCCTAAACCGAGCCCTAACCCTAACACTAGCCCTAACCCTAACCCTAACACATACCCTACGCCCTACCCGAACCCCTCCCCAAACCCGTACCCTAAGCCGTACCCTAACCCTCACCCTAACCCTAACCCTAACCCTAAGCTCTCCTTGACTGCTTCTGCCTCCAATAGATTTCCTAAGCACTAGTGTTTTAAGGAACAGGTTAAAAAGAGAATCCTATTGTGATTTCTTGATAATGGGTGTGTTCCTTATCTTCTCCTAGTGTCTAAACTCTTCTCCATGGCTGGACTCCCAAATAATATTCCTTTACGTGCTGAGGGGTATCTAGAGAGTGGGATAGGTTTAATAACTACCCTCACCCTAACGCGTACCCTAACCCTAACCCCTACCCTAACCCTAACGCATACCCTAATCCTAACACGTACCCTAAACCGAGCCCTAACCTTAACACTAACCCTAAGCCTAACCCTAACCCATACCCTATGCCCTACCCGAACCCCTCCCCGAACCTGTACCCTAAGCCGTACCCTAACCTTCACCCTACCCCTAACCCTAACGCTAAGCTACCCTTGACTGCTTCTGCCTCCAATAGATTTCCTAAGCACTAGTGTTTTAAGGAACAGGTTAAAAAAAGAATCCTAATGTGATTTCTTGATAATGGGTGTGTTCCTTATCCTCTCCTAGTGTCTAAACTCTTCTCCATGGCTGGACCGCCAAATAATATTCCTTTACGTGCTAAGGGGTATCTAGAGAGTGGGATAGGTTTAATAACTAACCTCACCCTAACGCGTACCCTAACCCGAACCCCTACCCTAACACTAACGCGTACCCTAATCCTAACCCGTACCCTAAACCGAGCCCTAACCCTAACACTAGCCCTAACCCTAACCCTAACCCATACCCTACGCCCTACCCGAACCCCTCCCCGAACCCGTACCCTAAGCCGTACCCTAACCCTCACCCTAATCCTCACCCTAACCCTAAGCTACCCTTGACTGCTTCTGCCTCCAATAGATTTCCTAAGCACTAGTGTTTTAAGGAACAGGTTAAAAAGAGAATCCTAATGTATTTTCTTGATAATGGGTGTGTTCCTTATCTTCTCCTAGTGTCTAAACTCTTCTCCATGGCTGGACCCCCAAATAATATTCCTTTACGTGCTAAGGGGTATCTAGAGAGTGGGATAGGTTTAATAACTAACCTCACCCTATCGCGTACCCTAACCCTAACCCCTACCCTAACACTAACGCGTACCCTAATCCTAACCCGTACCCTAAACCGAGCCCTAACCCTAACACTAGCCCTAACCCTAACCCTAACCCATACCTTACGCGCTACCCGAACCCCTCCCCGAACCCGTACCCTAAGCCGTACCCTAACCCTCACCCTAATCCTAACCCTAACCCTAAGCTTCCCTTGACTGCTTCTGCCTCCAATAGATTTCCTAAGCACTAGTGTTTTAAGGAACAGGTTAAAAAGAGAATCCTAATGTGATTTCTTGATAATGGGTGTGTTCCTTATCTTCTCCTAGTGTCTAAACTCTTCTCCATGGCTGGACCCCCAAATAATATTCCTTTACGTGCTAAGGGGAATCTAGAGAGTGGGATAGGTTTAATAACTACCCTCACCCTATCGCGTACCCTAACCCTAACCCGTACCCTAACACTAACGCGTACCCCAATCCTAACCCGTACCCTAAACAGAGCCCTAACCCTAACACTAACCCTAACCCTAACACATACCCTACGCCCTACCCGAACCCCTCCCCGAACCCGTAACCTAAGCCGTACCCTAACCCTCACCCTAACCCTAACCCTAACCCTAAGCTACCCTTGACTGCTTCTGCCTCCAATAGATTTCCTAAGCACTAGTGTTTTAAGGAACAGGTTAAAAAGAGAATCCTAATGTTATTTCTTGATAATGGGTGTGTTCCTTATCCTCTCCTAGTGTCTAAAGTCTTCTCCATGGCTGGACCCCCAAATAATATTCCTTTACGTGCTAAGGGGAATCTAGGGAGTGGGATAGGTTTAATAACTAACCTCACCCTTTCGCGAACCCTAATCCTAACCCCTACCCTAACCCTAACGCGTACCGTAATCCTAACCCGTACCCTAAACCGAGCCCTAACCCTAACACTAACCCTAAGCCTAACCCTAACCCATACCCTATGCCCTACCCGAACCCCTCCCCGAACCCGTACCCTAAGCCGTACCCTAACCCTCACCCTACCCCTAACCCTAACCCTAAGCTACCCTTGAATGCTTCTGCCTCCAATAGATTTCCTAAGCACTAGTGTTTTAAGGAACAGGTTAAAAAGAGAATCCTAATGTGATTTCTTGATAATGGGTGTGTTCCTTATCCTCTCCTAGTGTCTAAACTCTTCTCCATGGCTGGACCCCCAAATAATATTCCTTTACGTGCTAAGGGGTATCTAGAGATTGGGATAGGTTTAATAACTAACCTCACCCTAACGTGTACCCTAACCCGAACCCCTACCCTAACACTAACGCGTACCCTAATCCTAACCCGTACCCTAAACCGAGCCCTAACCCTAACACTAGCCCTAACCCTAACCCTAACCCATACCCTACGCCCTACCCGAACCCCTCCCCGAACCCGTACCCTAAGCCGTACCCTAACCCTCACCCTAATCCTAACCCTAACCCTAAGCTACCCTTGACTGCTTCTGCCTCCAATAGATTTCCTAAGCACTAGTGTTTTAAGGAACAGGTTAAAAAGAGAATCCTAATGTATTTTCTTGATAATGGGTGTGTTCCTTATCTTCTCCTAGTGTCTAAACTCTTCTCCATGGCTGGACCACCAAATAATATTCCTTTACGTGCTAAGGGGTATCTAGAGAGTGGGATAGGTTTAATAACGAACCTCACCCTATCGCGTACCCTAACACTAACGCGTACCCCAATCCTAACCCGTACCCTAAACAGAGCCCTAACCCTAACACTAACCCTAACCCTAACCCATACCCTACGCCCTACCCGAACCCCTCCCCGAACCCGTAACCTAAGCCGTACCCTAAACCTCACCCTAACCCTAACCCTAACCCTAAGCTACCCTTGACTGCTTCTGCCTCCAATAGATTTCCTAAGCACTACTGTTTTAAGGAACAGGTTAAAAAGAGAATCCTAATGTGATTTCTTGATAATGGGTGTGTTCCTTATCTTCTCCTAGTGTCTAAACTCTTCTCCATGGCTGGACCCCCAAATAATATTCCTTTACGTGCTAAGGGTATCTAGAGAGTGGGATAGGTTTAATAACTAACCTCACCCTATCGCGTTCCCTAACCCTAACCCCTACCCTAACACTAACGCGTACCCTAATCCTAACCCGTACCCTAAATCGAGGCCTAACCCTAACACTAACCCTAACCCTAACCCTAACCCATACCCTACGCCCTACCCGAACCCCTCCCCGAACCCGTACCCTAAGCCGTACCCTAACCCTCACCCTAACCCTAACCCTAACCCTAAGCTACCCTTGACTTCTTCTGCCTCCAATAGATTTCCTAAGCACTAGTGTTTTAAGGAACAGGTTAAAAAGAGAATCCTAATGTGATTTCTTGATAATGGGTGTGTTCCTTATCTTCTCCTAGTGTCTAAACTCTTCTCCATGGCTGGACCCCCAAATAATATTCCTTTACGTGCTAAGGGGTATCTAGAGAGTTGGATAGGTTTAATAACTACCCTCACCCTAACACGTACCCTAACCCTAACCCCTACCCTAACCCTAACGCGTACCCTAATCCTAACCCGTACCCTAAACCGAGCCCTAACCCTAACACTAGCCCTAACCCTAACCCTAACCCATACCCTACGCCCTACCCGAACCCCTCCCCAAACCCGTACCCTAAGCCGTACCCTAACCCTCACCCTAACCCTCACCCTAACCCTAAGCTCTCCTTGACTGCTTCTGCCTCCAATAGATTTCCTAAGCACTAGTGTTTTAAGGAACAGGTTAAAAAGAGAATCCTAATGTGATTTCTTGATAATGGGTGTGTTCCTTATCTTCTCCTAGTGTCTAAACTCTTCTCCATGGCTGGACCCCCAAATAATATTCCTTTACGTGCTAAGGGGTATCTAGAGAGTGGGATAGGTTTAATAACTACCCTCACCCTAACACGTACCCTAACCCTAACCCCTACCCTAACCCTAACGCGTACCCTAATCCTAACCCGTACCCTAAACCGAGCCCTAACCCTAACACTAGCCCTAACCCTAACCCTAACCCATACCCTAAGCCCTACCCGAACCCCTCCCCAAACCCGTACCCTAAGCCGTACCCTAAACCTCACCCTAACCCTAACCCTAACCCTAAGCTCTCCTTGACTGCTTCTGCCTCCAATAGATTTCATAAGCACTAGTGTTTTAAGGAACAGGTTAAAAAGAGAATCCTATTGTGATTTCTTGATAATGGGTGTGTTCCTTATCCTCTCCTAGTGTCTAAACTCTTCTCCATGGCTGGACCCCCAAATAATATTCCTTTACGTGCTAAGGGGAATCTAGAGAGTGGGATAGGTTTAATAACTAACCTCACCCTTTCGCGAACCCTAACCCTAACCCCTACCCTAACCCTAACGCGTACCCTAATCCTAACCCGTACCCTAAACCGAGCCCTAACCCTAACACTAACCCTAACCCATACCCTATGCCCTACCCGAACCCCTCCCCGAACCTGTACCCTAAGCCGTACCCTAACCCTCACCCTACCCCTACCCCTAACCCTAAGCTACCCTTGACTGCTTCTGCCTCCAATAGATTTCCTAAGCACTAGTGTTTTAAGGAACAGGTTAAAAAGAGAATCCTAATGTGATTTCTTGATAATGGGTGTGTTCCTTATCCTCTCCTAGTGTCTAAACTCTTCTCCATGGCTGGACCCCCAAATAATATTCCTTTACGTGCTAAGGGGTATCTAGAGAGTGGGATAGGTTTAATAACTAACCTCACCCTAACGCGTACCCTAACCCTAACCCCTACCCTAACACTAACGCGTACCCTAATCCTAACCTGTACCCTAAACCGAGCCCTAACCCTAACACTAGCCCTAACCCTAACCCTAACCCATACCCTACGCCCTACCCGAACCCCTCCCCGAACCCGTACCCTAAGCCGTAACCTAACCCTCACCCTAATCCTAACCCTAACCCTAAGCTACCCTTGACTGCTTCTGCCTCCAATAGATTTCCTAAGCACTAGTGTTTTAAGGAACAGGTTAAAAAGAGAATCCTAATGTGATTTCTTGATAATGGGTGTGTTCCTTATCTTCTCCTAGTGTCTAAACTCTTCTCCATGGCTGGACCCCCAAATAATATTCCTTTACGTGCTAAGGGGTATCTAGAGAGTGGGATAGGTTTAATAACTACCCTCACCCTAACACGTACCCTAACCCTAACCCCTACCCTAACCCTAACGCGTACCCTAATCCTAACCCGTACCCTAAACCGAGCCCTAACCCTAACACTACCCCTAACCCTAACCCTAACCCATACCCTACGCCCTACCCGAACCCCTCCCCGAACCCGTACCGTAAGCCGTACCCTAACCCTCACCCTAACCCTAATCCTAACCCTACGCTACCCTTGACTGCTTCTGCCTCCAATAGATTTCCTAAGCACTAGTGTTTTAAGGAACAGGTTAAAAAGAGAATCCTAATGTGATTTCTTGATAATGGGTGTGTTCCTTATCCTCTCCTAGTGTCTAAACTCTTCTCCATGGCTGGACCCCCAAATAATATTTCTTTACGTGCTAAGGGGAATCTAGAGAGTGGGATAGGTTTAATAACTAACCTCAACCTTTCGCGAACCCTAACCCTAACCCTAACCCCTACCCTAACCCTAACGCATACCCTAATCCTAACACGTACCCTAAACCGAGCCCTAACCCTAACACTAACCCTAAACCTAACCCTAACCTATACCCTATGCCGTACCCGAACCCCTCCCCGAACCTGTACCCTAAGCCGTACCCTAACCCTCACCCTACCCCTAACCCTAACCCTAAGCTACCCTTGACTGCTTCTGCCTCCAATAGATTTCCTAAGCACTAGTGTTTTAAGGAACAGGTTAAAAAGAGAATCCTAATGTGATTTCTTGATAATGGGTGTGTTCCTTATCCTCTCCTAGTGTCTAAACTCTTCTCCATGGCTGGACCCCCAAATAATATTCCTTTACGTGCTAAGGGGTATCTAGAGAGTGGGATAGGTTTAATAACTAACCTCACCCTAACGCGTACCCTAACCCGAACCCCTACCCTAACACTAACGCGTACCCTAATCCTAACCCGTACCCTAAACCGAGCCCTAACCCTAACACTAGCCCTAACCCTAACCCTAACCCATACCCTACGCCCTACCCGATCCCCTCCCCAAACCCGTACCCTAAGCCGTACCCTAACCCTCACCCTAATCCTAACCCTAATCCTAAGCTACCCTTGACTGCTTCTGCCTCCAATAGATTTCCTAAGCACTAGTGTTTTAAGGAACAGGTTAAAAAGAGAATCCTAATGTATTTTCTTGATAATGGGTGTGTTCCTTATCTTCTCCTAGTGTCTAAACTCTTCTCCATGGCTGGACCCCCAAATAATATTCCTTTACGTGCTAAGGGGTATCTAGAGAGTGGGATAGGTTTAATAACGAACCTCACCCTATCGCGTACCCTAACCCTAACCCGTACGCTAACACTAACACGTACCCCAATCCTAACCCGTACCCTAAACAGAGCCCTAACCCTAACACTAACCCTAACCCTAACCCATACCCTACGCCCTACCCGAACCCCTCCCCGAACCCGTAACCTAAGCCGTACCCTAACCCTCACCCTAACCCTAACCCTAACCCTAAGCTACCCTTGACTGCTTCTGCCTCCAATAGATTTCCTAAGCACTACTGTTTTAAGGAACAGGTTAAAAAGAGAATCCTAATGTGATTTCTTGATAATGGGTGTGTTCCTTATCTTCTCCTAGTGTCTAAACCCTTCTCCATGGCTGGACCCCCAAATAATATTCCTTTACGTGCTAAGGGTATCTAGAGAGTGGGATAGGTTTAATAACTAACCTCACCCTATCGCGTTCCCTAACCCTAACCCCTACCCTAACACTAACGCGTACCCTAATCCTAACCCGTACCCTAAATCGAGGCCTAACCCTAACACTAACCCTAACCCTAACCCTAACCCATACCCTACGCCCTACCCGAACCCCTCCCCGAACCCGTACCCTAAGCCGTACCCTAACCCTCACCCTAACCCTAACCCTAACCCTAAGCTACCCTTGACTTCTTCTGCCTCCAATAGATTTCCTAAGCACTAGTGTTTTAAGGAACAGGTTAAAAAGAGAATCCTAATGTGATTTCTTGATAATGGGTGTGTTCCTTATCTTCTCCTAGTGTCTAAACTCTTCTCCATGGCTGGACCCCTAAATAATATTCCTTTACGTGCTAAGGGGTATCTAGAGAGTGGGATAGGTTTAATAACTACCCTCACCCTAACACGTACCCTAACCCTATACCCTACCCTAACCCTAACGCGTACCCTAATCCTAACCCGTACCCTAATACTAGCCCTAACCCTAACCCTAACCCATACCCTACGCCCTACCCGAACCCCTCCCCAAACCCGTACCCTAAGCCGTACCCTAACCCTCACCCTAACCCTAACCCTAACCCTAAGCTCTCCTTGACTGCTTCTGCCTCCAATAGATTTCCTAAGCACTAGTGTTTTAAGGAACAGGTTAAAAAGAGAATCCTATTGTGATTTCTTGATAATGGGTGTGTTCCTTATCTTCTCCTAGTGTCTAAACTCTTCTCCATGGCTGGACCCCCAAATAATATTCCTTTACGTGCTAAGGGGTATCTAGAGAGTGGGATAGGTTTAATAACTAACCTCACCCTATCGCGTACCCTAACCCTAACCCCTACCTTAACACTAACGCGTACCCTAATCCTAACCCGTACCCTAAACCGAGCCCTAACCCTAACACTAACCCTAACCCTAACCCTAACCCATACCCTACGCCCTACCCGAACCCCTCCCCGAACCCGTACCCCAAGCCATACCCTAACCCTCACCCTAACCCTAACCCTAACCCTAAGCTACCCTTGACTGCTTCTGCCTCCAATAGATTTCCTAAGCACTAGTGTTTTAAGGAACAGGTTAAAAAGAGAATCCTAATGTGATTTCTTGATAATGGGTGTGTTCCTTATCCTCTCCTAGTGTCTAAACTCTTCTCCATGGCTGGACCCCCAAATAATATTCCTTTACGTGCTAAGGGGAATCTAGAGAGTGGGATAGGTTTAATAACTAACCTCACCCTATCGCGTACCCTAAACCTAACCCGTACCCTAACACTAACGCGTACCCTAATCCTAACCCGTACCCTAAACCGAGCCCTAACCCTAACACTAACCCTAACCCATACCCTACGCCCTACCCGAACCCCTCCCCGAACCCGTAACCTAAGCCATACCCTAACACTAACCCTAACCCTAACCCTAACCCTACGCTACCCTTGACTGCTTCTGCCTCCAATAGATTTCCTAAGCACTAGTGTTTTAAGGAACAGGTTAAAAAGAGAATCCTAATGTGATTTCTTAATAATGAGTGTGTTCCTTATCCTCTCCTAGTGTCTAAACTCTTCTCCATGGCTGGACCCCCAAATAATATTCCTTTACGTGCTAAGGGGAATCTAGAGAGTGGGATAGGTTTAATAACTAACCTCACCCTTTCGCGAACCCTAACCCTAACCCCTACCCTAACCCTAACGCGTACCCTAATCCTAACCCGTATCCTAAACCGAGCCCTAACCCTAACACTAAACCTAAGCCTAACCCTAACCCATACACTATGCCCTACCCGAACCCCTCCCCGAACCTGTACCCTAAGCCGTACCCGAACCCTCACCCTACCCCTAACCCTAACCCTAAGCTACCCTTGACTGCTTCTGCCTCCAATAGATTTCCTAAGCACTAGTGTTTTAAGGAACAGGTTAAAAAGAGAATCCTAATGTGATTTCTTGATAATGGGTGTGTTCCTTATCCTCTCCTAGTGTCTAAACTCTTCTCCATGGCTGGAACCCCAAATAATATTCCTTTACGTGCTAAGGGGAATCTAGAGAGTGGGATAGGTTTAATAACTAACCTCACCCTTTCGCGAAACCTAACCCTAACCCCTACCCTAACCCTAACGCGTACCCTAATCCTAACCCGTACCCTAAACCGAGCCCTAACCCTAACACTAACCCTAAGCCTAACCCTAACCCATACCCTATGCCCTACCCGAACCCCTCCCCGAACCTGTACCCTAAGCCGTACCCTAACCCTCACCCTACCCCTAACCCTAACCCTAAGCTACCCTTGACTGCTTCTGCCTCCAATAGATTTCCTAAGCACTAGTGTTTTAAGGAACAGGTTAAAAAGAGAATCCTAATGTGATTTCTTGATAATGGGTGTGTTCCTTATCTTCTCCTAGTGTCTAAACTCTTCTCAATGGCTGGACCCCCAAATAATATTCCTTTACGTGCTAAGGGGTATCTAGAGAGTGGGATAGGTTTAATAACTACCCTCACCCTAACACGTACGCTAACCCTAACCCCTACCCTAACCCTAACGCGTACCCTCCCTAATCCTAACCCGTACCCTAAACCGAGCCCTAACCCTAACACTAGCCCTAACCCTAACCCTAACCCATACCCTACGCCCTACCCGAACCCCTCCCCGAACCCGTACTGTAAGCCGTACCCTAACCCTCACCCTAACCCTAATCCTAACCCTACGCTACCCTTGACTGCTTCTGCCTCCAATAGATTTCCTAAGCACTAGTGTTTTAAGGAACAGGTTAAAAAGAGAATCCTAATGTGATTTCTTGATAATGGGTGTGTTCCTTATCCTCTCCTAGTGTCTAAACTCTTCTCCATGGCTGGACCCCCAAATAATATTCCTTTACGTGCTAAGGGGAATCTAGAGAGTGGGATAGGTTTAATAACTAACCTCACACTTTCGCGAACCCTAACCCTAACCCCTACCCTAACCCTAACGCATACCCTAATCCTAACACGTACCCTAAACCGAGCCCTAACCCTAACACTAACCCTAAGCCTAACCCTAACCCATACCCTATGCCCTACCCGAACCCCTCCCCGAACCTGTACCCTAAGCCGTACCCTAACCCTCACCCTACCCCTAACCCTAACCCTAAGCTACCCTTGACTGCTTCTGCCTCCAATAGATTTCCTAAGCACTAGTGTTTTAAGGAACAGGTTAAAAAGAGAATCCTAATGTGATTTCTTGATAATGGGTGTGTTCCTTATCCTCTCCTAGTGTCTAAACTCTTCTCCATGGCTGGACCCCCAAATAATATTCATTTACGTGCTAAGGGGTATCTAGAGAGTGGGATAGGTTTAATAACTAACCTCACCCTAACGCGTACCCTAACCCGAACCCCTACCCTAACACTAACGCGTACCCTAATCCTAACCCGTACCCTAAACCGAGCCCTAACCCTAACACTAGCCCTAACCCTAACCCTAACCCATACCCTACGCCCTACCCGAAACCCTCCCCGAACCCGTACCCTAAGCCGTACCCTAACCCTCACCCTAATCCTAACCCTAACCCTAAGCTACCCTTGACTGCTTCTGCCTCCAATAGATTTCCTAAGCACTAGTGTTTTAAGGAACAGGTTAAAAAGAGAATCCTAATGTATTTTCTTGATAATGGGTGTGTTCCTTATCTTCTCCTAGTGTCTAAACTCTTCTCCATGGCTGGACCCCCAAATAATATTCCTTTACGTGCTAAGGGGAATCTAGAGAGTGGGATAGGTTTAATAACTAACCTCACCCTTTCGCGAACCCTAACCCTAACCCCTACCCTAACCCTAACGCGTACCCTAATCCTAACCCGTACCCTAAACCGAGCCCTAACCCTAACACTAACCCTAAGCCTAACCCTAACCCATACCCTACGCCCTACCCGAACCCCTCCCCGAACCCGTACCCCAAGCCATACCCTAACCCTCACCCTAACCGTAACCCTAACCCTAAGCTACCCTTGACTGCTTCTGCCTCCAATAGATTTCCTAAGCACTAGTGTTTTAAGGAACAGGTTAAAAAGAGAATCCTAATGTGATTTCGTGATAATGGGTGTGTTCCTTATCTTCTCCTAGTGTCTAAACTCTTCACCATGGCTGGACCCCCAAATAATATTCCTTTACATGCTAAGGGGAATCTAGAGAGTGGGATAGGTTTAATAACTAACCTCACCCTATCGCGTACCCTAAACCTAACCCGTACCCTAACACTAACGCGTACCCTAATCCTAACCCATACCCTAAACCGAGCCCTAACCCTAACACTAACCCTAAGCCTAACCCTAACCCATACCCTATGCCCTACCCGAACCCCTCCCCGAACCTGTACCCTAAGCCGTACCCTAACCCTCACCCTACCCCTAACCCTAACCCTAAGTTACCCTTGACTGCTTCTGCCTCCAATAGATTTCCTAAGCACTAGTGTTTTTAGGAACAGATTAAAAAGAGAATCCTAATGTGATTTCTTGATAATGGGTGTGTTCCTTATCCTCTCCTAGTGTCTAAACTCTTCTCCATGGCTGGACCCCCAAATAATATTCCTTTACGTGCTAAGGGGAATCTAGAGAGTGGGATAGGTTTAATAACTAACCTCACCCTATCGCGTACCCTAACCCTAACCCGTACCCTAACACTAATGCGTACCCTAATCCTAACCCGTACCCTAAACCGAGCCCTAACCCTAACACTAACCCTAACCCTAACCCATACCCTACGCCCTACCCGAACCCCTCCCCGAACCCGTACCCTAAGCCGTACCCTAACCCTCAACCTAACCCTAACCCTCACCCTAAGCTACCCTTGAATGCTTCTGCCTCCAATAGATTTCCTAAGCACTAGTGTTTTAAGGAACAGGTTAAAAAGAGAATCCTAATGTGATTTCTTGATAATGGGGGTGTTTCTTATCTTCTCCTAGTGTCTAAACTCTTCTCCATTGCTGGACCCCCAAATAATATTCCTTTACGTGCTAAGGAGTATCTAGAGAGTGGGATATGTTTAATAACTACCCTCACCGTAACACATACCCTAACCCTAACCCGTACCCTAACACTAACGCGTACCCCAATCCTAACCCGTACCCTAAACAGAGCCCTAACCCTAACACTAACCCTAACCCTAACCCATACCCTACGCCCTACCCGAACCCCTCCCCGAACCCGTAACCTAAGCCGTACCCTAACCCTCACCCTAACCCTAACCCTAACCCTAAGCTACCCTTGACTGCTTCTGCCTCCAATAGATTTCCTAAGCACTACTGTTTTAAGGAACAGGTTAAAAAGAGAATCCTAATGTGATTTCTTGATAATGGGTGTGTTCCTTATCTTCTCCTAGTGTCTAAACTCTTCTCCATGGCTGGACCCCCAAATAATATTCCTTTACGTGCTAAGGGGTATCTAGAGAGTGGGATAGGTTTAATAACTACCCTCACCCTAACACGTACGCTAACCCTAACCGCTACCCTAACCCTAACGCGTACCCTAATCCTAACCCATACCCTAAACCGAGCCCTAACCCTAACACTAGCCCTAACCCTAACCCTAACCCATACCCTACGCCCTACCCGAACCCCTCCCCGAACCCGTACCCTAAGCCGTACCCTAACCCTCACCCTAACCCTAACCCTAACCCTACGCTACCCTTGACTGCTTCTGCCTCCAATAGATTTCCTAAGCACTAGTGTTTTAAGGAACAGGTTAAAAAGAGAATCCTAATGTGATTTCTTGATAATGGGTGTGTTCCTTATCCTCTCCTAGTGTCTAAACTCTTCTCCATGGCTGGACCCCCAAATAATATTCCTTTACGTGCTAAGGGGAATCTAGAGAGTGGGATAGGTTTAATAACTAACCTCACCCTTTCGCGAACCCTAACCCTAACCCCTACCCTAACCCTAACGCGTACCCTAATCCTAACCCGTACCCTAAACCGAGCCCTAACCCTAACACTAACCCTAACCCATACCCTATGCCCTACCCGAACCCCTCCCCGAACCTGTACCCTAAGCCGTACCCTAACCCTCACCCTACCCCTAACCCTAACCCTAAGCTACCCTTGACTGCTTCTGCCTCCAATAGATTTCCTAAGCACTAGTGTTTTAAGGAACAGGTTAAAAAGAGAATCCTAATGTGATTTCTTGATAATGGGTGTGTTCCTTATCCTCTCCTAGTGTCTAAACTCTTCTCCATGGCTGGACCCCCAAATAATATTCCTTTACGTGCTAAGGGGTATCTAGAGAGTGGGATAGGTTTAATAACTAACCTCACCCTAACGCGTACCCTAACCCTAACCCCTACCCTAACACTAACGCGTACCCTAATCCTAACCTGTACCCTAAACCGAGCCCTAACCCTAACACTAGCCCTAACCCTAACCCTAACCCATACCCTACGCCCTACCCGAACCCCTCCCCGAACCCGTACCCTAAGCCGTAACCTAACCCTCACCCTAATCCTAACCCTAACCCTAAGCTACCCTTGACTGCTTCTGCCTCCAATAGATTTCCTAAGCACTAGTGTTTTAAGGAACAGGTTAAAAAGAGAATCCTAATGTGATTTCTTGATAATGGGTGTGTTCCTTATCTTCTCCTAGTGTCTAAACTCTTCTCCATGGCTGGACCCCCAAATAATATTCCTTTACGTGCTAAGGGGTATCTAGAGAGTGGGATAGGTTTAATAACTACCCTCACCCTAACACGTACCCTAACCCTAACCCCTACCCTAACCCTAACGCGTACCCTAATCCTAACCCGTACCCTAAACCGAGCCCTAACCCTAACACTACCCCTAACCCTAACCCTAACCCATACCCTACGCCCTACCCGAACCCCTCCCCGAACCCGTACCGTAAGCCGTACCCTAACCCTCACCCTAACCCTAATCCTAACCCTACGCTACCCTTGACTGCTTCTGCCTCCAATAGATTTCCTAAGCACTAGTGTTTTAAGGAACAGGTTAAAAAGAGAATCCTAATGTGATTTCTTGATAATGGGTGTGTTCCTTATCCTCTCCTAGTGTCTAAACTCTTCTCCATGGCTGGACCCCCAAATAATATTTCTTTACGTGCTAAGGGGAATCTAGAGAGTGGGATAGGTTTAATAACTAACCTCAACCTTTCGCGAACCCTAACCCTAACCCTAACCCCTACCCTAACCCTAACGCATACCCTAATCCTAACACGTACCCTAAACCGAGCCCTAACCCTAACACTAACCCTAAACCTAACCCTAACCTATACCCTATGCCCTACCCGAACCCCTCCCCGAACCTGTACCCTAAGCCGTACCCTAACCCTCACCCTACCCCTAACCCTAACCCTAAGCTACCCTTGACTGCTTCTGCCTCCAATAGATTTCCTAAGCACTAGTGTTTTAAGGAACAGGTTAAAAAGAGAATCCTAATGTGATTTCTTGATAATGGGTGTGTTCCTTATCCTCTCCTAGTGTCTAAACTCTTCTCCATGGCTGGACCCCCAAATAATATTCCTTTACGTGCTAAGGGGTATCTAGAGAGTGGGATAGGTTTAATAACTAACCTCACCCTAACGCGTACCCTAACCCGAACCCCTACCCTAACACTAACGCGTACCCTAATCCTAACCCGTACCCTAAACCGAGCCCTAACCCTAACACTAGCCCTAACCCTAACCCTAACCCATACCCTACGCCCTACCCGATCCCCTCCCCAAACCCGTACCCTAAGCCGTACCCTAACCCTCACCCTAATCCTAACCCTAATCCTAAGCTACCCTTGACTGCTTCTGCCTCCAATAGATTTCCTAAGCACTAGTGTTTTAAGGAACAGGTTAAAAAGAGAATCCTAATGTATTTTCTTGATAATGGGTGTGTTCCTTATCTTCTCCTAGTGTCTAAACTCTTCTCCATGGCTGGACCCCCAAATAATATTCCTTTACGTGCTAAGGGGTATCTAGAGAGTGGGATAGGTTTAATAACGAACCTCACCCTATCGCGTACCCTAACCCTAACCCGTACGCTAACACTAACACGTACCCCAATCCTAACCCGTACCCTAAACAGAGCCCTAACCCTAACACTAACCCTAACCCTAACCCATACCCTACGCCCTACCCGAACCCCTCCCCGAACCCGTAACCTAAGCCGTACCCTAACCCTCACCCTAACCCTAACCCTAACCCTAAGCTACCCTTGACTGCTTCTGCCTCCAATAGATTTCCTAAGCACTACTGTTTTAAGGAACAGGTTAAAAAGAGAATCCTAATGTGATTTCTTGATAATGGGTGTGTTCCTTATCTTCTCCTAGTGTCTAAACTCTTCTCCATGGCTGGACCCCCAAATAATATTCCTTTACGTGCTAAGGGTATCTAGAGAGTGGGATAGGTTTAATAACTAACCTCACCCTATCGCGTTCCCTAACCCTAACCCCTACCCTAACACTAACGCGTACCCTAATCCTAACCCGTACCCTAAATCGAGGCCTAACCCTAACACTAACCCTAACCCTAACCCTAACCCATACCCTACGCCCTACCCGAACCCCTCCCCGAACCCGTACCCTAAGCCGTACCCTAACCCTCACCCTAACCCTAACCCTAACCCTAAGCTACCCTTGACTTCTTCTGCCTCCAATAGATTTCCTAAGCACTAGTGTTTTAAGGAACAGGTTAAAAAGAGAATCCTAATGTGATTTCTTGATAATGGGTGTGTTCCTTATCTTCTCCTAGTGTCTAAACTCTTCTCCATGGCTGGACCCCTAAATAATATTCCTTTACGTGCTAAGGGGTATCTAGAGAGTGGGATAGGTTTAATAACTACCCTCACCCTAACACGTACCCTAACCCTAACCCCTACCCTAACCCTAACGCGTACCCTAATCCTAACCCGTACCCTAATACTAGCCCTAACCCTAACCCTAACCCATACCCTACGCCCTACCCGAACCCCTCCCCAAACCCGTACCCTAAGCCGTACCCTAACCCTCACCCTAACCCTAACCCTAACCCTAAGCTCTCCTTGACTGCTTCTGCCTCCAATAGATTTCCTAAGCACTAGTGTTTTAAGGAACAGGTTAAAAAGAGAATCCTATTGTGATTTCTTGATAATGGGTGTGTTCCTTATCTTCTCCTAGTGTCTAAACTCTTCTCCATGGCTGGACCCCCAAATAATATTCCTTTACGTGCTAAGGGGTATCTAGAGAGTGGGATAGGTTTAATAACTAACCTCACCCTATCGCGTACCCTAACCCTAACCCCTACCTTAACACTAACGCGTACCCTAATCCTAACCCGTACCCTAAACCGAGCCCTAACCCTAACACTAACCCTAACCCTAACCCTAACCCATACCCTACGCCCTACCCGAACCCCTCCCCGAACCCGTACCCCAAGCCATACCCTAACCCTCACCCTAACCCTAACCCTAACCCTAAGCTACCCTTGACTGCTTCTGCCTCCAATAGATTTCCTAAGCACTAGTGTTTTAAGGAACAGGTTAAAAAGAGAATCCTAATGTGATTTCTTGATAATGGGTGTGTTCCTTATCCTCTCCTAGTGTCTAAACTCTTCTCCATGGCTGGACCCCCAAATAATATTCCTTTACGTGCTAAGGGGAATCTAGAGAGTGGGATAGGTTTAATAACTAACCTCACCCTATCGCGTAACCTAAACCTAACCCGTACCCTAACACTAACGCGTACCCTAATCCTAACCCGTACCCTAAACCGAGCCCTAACCCTAACACTAACCCTAACCCATACCCTACGCCCTACCCGAACCCCTCCCCGAACCCGTAACCTAAGCCATACCCTAACACTAACCCTAACCCTAACCCTAACCCTACGCTACCCTTGACTGCTTCTGCCTCCAATAGATTTCCTAAGCACTAGTGTTTTAAGGAACAGGTTAAAAAGAGAATCCTAATGTGATTTCTTAATAATGAGTGTGTTCCTTATCCTCTCCTAGTGTCTAAACTCTTCTCCATGGCTGGACCCCCAAATAATATTCCTTTACGTGCTAAGGGGAATCTAGAGAGTGGGATAGGTTTAATAACTAACCTCACCCTTTCGCGAACCCTAACCCTAACCCCTACCCTAACCCTAACGCGTACCCTAATCCTAACCCGTATCCTAAACCGAGCCCTAACCCTAACACTAACCCTAAGCCTAACCCTAACCCATACACTATGCCCTACCCGAACCCCTCCCCGAACCTGTACCCTAAGCCGTACCCTAACCCTCACCCTACCCCTAACCCTAACCCTAAGCTACCCTTGACTGCTTCTGCCTCCAATAGATTTCCTAAGCACTAGTGTTTTAAGGAACAGGTTAAAAAGAGAATCCTAATGTGATTTCTTGATAATGGGTGTGTTCCTTATCCTCTCCTAGTGTCTAAACTCTTCTCCATGGCTGGAACCCCAAATAATATTCCTTTACGTGCTAAGGGGAATCTAGAGAGTGGGATAGGTTTAATAACTAACCTCACCCTTTCGCGAAACCTAACCCTAACCCCTACCCTAACCCTAACGCGTACCCTAATCCTAACCCGTACCCTAAACCGAGCCCTAACCCTAACACTAACCCTAAGCCTAACCCTAACCCATACCCTATGCCCTACCCGAACCCCTCCCCGAACCTGTACCCTAAGCCGTACCCTAACCCTCACCCTACCCCTAACCCTAACCCTAAGCTACCCTTGACTGCTTCTGCCTCCAATAGATTTCCTAAGCACTAGTGTTTTAAGGAACAGGTTAAAAAGAGAATCCTAATGTGATTTCTTGATAATGGGTGTGTTCCTTATCTTCTCCTAGTGTCTAAACTCTTCTCAATGGCTGGACCCCCAAATAATATTCCTTTACGTGCTAAGGGGTATCTAGAGAGTGGGATAGGTTTAATAACTACCCTCACCCTAACACGTACGCTAACCCTAACCCCTACCCTAACCCTAACGCGTACCCTCCCTAATCCTAACCCGTACCCTAAACCGAGCCCTAACCCTAACACTAGCCCTAACCCTAACCCTAACCCATACCCTACGCCCTACCCGAACCCCTCCCCGAACCCGTACTGTAAGCCGTACCCTAACCCTCACCCTAACCCTAATCCTAACCCTACGCTACCCTTGACTGCTTCTGCCTCCAATAGATTTCCTAAGCACTAGTGTTTTAAGGAACAGGTTAAAAAGAGAATCCTAATGTGATTTCTTGATAATGGGTGTGTTCCTTATCCTCTCCTAGTGTCTAAACTCTTCTCCATGGCTGGACCCCCAAATAATATTCCTTTACGTGCTAAGGGGAATCTAGAGAGTGGGATAGGTTTAATAACTAACCTCACCCTTTCGCGAACCCTAACCCTAACCCCTACCCTAACCCTAACGCATACCCTAATCCTAACACGTACCCTAAACCGAGCCCTAACCCTAACACTAACCCTAAGCCTAACCCTAACCCATACCCTATGCCCTACCCGAACCCCTCCCCGAACCTGTACCCTAAGCCGTACCCTAACCCTCACCCTACCCCTAACCCTAACCCTAAGCTACCCTTGACTGCTTCTGCCTCCAATAGATTTCCTAAGCACTAGTGTTTTAAGGAACAGGTTAAAAAGAGAATCCTAATGTGATTTCTTGATAATGGGTGTGTTCCTTATCCTCTCCTAGTGTCTAAACTCTTCTCCATGGCTGGACCCCCAAATAATATTCATTTACGTGCTAAGGGGTATCTAGAGAGTGGGATAGGTTTAATAACTAACCTCACCCTAACGCGTACCCTAACCCGAACCCCTACCCTAACACTAACGCGTACCCTAATCCTAACCCGTACCCTAAACCGAGCCCTAACCCTAACACTAGCCCTAACCCTAACCCTAACCCATACCCTACGCCCTACCCGAAACCCTCCCCGAACCCGTACCCTAAGCCGTACCCTAACCCTCACCCTAATCCTAACCCTAACCCTAAGCTACCCTTGACTGCTTCTGCCTCCAATAGATTTCCTAAGCACTAGTGTTTTAAGGAACAGGTTAAAAAGAGAATCCTAATGTATTTTCTTGATAATGGGTGTGTTCCTTATCTTCTCCTAGTGTCTAAACTCTTCTCCATGGCTGGACCCCCAAATAATATTCCTTTACGTGCTAAGGGGAATCTAGAGAGTGGGATAGGTTTAATAACTAACCTCACCCTTTCGCGAACCCTAACCCTAACCCCTACCCTAACCCTAACGCGTACCCTAATCCTACCCCGTACCCTAAACCGAGCCCTAACCCTAACACTAACCCTAAGCCTAACCCTAACCCATACCCTACGCCCTACCCGAACCCCTCCCCGAACCCGTACCCCAAGCCATACCCTAACCCTCACCCTAACCGTAACCCTAACCCTAAGCTACCCTTGACTGCTTCTGCCTCCAATAGATTTCCTAAGCACTAGTGTTTTAAGGAACAGGTTAAAAAGAGAATCCTAATGTGATTTCGTGATAATGGGTGTGTTCCTTATCTTCTCCTAGTGTCTAAACTCTTCACCATGGCTGGACCCCCAAATAATATTCCTTTACATGCTAAGGGGAATCTAGAGAGTGGGATAGGTTTAATAACTAACCTCACCCTATCGCGTACCCTAAACCTAACCCGTACCCTAACACTAACGCGTACCCTAATCCTAACCCATACCCTAAACCGAGCCCTAACCCTAACACTAACCCTAAGCCTAACCCTAACCCATACCCTATGCCCTACCCGAACCCCTCCCCGAACCTGTACCCTAAGCCGTACCCTAACCCTCACCCTACCCCTAACCCTAACCCTAAGTTACCCTTGACTGCTTCTGCCTCCAATAGATTTCCTAAGCACTAGTGTTTTTAGGAACAGATTAAAAAGAGAATCCTAATGTGATTTCTTGATAATGGGTGTGTTCCTTATCCTCTCCTAGTGTCTAAACTCTTCTCCATGGCTGGACCCCCAAATAATATTCCTTTACGTGCTAAGGGGAATCTAGAGAGTGGGATAGGTTTAATAACTAACCTCACCCTATCGCGTACCCTAACCCTAACCCGTACCCTAACACTAATGCGTACCCTAATCCTAACCCGTACCCTAAACCGAGCCCTAACCCTAACACTAACCCTAACCCTAACCCATACCCTACGCCCTACCCGAACCCCTCCCCGAACCCGTACCCTAAGCCGTACCCTAACCCTCAACCTAACCCTAACCCTCACCCTAAGCTACCCTTGAATGCTTCTGCCTCCAATAGATTTCCTAAGCACTAGTGTTTTAAGGAACAGGTTAAAAAGAGAATCCTAATGTGATTTCTTGATAATGGGTGTGTTTCTTATCTTCTCCTAGTGTCTAAACTCTTCTCCATTGCTGGACCCCCAAATAATATTCCTTTACGTGCTAAGGAGTATCTAGAGAGTGGGATATGTTTAATAACTACCCTCACCGTAACACATACCCTAACCCTAACCCGTACCCTAACACTAACGCGTACCCCAATCCTAACCCGTACCCTAAACAGAGCCCTAACCCTAACACTAACCCTAACCCTAACCCATACCCTACGCCCTACCCGAACCCCTCCCCGAACCCGTAACCTAAGCCGTACCCTAACCCTCACCCTAACCCTAACCCTAACCCTAAGCTACCCTTGACTGCTTCTGCCTCCAATAGATTTCCTAAGCACTACTGTTTTAAGGAACAGGTTAAAAAGAGAATCCTAATGTGATTTCTTGATAATGGGTGTGTTCCTTATCTTCTCCTAGTGTCTAAACTCTTCTCCATGGCTGGACCCCCAAATAATATTCCTTTACGTGCTAAGGGGTATCTAGAGAGTGGGATAGGTTTAATAACTACCCTCACCCTAACACGTACGCTAACCCTAACCGCTACCCTAACCCTAACGCGTACCCTAATCCTAACCCATACCCTAAACCGAGCCCTAACCCTAACACTAGCCCTAACCCTAACCCTAACCCATACCCTACGCCCTACCCGAACCCCTCCCCGAACCCGTACCCTAAGCCGTACCCTAACCCTCACCCTAACCCTAACCCTAACCCTACGCTACCCTTGACTGCTTCTGCCTCCAATAGATTTCCTAAGCACTAGTGTTTTAAGGAACAGGTTAAAAAGAGAATCCTAATGTGATTTCTTGATAATGGGTGTGTTCCTTATCCTCTCCTAGTGTCTAAACTCTTCTCCATGGCTGGACCCCCAAATAATATTCCTTTACGTGCTAAGGGGTATCTAGAGAGTGGGATAGGTTTAATAACTAACCTCACCCTAACGCGTACCCTAACCCTAACCCCTACCCTAACACTAACGCGTACCCTAATCCTAACCCGTACCCTAAACCGAGCCCTAACCCTAACACTAGCCCTAACCCTAACCCTAACCCATACCCTACGCCCTACCCGAACCCCTCCCCGAACCCGTACCCTAAGCCGTACCCTAACCCTCACCCTAATCCTAACCCTAACCCTAAGCTACCCTTTACTGCTTCTGCCTCCAATAGATTTCCTAAGCACTACTGTTTTAAGGAACAGGTTAAAAAGAGAATCCTAATGTGATTTCTTGATAATGGGTGTGTTCCTTATCTTCTCCTAGTGTCTAAACTCTTCTCCATGGCTGGACCCCCAAATACTATTCCTTTACGTGCTAAGGGGTATCTAGAGAGTGGGATAGGTTTAATAACTAACCTCACCCTATCGCGTTCCCTAACCCTAACCCCTACCCTAACACTAACGCGTACCCTAATCCTAACCCGTACCCTAAATCGAGCCCTAACCCTAACACTAACCCTAACCCTAACACATACCCTACGCCCTACCCGAACCCCTCCCCGAACCCGTACCCTAAGCCGTACCCTAACCCTCACCCTAACCCTAACCCTAACCCTAAGCTACCGTTGACTTCTTCTGCCTTCAATAGATTTCCTAAGCTCTAGTGTTTTAAGGAACAGGTTAAAAAGAGAATCCTAATGTGATTTCTTGATAATGGGTGTGTTCCTTATCTTCTCCTAGTGTCTAAACTCTTCTCCATGGCTGGACCCCCAAATACTATTCCTTTACGTGCTAAGGGGTATCTAGAGAGTGGGATAGGTTTAATAACTAACCTCACCCTATTGCGTTCCCTAACCCTAACCCCTACCCTAACACTAACGCGTACCCTAATCCTAACCCGTACCCTAAATCGAGCCCTAACCCTAACACTAACCCTAACCCTAACCCATACCCTACGCCCTACCCGAACCCCTCCCCGAACCCGTACCCTAAGCCGTACCCTAAACCTCACCCTACCCCTAACCCTAACCCTAAGCTACCCTTGACTGCTTCTGCCTCCAATAGATTTCCTAAGCACTAGTGTTTTAAGGAACAGGTTAAAAAGAGAATCCTAATGTGATTTCTTGATAATGGGTGTGTTCCTTATCTTCTCCTAGTGTCTAAACTCTTCTCAATGGCTGGACCCCCAAATAATATTCCTTTACGTGCTAAGGGGTATCTAGAGAGTGGGATAGGTTTAATAACTACCCTCACCCTAACACGTACGCTAACCCTAACCCCTACCCTAACCCTAACGCGTACCCTCCCTAATCCTAACCCGTACCCTAAACCGAGCCCTAACCCTAACACTAGCCCTAACCCTAACCCTAACCCATACCCTACGCCCTACCCGAACCCCTCCCCAAACCCGTACCCTAAGCCGTACCCTAACCCTCACCCTAACCCTAACCCTAACCCTAAGCTCTCCTTGACTGCTTCTGCCTCCAATAGATTTCCTAAGCACTAGTGTTTTAAGGAACAGGTTAAAAAGAGAATCCTAATGTGATTTCTTGATAATGGGTGTGTTCCTTATCTTCTCCTAGTGTCTAAACTCTTCTCCATGGCTGGACCCCCAAATACTATTCCTTTACGTGCTAAGGGGTATCTAGAGAGTGGGATAGGTTTAATAACTAACCTCACCCTATCGCGTTCCCTAACCCTAACCCCTACCCTAACACTAACGCGTACCCTAATCCTAACCCGTACCCTAAATCGAGCCCTAACCCTAACACTAACCCTAACCCTAACACATACCCTATGCCCTACCCGAACCCCTCCCCGAACCCGTACCCTAAGCCGTACCCTAACCCTCACCCTAACCCTAACCCTAACCCTAAGCTACCGTTGACTTCTTCTGCCTTCAATAGATTTCCTAAGCTCTAGTGTTTTAAGGAACAGGTTAAAAAGAGAATCCTAATGTGATTTCTTGATAATGGGTGTGTTCCTTATCTTCTCCTAGTGTCTAAACTCTTCTCCATGGCTGGACCCCCAAATACTATTCCTTTACGTGCTAAGGGGTATCTAGAGAGTGGGATAGGTTTAATAACTAACCTCACCCTATTGCGTTCCCTAACCCTAACCCCTACCCTAACACTAACGCGTACCCTAATCCTAACCCGTACCCTAAATCGAGCCCTAACCCTAACACTAACCCTAACCCTAACCCATACCCTACGCCCTACCCGAACCCCTCCCCGAACCCGTACCCTAAGCCGTACCCTAAACCTCACCCTACCCCTAACCCTAACCCTAAGCTACCCTTGACTGCTTCTGCCTCCAATAGATTTCCTAAGCACTAGTGTTTTAAGGAACAGGTTAAAAAGAGAATCCTAATGTGATTTCTTGATAATGGGTGTGTTCCTTATCTTCTCCTAGTGTCTAAACTCTTCTCAATGGCTGGACCCCCAAATAATATTCCTTTACGTGCTAAGGGGTATCTAGAGAGTGGGATAGGTTTAATAACTACCCTCACCCTAACACGTACGCTAACCCTAACCCCTACCCTAACCCTAACGCGTACCCTCCCTAATCCTAACCCGTACCCTAAACCGAGCCCTAACCCTAACACTAGCCCTAACCCTAACCCTAACCCATACCCTACGCCCTACCCGAACCCCTCCCCAAACCCGTACCCTAAGCCGTACCCTAACCCTCACCCTAACCCTAACCCTAACCCTAAGCTCTCCTTGACTGCTTCTGCCTCCAATAGATTTCCTAAGCACTAGTGTTTTAAGGAACAGGTTAAAAAGAGAATCCTATTGTGATTTCTTGATAATGGGTGTGTTCCTTATCTTCTCCTAGTGTCTAAACTCTTCTCCATGGCTGGACCCCCAAATAATATTCCTTTACGTGCTAAGGGGTATCTAGAGAGTGGTATAGGTATAATAACTAACCTCACCCTATCGCGTACCCTAACCCTAACCCCTACCTTAACACTAACGCGTACCCTAATCCTAACCCGTACCCTAAACCGAGCCCTAACCCTAACACTAACCCTAACCCTAACCCTAACCCATACCCTACGCCCTACCCGAACCCCTCCCCGAACCCGTACCCCAAGCCATACCCTAACCCTCACCCTAACCCTAACCCTAACCCTAAGCTACCCTTGACTGCTTCTGCCTCCAATAGATTTCCTAAGCACTAGTGTTTTAAGGAACAGGTTAAAAAGAGAATCCTAATGTGATTTCGTGATAATGGGTGTGTTCCTTATCTTCTCCTAGTGTCTAAACTCTTCTCCATGGCTGGACCCCCAAATAATATTCCTTTACATGCTAAGGGGAATCTAGAGAGTGGGATAGGTTTAATAACTAACCTCACCCTATCGCGTACCCTAAACCTAACCCGTACCCTAACACTAATGCGTACCCTAATCCTAACCCGTACCCTAAACCGAGCCCTAACCCTAACACTAACCCTAAGCCTAACCCTAACCCATACCCTATGCCCTACCCGAACCCCTCCCCGAACCTGTACCCTAAGCCGTACCCTAACCCTCACCCTACCCCTAACCCTAACCCTAAGCTACCCTTGACTGCTTCTGCCTCCAATAGATTTCCTAAGCACTAGTGTTTTAAGGAACAGGTTAAAAAGAGAATTCTAATGTGATTTCTTGATAATGGGTGTGTTCCTTATCCTCTCCTAGTGTCTAAACTCTTCTCCATGGCTGGACCCCCAAATAATATTCCTTTACGTGCTAAGGGGTATCTAGAGAGTGGGATAGGTTTAATAACTAACCTCACCCTAACGCGTACCCTAACCCTAACCCCTACCCTAACAGTAACGCGTACCCTAATCCTAACCCGTACCCTAAACCGAGCCCTAACCCTAACAATAGCCCTAACCCTAACCCTAACCCATACCCTACGCCCTACCCGAACCCCTCCCCGAACCCGTACCCTAAGCCGTACCCTAACCCTCACCCTAATCCTAACCCTAACCCTAACCCTAAGCTACCCTTGACTGCTGCTGCCTCCAATAGATTTCCTAAGCACTAGTGTTTTAAGGAACAGGTTAAAAAGAGAATCCTAATGTGATTTCTTGATAATGGGTGTGTTCCTTATCTTCTCCTAGTGTCTAAACTCTTCTCCATGGCTGGACCCCCAAATAATATTCCTTTACGTGCTAAGGGGAATCTAGAGAGTGGGATAGGTTTAATAACTAACCTCACCCTATCGCGTACCCTAACACTAACCCGTAGCCTAACACTAATGGGTACCCTAATCCTAACCCGTACCCTAAACCGAGCCCTAACCCTAACACTAACCCTAACCCTAACCCATACCCTACGCCCTACCCGAACCCCTCCCCGAACCCGTACCCTAAGCCGTACCCTCAACCTCACCCTAACCCTAACCCTAACCCTAAGCTACCCTTGACTGCTTCTGCCTCCAATAGATTTCCTAATCACTAGTGTTCTAAGGAACAGGTTAAAAAGAGAATCCTAATGTGATTTCTTGATAATGGGTGTGTTCCTTATCTTCTCCTAGTGTCTAAACTCTTCTCCATGGCTGGACCCCCAAATAATATTCCTTTACGTGCTAAGGGGAATCTAGAGAGTGGGATAGGTTTAATAACTACCCTCACCCTAACACATACCCTAACCCTAACCCCTACCCTAACCCTAACGCGTACCCTAATCCTAACCCGTACCCTAAACCGAGCCCTAACCCTAACACTAACCCTAAGCCTAACCCTAACCCATACCCTATGCCCTACCCGAACCCCTCCCCGAACCTGTACCCTAAGCCGTACCCTAACCCTCACCCTACCCCTAACCCTAAACCTAAGCTCTCCTTGACTGCTTCTGCCTCCAATAGATTTCCTAAGCACTAGTGTTTTAAGGAACAGGTTAAAAAGAGAATCCTATTGTGATTTCTTGATAATGGGTGTGTTCCTTATCTTCTCCTAGTGTCTAAACTCTTCTCCATGGCTGGACCCCCAAATAATATTCCTTTACGTGCTATGGGGTATCTAGAGAGTGGTATAGGTATAATAACTAACCTCACCCTATCGCGTACCCTAACCCTAACCCCTACCTTAACACTAACGCGTACCCTAATCCTAACCCGTACCCTAAACCGAGCCCTAACCCTAACACTAACCCTAACCCTAACCCTAACCCATACCCTACGCCCTACCCGAACCCCTCCCCGAACCCGTACCCCAAGCCATACCCTAACCCTCACCCTAACCCTAACCCTAACCCTAAGCTACCCTTGACTGCTTCTGCCTCCAATAGATTTCCTAAGCACTAGTGTTTTAAGGAACAGGTTAAAAAGAGAATCCTAATGTGATTTCGTGATAATGGGTGTGTTCCTTATCTTCTCCTAGTGTCTAAACTCTTCTCCATGGCTGGACCCCCAAATAATATTCCTTTACATGCTAAGGGGAATCTAGAGAGTGGGATAGGTTTAATAACTAACCTCACCCTATCGCGTACCCTAAACCTAACCCGTACCCTAACACTAATGCGTACCCTAATCCTAACCCGTACCCTAAACCGAGCCCTAACCCTAACACTAACCCTAAGCCTAACCCTAACCCATACCCTATGCCCTACCCGAACCCCTCCCCGAACCTGTACCCTAAGCCGTACCCTAACCCTCACCCTACCCCTAACCCTAACCCTAAGCTACCCTTGACTGCTTCTGCCTCCAATAGATTTCCTAAGCACTAGTGTTTTAAGGAACAGGTTAAAAAGAGAATTCTAATGTGATTTCTTGATAATGGGTGTGTTCCTTATCCTCTCCTAGTGTCTAAACTCTTCTCCATGGCTGGACCCCCAAATAATATTCCTTTACGTGCTAAGGGGTATCTAGAGAGTGGGATAGGTTTAATAACTAACCTCACCCTAACGCGTACCCTAACCCTAACCCCTACCCTAACACTAACGCGTACCCTAATCCTAACCCGTACCCTAAACCGAGCCCTAACCCTAACACTAGCCCTAACCCTAACCCTAACCCATACCCTACGCCCTACCCGAACCCCTCCCCGAACCCGTACCCTAAGCCGTACCCTAACCCTCACCCTAATCCTAACCCTAACCCTAACCCTAAGCTACCCTTGACTGCTGCTGCCTCCAATAGATTTCCTAAGCACTAGTGTTTTAAGGAACAGGTTAAAAAGAGAATCCTAATGTGATTTCTTGATACTGGGTGTGTTCCTTATCTTCTCCTAGTGTCTAAACTCTTCTCCATGGCTGGACCCCCAAATAATATTCCTTTACGTGCTAAGGGGAATCTAGAGAGTGGGATAGGTTTAATAACTAACCTCACCCTATCGCGTACCCTAACACTAACCCGTAGCCTAACACTAATGGGTACCCTAATCCTAACCCGTACCCTAAACCGAGCCCTAACCCTAACACTAACCCTAACCCTAACCCATACCCTACGCCCTACCCGAACCCCTCCCCGAACCCGTACCCTAAGCCGTACCCTCAACCTCACCCTAACCCTAACCCTAACCCTAAGCTACCCTTGACTGCTTCTGCCTCCAATAGATTTCCTAATCACTAGTGTTCTAAGGAACAGGTTAAAAAGAGAATCCTAATGTGATTTCTTGATAATGGGTGTGTTCCTTATCTTCTCCTAGTGTCTAAACTCTTCTCCATGGCTGGACCCCCAAATAATATTCCTTTACGTGCTAAGGGGAATCTAGAGAGTGGGATAGGTTTAATAACTACCCTCACCCTAACACATACCCTAACCCTAACCCCTACCCTAACCCTAACGCGTACCCTAATCCTAACCCGTACCCTAAACCGAGCCCTAACCCTAACACTAACCCTAAGCCTAACCCTAACCCATACCCTATGCCCTACCCGAACCCCTCCCCGAACCTGTACCCTAAGCCGTACCCTAACCCTCACCCTACCCCTAACCCTAACCCTAAGCTACCCTTGACTGCTTCTGCCTCCAATAGATTTCCTAAGCACTAGTGTTTTAAGGAACAGGTTAAAAAGAGAATCCTAATGTGATTTCTTGATAATGGGTGTGTTCCTTATCCTCTCCTAGTGTCTAAACTCTTCTCCATGGCTGGACCCCCAAATAATATTCCTTTACGTGCTAAGGGGTATCTAGAGAGTGGGATAGGTTTAATAACTAACCTCACCCTAACGCGTACCCTAACCCTAACCCCTACCCTAACACTAACGCGTACCCTAATCCTAACCCGTACGCTAAACCGAGCCCTAACCCTAACACTAGCCCTAACCCTAACCCTAAACCATACCCTACGCCCTACCCGAACCCCTCCCCGAACCCGGACCCTAAGCCGTACCCTAACCCTCACCCTAATCCTAACACTAACCCTAAGCTACCCTTGACTGCTTCTGCCTCCAATAGATTTCCTAAGCACTAGTGTTTTAAGGAACAGGTTAAAAAGAGAATCCTAATGTATTTTCTTGATAATGGGTGTGTTCCTTATCTTCTCCTAGTGTCTAAACTCTTCTCCATTGCTGGACCCCCAAATAATATTCCTTTACGTGCTAAGGGGTATCTAGAGAGTGGGATAGGTTTAATAACTAACCTCACCCTATCGCGTACCCTAACCCTAACCCCTACCGTAACACTAACGCGTACCCTAATCCTAACCCGTACCCTAAACCGAGCCCTAACCCTAACACTAGCCCTAACCCTAACCCTAACCCATACCCTACGCCCTACCCGAACCCCTCCCCGAAACCGTACCCTAAGCCGTACCCTCACCCTCACCCTAACCCTAACCCTAACCCTAAGCTACCCTTGACTGCTTCTGCCTCCAATAGATTTCCTAAGCACTAGTGTTTTAAGGAACAGGTTAAAAAGAGAATAATAATGTGATTTCTTGATAATGGGTGTGTTCCTTATCTTCTCCTAGTGTCTAAACTCTTCTCCATGGCTGGACCCCCAAATAATATTCCTTTACGTGCTAAGGGGTATCTAGAGAGTGGGATAGGTTTAATAACTACCCTCACCCTAACACGTAACCTAACCCTAACCCCTACCCTAACCCTAACGCGTACCCTAATCCTAACCCGTACCCTAAACCGAGCCCTAACCCTAACACTAACCCTAACCCTAACCCTATCCCATACCCTACGCCCTACCCGAACCCCTCCCCGAACCCGTACCCTAAGCCGTACCCTAACCCTCACCCTAACCCTAACCCTAACCCTAAGCTTCCCTTGACTTCTTCTGCCTCCAATAGATTTCCTAAGCACTAGTGTTTTAAGGAACAGGTTAAAAAGAGAATCCTAATGTGATTTCTTGATAATGGGTGTGTTCCTTATATTCTCCTCGTGTCTAAACTCTTCTCCATGGCTGGACCCCCAAATAATATTCCTATACGTGCTAAGGGGTATCTAGAGAGTGGGATAGGTTTAATAACTACCCTCACCCTAACACGTACCCTAACCCTTACCCCTACCCGAACCCTAACGCGTACCCTAATCCTAACCCGTACCCTAAACCGAGCCCTAACCCTAACACTAGCCCTAACCCTAACCCTAACCCATACCCTACGCCCTACCCGAACCCCTCCCCAAACCCGTACCCTAAGCCGTACCCTAACCCTAACCCTAACCCTAACCCTAACCCTAAGCTCTCCTTGACTGCTTCTGCCTCCAATAGGTTTCCTAAGCACTAGTGTTTTAAGGATCAGGTTAAAAAGAGAATCCTAATGTGATTTCTTGATAATGGGTGTGTTCCTTATCTTCCAGTGTCTAAACTCTTCTCCATGGCTGGACCCCCAAATAATATTCCTTTACGTGCTAAGGGGAATCTAGAGAGTGGGATAGGTTTAATAACTAACCTCACCCTATCGCGTACCCTAACCCTAACCCGTACCCTAACACTAACGCGTACCCTAATCCTAACCCGTACCCTAAACCGAGCCCTAACCCTAACACTAACCCTAACCCTAACCCTAACCCATACCCTACGCCCTACCCGAACCCCTCCCCGAACCCGTACCCTAAGCCGTACCCTAACCCTCACCCTAACCCTAACCCTAACCCTAAGCTTCCCTTGACTTCTTCTGCCTCCAATAGATTTCCTAAGCACTAGTGTTTTAAGGAACAGATTAAAAAGAGAATCCTAATGTGATTTCTTGATAATGGGTGTGTTCCTTATCCTCTCCTAGTGTCTAAACTCTTCTCCATGGCTGGACCCCCAAATAATATTCCTTTACGTGCTAAGGGGTATCTAGAGAGTGGGATAGGTTTAATAACTAACCTCACCCTAACGCGTACCCTAACCCTAACCCCTACCCTAACACTAACGCGTACCCTAATCCTAACCCGTACCCTAAACCGAGCCCTAACCCTAACACTAAACCTAAGGCTAACCCTAACCCATACCCTATGCCCTACCCGAACCCCTCCCCGAACCTGTACCCTAAGCCGTACCCTAACCCTCACCCTACCCCTAACCCTAACCCTAAGCTACCCTTGACTGCTTCTGCCTCCAATAGATTTCTTAAGCACTAGTGTTTTAAGGAACAGGTTAAAAAGAGAATCCTAATGTGATTTCTTGATAATGGGTGTGTTCCTTATCTTCTCCTAGTGTCTAAACTCTTCTCCATGGCTGGACCCCCAAATACTATTCCTTTACGTGCTAAGGGGTATCTAGAGAGTGGGATAGGTTTAATAACTAACCTCACCCTATCGCGTTCCCTAACCCTAACCCCTACCCTAACACTAACGCGTACCCTAATCCTAAACCGTACCCTAAATCGAGCCCTAACCCTAACACTAACCCTAACCCTAACCCATACCCTACGCCCTACCCGAACCCCTCCCCGAACCCGTACCCTAAGCCGTACCCTAACCCTCACCCTAACCCTAACCCTAACCCTAAGCTACCGTTGACTTCTTCTGCCTCCAATAGATTTCCTAAGCTCTAGTGTTTTAAGGAACAGGTTAAAAAGAGAATCCTAATGTGATTTCTTGATAATGGGTGTGTTCCTTATCTTCTCCTAGTGTCTAAACTCTTCTCCATGGCTGGACCCCCAAATAATATTCCTTTACGTGCTAAGGGGTATCTAGAGAGTGGGATAGGTTTAATAACTAACCTCACCCTAACACGTACCCTAACCCTAACCCCTACCCCAACCCTAACGCGTACCCTAATCCTAACCCGTACCATAAACCGAGCCCTAACCCTAACACTAACCCTAACCCTAACCCTAACCCATACCCTACGCCCTACCCGAACCCCTCCCCAAACCCGTACCCTAAGCCGTACCCTAACCCTCACCCTAACCCTAACCCTAACCCTAAGCTCTCCTTGACTGCTTCTGCCTCCAATAGATTTCCTAAGCACTAGTGTTTTAAGGAACAGGTTAAAAAGAGAATCCTATTGTGATTTCTTGATAATGGGTGTGTTCCTTATCTTCTCCTAGTGTCTAAACTCTTCTCCATGGCTGGACCCCCAAATAATATTCCTTTACGTGCTAAGGGGTATCTAGAGAGTGGGATAGGTATAATAACTAACCTCACCCTATCGCGTACCCTAACCCTAACCCCTACCTTAACACTAACGCGTACCCTAATCCTAACCCGTACCCTAAACCGAGCCCTAACCCTAACACTAACCCTAACCCTAACCCTAACCCATACCCTACGCCCTACCCGAACCCCTCCCCGAACCCGTACCCCAAGCCATACCCTAACCCTCACCCTAACCCTAACCCTAACCCTAAGCTACCCTTGACTGCTTCTGCCTCCAATAGATTTCCTAAGCACTAGTGTTTTAAGGAACAGGTTAAAAAGAGAATCCTAATGTGATTTCGTGATAATGGGTGTGTTCCTTATCTTCTCCTAGTGTCTAAACTCTTCTCCATGGCTGGACCCCCAAATAATATTCCTTTACATGCTAAGGGGAATCTAGAGAGTGGGATAGGTTTAATAACTAACCTCACCCTTTCGCGAACCCTAACCCTAACCCCTACCCTAACGCGTACCCTAATCCTAACCCGTACCCTAAACCGAGCCCTAACCCTAACACTAACCCTAAGCCTAACCCTAACCCATACCCTATGCCCTACCCGAACCCCTCCCGGAACCTGTACCCTAACCCTCACCCTACCCCTAACCCTAACCCTAAGCTACCCTTGACTGCTTTTGCCTCCAATAGATTTCCTAAGCACTAGTGTTTTAAGGAACAGGTTAAAAAGAGAATCCTAATGTGATTTCTTGATAATGGGTGTGTTCCTTATCCTCTCCTAGTGTCTAAACTCTTCTCCATGGCTGGACCCCCAAATAATATTCCTTTACGTGCTAAGGGGTATCTAGAGAGTGGGATAGGTTTAATAACTAACCTCACCCTAACGCGTACCCTAACCCTAACCCCTACCCTAACACTAATGCGTACCCTAATCCTAACCCGTACCCTAAACCGAGCCCTAACCCTAACACTAGCCCTAACCCTAACCCTAACCCATACCCTACGCCCTACCCGAACCCCTCCCCGGACCCGTACCCTAAGCCGTACCCTAACCCTAACCCTAATCCTAACACTAACCCTAAGCTACCCTTGACTGCTTCTGCCTCCAATAGATTTCCTAAGCACTAGTGTTTTAAGGAACAGGTTAAAAAGAGAATCCTAATGTATTTTCTTGATAATGGGTGTGTTCCTTATCTTCTCCTAGTGTCTAAACTCTTCTCCATTGCTGGACCCCCAAATAATATTCCTTTACGTACTAAGGGGTATCTAGAGAGTGGGATAGGTTTAATAACTAACCTCACCCTATCGCGTACCCTAACCCTAACCCCTACCGTAACACTAACGCGTACCCTAATCCTAACCCGTACCCTAAACCGAGCCCTAACCCTAACACTAGCCCTAACCCTAACCCTAACCCATACCCTACGCCCTACCCGAACCCCTCCCCGAACCCGTACCCTAAGCCGTACCCTCACCCTCACCCTAACCCTAACCCTAACCCTAAGCTACCCTTGACTGCTTCTGCCTCCAATAGATTTCCTAAGCACTAGTGTTTTAAGGAACAGGTTAAAAAGAGAATCCTAATGTGATTTCTTGATAATGGGTGTGTTCCTTATCTTCTCCTAGTGTCTAAACTCTTCTCCATGGCTGGACCCCCAAATAATATTCCTTTACGTGCTAAGGGGTATCTAGAGAGTGGGATAGGTTTAATAATTACCCTCACCCTAACACGTACCCTAACCCTAACCCCTACCCTAACCCTAACGCGTACCCTAATCCTAACCCGTACCCTAAACCGAGCCCTAACCCTAACACTAACCCTAACCCTAACCCTATCCCATACCCTACGCCCTACCCGAACCCCTCCCCGAACCCGTACCCTAAGCCGTACCCTAAACCTCACCCTAACCCTAACCCTAACCCTAAGCTTCCCTTGACTTCTTCTGCCTCCAATAGATTTCCTAAGCACTAGTGTTTTAAGGAACAGGTTAAAAAGAGAATCCTAATGTGATTTCTTGATAATGGGTGTGTTCCTTATCTTCTCCTAGTGTCTAAACTCTTCTCCATGGCTGGACCCCCAAATAATATTCCTATACGTGCTAAGGGGTATCTAGAGAGTGGGATAGGTTTAATAACTACCCTCACCCTAACACGTACCCTAACCCTAACCCCTAACCGAACCCTAACGCGTACCCTAATCCTAACCCGTACCCTAAACCGAGCCCTAACCCTAACACTAGCCCTAACCCTAACCCTAACCCATACCCTACGCCCTACCCGAACCCCTCCCCGAACCCGTACCCTAAGCCGTACCCTAACCCTCACCCTAACCCTAACCCTAACCCTAAGCTCTCCTTGACTGCTTCTGCCTCCAATAGATTTCCTAAGCACTAGTGTTTTAAGGAACAGGTTAAAAAGAGAATCCTAATGTGATTTCTTGATAATGGGTGTGTTCCTTATCTTCTAGTGTCTAAACTCTTCTCCATGGCTGGACCCCCAAATAATATTCCTTTACGTGCTAAGGGGAATCTAGAGAGTGGGATAGGTTTAATAACTAACCTCACCCTATCGCGTACCCTAACCCTAACCCGTACCCTAACACTAACGCGTACCCTAATCCTAACCCGTACCCTAAACCCAGCCCTAACCCTAACACTAACCCTAACCCTAACCCTAACCCATACCCTACGCCCTACCCGAACCCCTCCCCGAACCCGTACCCTAAGCCGTACCCTAACCCTCACCCTAACCCTAACCCTAACCCTAAGCTTCCCTTGACTTCTTCTGCCTCCAATAGATTTCCTAAGCACTAGTGTTTTAAGGAACAGGTTAAAAAGAGAATCCTAATGTGATTTCTTGATAATGGGTGTGTTCCTTATCTTCTCCTAGTGTCTAAACTCTTCTCCATGGCTGGACCCCCAAATAATATTCCTTTACGTGCTAAGGGGTATCTAGAGAGTGGGATAGGTTTAATAACTACCCTCACCCTAACACGTACCCTAACCCTAACCCCTACCCTAACCCTAACGCGTACCCTAATCCTAACCCGTACCCTAAACCGAGCCCTAACCCTAACACTAGCCCTAACCCTAACCCTAAACCATACCCTACGCCCTACCCGAACCCCTCCCCAAACCCGTACCCTAAGCCGTACCCTAACCCTCACCCTAACCCTAACCCTAACCCTAAGCTACCCTTGACTGCTTTTGCCTCCAATAGATTTCCTAAGCACTAGTGTTTTAAGGAACAGGTTAAAAAGAGAATCCTAATGTGATTTCTTGATAATGGGTGTGTTCCTTATTTTCTCCTAGTCTCTAAACTCTTCTCCATGGCTGGACCCCCAAATAAAATTCCTTTACGTGCTAAGGGGTATCTAGAGAGTGGGATAGGTTTAATAACTAACCTCACCCTATCGCGTACCCTAACCCTAACCCGTACCCTAACACTAACGCGTACCCTAATCCTAACCCGTACCCTAAACCGAGCCCTAACCCTAACACTAACCCTAACCCTAACCCATACCCTACGCCCTACCCGAACCCCTCCCCGAACCCGTAACCTAAGCCGTACCCTAACCCTCACCCTAACCCAAACCCTAACCCTAACCCTAAGCTTCCCTTGACAGCTTCTGCCTCCAATAGATTTCCTAAGCACTAGTGTTTTAAGGAAAAGGTTAAAAAGAGAATCCTAATGTGATTTCGTGATAATGGGTGTGTTCCTTATCTTCTCTTCGTGTCTAAACTCTTCTCCATGGCTGGACCCCCAAATAAAATTCCTTTACGTGCTAAGGGGTATCTAGAGAGTGGGATAGGTTTAATAACTAACCTCACCCTATCGCGTACCCTAACCCTAACCCGTACCCTAACACTAACGCTTACCCTAATCCTAACCCGTACCCTAAACCGAGCCCTAACCCTAACACTAACCCTAACCCTAAACCATACCCTACGCCCTACCCGAACCCCTCCCCGAACCCGTACCCTAAGCCATACCCTAACCCTAACCCTAACCCTAACCCTAAGCTACCCTTGACTGCTTCTGCCTCCAATAGATTTCCTAAGCACTAGTGTTTTAAGGAACAGGTTAAAAAGAGAATCCTAATGTGATTTCTTGATAATGGGTGTGTTCCTTATCTTCTCCTCGTGTCTAAACTCTTCTCCATGGCTGGACCCCCAAATAATATTCCTTTACGTGCTAAGGGGAATCTAGAGAGTGGGATAGGTTTAATAACTAACCTCACCCTATCGCGTACCCTAACCCTAACCCGTACCCAAACACTAACGTGTACCCTAATCCTAACCCGTACCCTAAACCGAGCCCTAACCCTAACACTAACCCTAACCCTAACCCATATCCTACGCCCTACCCGAACCCTTCCCCGAACCCGTAACCTAAGCCGTACCCTAACCCTCACCCTAACCCTAACCCTAACCCTAAGCTACCCTTGACTGCTTCTGCCTCCAATAGATTTCCTAAGCACTACTGTTTTAAGGAACAGGTTAAAAAGAGAATCCTAATGTGATTTCTTGACAATGGGTGTGTTCCTTATCTTCTCCTAGTGTCTAAACTCTTCTCCATGGTTGGACCCCCAAATAATATTCCTTTACGTGCTAAGGGGTATCTAGAGAGTGGGATAGGTTTAATAACTAACCTCACCCTATCGCGTTCCCTAACCCTAACCCCTACACTAACACTAACGCGTACCCTAATCCTAACCCGTACCCTAAATCGAGCCCTAACCCTAACACTAACCCTAACCCTAACCCTAACCCATACCCTACGCCCTACCCGAACCCCTCACCGAACCCGTACCCTAAGCAATACCCTAACCCTCACCCTAACCCTAACCCTAACCCTAAGCTACCCTTGACTGCTTCTGCTTCCAATAGATTTCCTAAGCACTAGTGTTTTAAGGAACAGTTTAAAAAAGAATCATATTGTGATTTCTTGATAATGGGTGTGTTCCTTATCTTCTCCTAGTGTCTAAACTCTTCTCCATGGCTGGACCCCCAAATAATATTCCTTTACGTGCTAAGGGGTATCTAGAGAGTGGGATAGGTTTAATAACTAACCTCACCCTATCGCGTACCCTAACCCTAACCCCTACCCTAACCCTAACGCGTACCTTAATCCTAACCCGTACCCTAAACCGAGCCCTAACCCTAACACTAGCCCTAACCCTAACCCTAACCCATACCCTACGCCCTACCCGAACCCCTCCCCGAACCCGTACCCTAAGCCATACCCTAACCCTAACCCTAACCCTAACCCTAACCCTAACACTAAGCTACCCTTGACTGCTTCTGCCTCCAATAGATTTCCTAAGCACTAGTGTTTTAAGGAACAGGTTAAAAAGAGAATCCTAATGTGATTTCTTGATAATGGGTGTGTTCCTTATCTTCTCCTAGTGTCTAAACTCTTCTCCATGGCTGGACCCCCAAATAATATTCCTTTACGTGCTAAGGGGCATCTAGAGAGTGGGATAGGTTTAATAACTACCCTCACCCTAACACGTACCCTAACCCTAACCCCTACCCTAACCCTAACGCGTACCCTAATCCTAACCCGTACCCTAAACCGAGCCCTAACCCTAACACTAGCCCTAACCCTAACCCTAACCCATACCCTACGCCCTACCCGAACCCCTCCCCAAACCCATACCCTAAGCCGTACCCTAACCCTCACCCTAACCCTAACCGTAACCCTAAGATCTCCTTGACTGCTTCTGCCTCCAATAGATTTCCTAAGCACTAGTGTTTTAAGGAACAGGTTAAAAAGAGAATCCTAATGTGATTTCTTGATAATGGGTGTGTTCCTTATCTTCTCCTAGTGTCTAAACTCTTCTCCATGGCTGGACCCCCAAATAATATTCCTTTACGTGCTAAGGGGTATCTAGAGAGTGGGATAGGTTTAATAACTAACCTCACCCTATCGCGTACCCTAACCCTAACCCCTACCTTAACACCAACGCGTACCCTAATCCTAACCCGTACCCTAAACCGAGCCCTAACCCTAACACTAACCCTAACCATAACCCATACCCTACGCCCTACCCGAACCCCTCCCCGAACCCGTACCCTAAGCCGTTCCCTAACCCTCACCCTAACCCTAACCCTAACCCTAAGCTACCCTTGACTGCTTCTGCCTCCAATAGATTTCCTAAGCACTAGTGTTTTAAGGAACAGTTTAAAAAGAGAATCCTATTGTGATTTCTTGATAATGGGTGTTTTCCTTGTCTTCTCCTAGTGTCTAAACTGTTCTCCATGGCTGGACCCCCAAATAAAATTCCTTTACGTGCTAAGGGGTATCTAGAGAGTGGGATAGGTTTAATAACTAACCTCACCCTATCGCGTACCCTAACCCTTACCCCTACCCTAACCCTAACGCGTACCCTAATCCTAACCGGTACCCTAAACCGAGCCCTAACCCTAACACTACCCCTAACCCTAACCCTAACCCATACCCTACGCCCTACCCGAACCCCTCCCCGAACCCGTAACCTAAGCCATACCCTAACCCTAACCCTAACCCTAACCCTAACCCTAAGCTACCCTTGACTGCTTCTGCCTCCAATAGATTTCCTAAGCACTAGTGTTTTAAGGAACAGGTTAAAAAGAGAATCCTATTGTGATTTCTTGATAATGGGTGTGTTCCTTATCTTCTCCTCGTGTCTAAACTCTTCTCCATGGCTGGACCCCCAAATAATATTCCTTTACGTGCTAAGGGGAATCTAGAGAGTGGGATAGGTTTAATAACTAACCTCACCCTATCGCCTACCCTAACCCTAACCCGTACCCTAACACTAACGCGTACCCTAATCCTAACCCGTACCCTAAACCGAGCCCTAACCCTAACACTAACCCTAACCCTAACCCATACCCTACGCCCTACCCGAACCCCTCCCCGAACCCGTAACCTAAGCCGTACCCTAACCCTCACCCTAACCCAAACCCTAACCCTAAGCTACCCTTGACTGCTTCTGCCTCCAATAGATTTCCTAAGCACTAGTGTTTTAAGGAACAGGTTAAAAAGAGAATCCTAATGTGATTTCTTGATAATGGGTGTGTTCCTTATCTTCTCCTAGTGTCTAAACTCTTCTCCATGGCTGGACCCCCAAATAATATTCCTTTACGTGCTAAGGGGTATCTAGAGAGTGGGATAGGTTTAATAACTAACCTCACCCTATCGCGTACCCTAACCCTAACTCCTACCCTAACCCTAACGCGTACCCTAATCCTAACCCGTACCCTAAACCGAGCCCTAACCCTAACACTAGCCTTAACCCTAACCCTAACCCATACCCTACGCCCTACCCGAACCCCTCCCCGAACCCGTACCCTAAGCCATACCCTAACCCTAACCCTAACCCTAACCCTAACCCTAAGCTACCCTTGACTGCTTCTGCCTCCAATAGATTTCCTAAGCACTAGTGTTTTAAGGAACAGGTTAAAAAGAGAATCCTAATGTGATTTCGTGATAATGGGTGTGTTCCTTATATTCTCCTAGTGTCTAAACTCGTCTCCATGGCTGGACCCCGAAATAATAATCCTTTACGTGCTAAGGGGTATCTAGAGAGTGGGATAGGTTTAATAACTACCCTCACCCTAACGCGTACCCTAACCCTAACCCCTACCCTAACCCTAACGCGTACACTAATCCTAACCCGTACCCTAAACCAAGCCCTAACCCTAACACTAACCCTAACCCTAACCCTAACCCATACCCTACGCCCTACCCGAACCCCTCCCCGAACCCGTACCCTAAGCCATACCCTAACCCTCACCCTAACCCTAAACCTAACCCTAAGCTACCCTTGACTGCTTCTGCCTCCAATAGATTTCCTAAGCACTAGTGCTTTAAGGAACAGGTTAAAAAGAGAATCCTAATGTGATTTCGTGATAATGGGTGTGTTCCTTATCTTCTCCTCGTGTCTAAACTCTTCTCCATGGCTGGACCCCCAAATAATATTCCTTTACGTGCTAAGGGGAATCTAGAGAGTGGGATAGGTTTAATAACTAACCTCACCCTATCGCCTATCCTAACCCTAACCCGTACCCTAACACTAACGCGTACCCTAATCCTAACCCGTACCCTAAACCGAGCCCTAACCCTAACACTAACCCTAACCCTAACCCTAACCCATACCCTACGCCCTACCCGAACCCCTCCCCGAACCCGTACCCTAAGCCGTACCCTAACCCTCACCCTAACCCTAACCCTAACACTAAGCTACCCTTGACTGCTTCTGCCTCGAATAGATTTCCTAAGCACTACTGTTTTAAGGAACAGGTTAAAAAGAGAATCCTAATGTGATTTCTTGACAATGGGTGTGTTCCTTATCTTCTCCTAGTGTCTAAACTCTTCTCCATGGTTGGACCCCCAAATAATATTCCTTTACGTGCTAAGGGGTATCTAGAGAGTGGGATAGGTTTAATAACTACCCTCACCCTAACACGTACCCTAACCCTAACCCCTACCCTAACCCTAACGCGTACCCTAATCCTAACCCGTACCCTAAATCGAGCCCTAACCCTAACACTAACCCTAACCCTAACCCTAACCCATACCCTACGCCCTACCCGAACCCCTCACCGAACCCGTACCCTAAGCAATACCCTAACCCTCACCCTAACCCTAACCCTAACCCTAAGCTACCCTTGACTGCTTCTGCTTCCAATAGATTTCCTAAGCACTAGTGTTTTAAGGAACAGTTTAAAAAAGAATCATATTGTGATTTCTTGATAATGGGTGTGTTCCTTATCTTCTCCTAGTGTCTAAACTCTTCTCCATGGCTGGACCCCCAAATAAAATTCCTTTACGTGCTAAGGGTTATCTAGAGAGTGGGATAGGTTTAATAACTAACCTCACCCTATCGCGTACCCTAACCCTAACCCCTACCCTAACACTAACGCGTACCCTAATCCTAACCCGTACCCTAAACCGAGCCCTAACCCTAACACTAACCCTAACCCTAACCCTAACCCACACCCTACGCCCTTTCCGAACCCCTCCCCGAACCCGTACCCTAAGCCGTACCCTAACCCTCACCCTAACCCCAACCCTAACCCTAACCTACCCTTGATTGCTTCTGCCTCCAATAGATTTCCTAAGCATTAGTGTTTTAAGGAACAGGTTAAAAAGAGAATCCTAATGTGATTTCTTGATAATGGGTGTGTTCCTTATCTTCTCCTAGTGTCTAAACTCTTCTCCATGGCTGGACCCCCAAATAATATTCCTTTACGTGCTAAGGGGTATCTAGAGAGTGGGATAGGTTTAATAACTAACCTCACCCTATCGCGTACCCTAACCCTAACCCCTACCCTAACCCTAACGCGTACCCTAATCCTAACCCGTACCCTAAACCGAGCCCTAACCCTAACACTAGCCTTAACCCTAACCCTAACCCATACCCTACGCCCTACCCGAACCCCTCCCCGAACCCGTACCCTAAGCCATACCCTAACCCTAACCCTAACCCTAACCCTAAGCTACCCTTGACTGCTTCTGCCTCCAATAGATTTCCTAAGCACTAGTGTTTTAAGGAACAGGTTAAAAAGAGAATCCTAATGTGATTTCGTGATAATGGGTGTGTTCCTTATATTCTCCTAGTGTCTAAACTCGTCTCCATGGCTGGACCCCCAAATAATAATCCTTTACGTGCTAAGGGGTATCTAGAGAGTGGGATAGGTTTAATAACTACCCTCACCCTAACGCGTACCCTAACCCTAACCCCTACCCTAACCCTAACGCGTACACTAATCCTAACCCGTACCCTAAACCAAGCCCTAACCCTAACACTAACCCTAACCCTAACACTAACCCATACCCTACGCCCTACCCGAACCCCTCCCCGAACCCGTACCCTAAGCCATACCCTAACCCTCACCCTAACCCTAAACCTAACCCTAAGCTACCCTTGACTGCTTCTGCCTCCAATAGATTTCCTAAGCACTAGTGCTTTAAGGAACAGGTTAAAAAGAGAATCCTAATGTGATTTCGTGATAATGGGTGTGTTCCTTATCTTCTCCTAGTGTCTAAACTCTTCTCCATGGCTGGACCTCCAAATAATATTCCTTTACGTGCTAAGGGTAATCTAGATAGTGGGTAGGTTTAATAACTAACCTCACCCTATCGCGTACCCTAACCCTAACCCCTACCCTAACCCTAACGCGTACCCTAATCCTAACCCGTACCCTAAACCGAGCCTTAACCCTAACACTAACCCTAACCCTAACCCTAACCCATACCCTACGCCCTGCCCGAACCCCTCCCCGAACCCGTACCCTAAGCCGTACCGTAACCCTCACCCTAACCCTAACCCTAACCCTAACCCTAAGCTTCCCTTGACAGCTTCTGCCTCCAATAGATTTCCTAAGCACTAGTGTTTTAAGGAAAAGGTTAAAAAGAGAATCCTAATGTGATTTCGTGATAATGGGTGTGTTCCTTATATTCTCCTACTCTCTAAACTCTTCTCCATGGCTGGACCCACAAATAATATTCCTTTACGTGCTAAGGGGTATCTAGAGAGTGGGATAGGTTTAATAACTAACCTCACCCTATCGCGTACCCTAACCCTAACCCCTACCCTAACACTAACGTGTACCCTAATCCTAACCCGTACCCTAAACCGAGCCCTAACCCTAACACTAACCCTAACCCTAACCCTAACCCATACCCTACGCCCTACCCGAACCCCTACCCGAACCCGTACCCTAAGCCGTTCCCTAACCCTCACCCTAACCCTAACCCTAACCCTAAGCTACCCTTGACTGCTTCTGCCTCCAATAGATTTCCTAAGCACTAGTGTTTTAAGGAACAGTTTAAAAAGAGAATCATATTGTGATTTCTTGATAATGGGTGTGTTCCTTGTCTTCTCCTAGTGTCTAAACTCTTCTCCATGGCTGGACCCCCAAATAAAATTCCTTTACGTGCTAAGGGGTATCTAGAGAGTGGGATAGGTTTAATAACTAACCTCACCCTATCGCGTACCCTAACCCTAACCCCTACCCTAACCCTAACGCGTACCCTAATCCTAACCGGTACCCTAAACCGAGCCCTATCCCTAACACTACCCCTAACCCTAACCCTAACCCATACCCTACGCCCTACCCGAACCCCTCCCCGAACCCGTACCCTAAGCCATACCCTAACCCTAACCCTAACCCTATCCCTAAGCTACCCTTGACTGCTTCTGCCTCCAATAGATTTCCTAAGCACTAGTGTTTTAAGGAACAGGTTAAAAAGAGAATCCTAATGTGATTTCGTGATAATGGGTGTGTTCCTGATATTCTCCTAGTGTCTAAACTCGTCTCCATGGCTGGACCCCCAAATAATAATCCTTTACGTGCTAAGGGGTATCTAGAGAGTGGGATAGGTTTAATAACTACCCTCACCCTAACGCGTACCTTAACCCTAACCCCTACCCTAACCCTAACGCGTACCCTAATCCTAACCCGAACCCTAAACCGAGCCCTAACCCTAAAACTAACCCTAACCCTAACCCTAACCCATACCCTATGCCCTACCCGAACCCCTCCCCGAACCCGTACCCTAAGCCGTACCCTAACCCTCACCCTAACCCTAACCCTAACCCTAAGCTACCCTTGACTTCTTCTGCCTCCAATAGATTTCCTAAGCACTAGTGTTTTAAGGAACAGGTTAAAAAGAGAATCCTAATGTGATTTCTTGATAATGGGTGTGTTCCTTATCTTCTCCTAGTGTCTAAACTCTTCTCCATGGCTGGACCCCCAAATAATATTCCTTTACGTGCTAAGGGGTATCTAGAGAGTGGGATAGGTTTAATAACTAACCTCACCCTATCGCGTACCCTAACCCTAACCCCTACCTTAACACCAACGCGTACCCTAATCCTAACCCGTACCCTAAACCGAGCCCTAACCCTAACACTAGCCCTAACCCTAACCCTAACCCATACCCTACGCCCTACCCGAACCCCTCCCCGAACCCGTACCCTAAGCCGTACCCTAACCCTCACCCTAACCCTAACCCTAACCCTAAGCTACCCTTGACTTCTTCTGCCTCCAATAGATTTCCTAAGCACTAGTGTTTTAAGGAACAGGTTAAAAAGAGAATCCTAATGTGATTTCTTGATAATGGGTGTGTTCCTTATCTTCTCCTAATGTCTAAACTCTTCTCCATGGCTGGACCCCCAAATAATATTCCTTTACGTGCTAAGGGGCATCTAGAGAGTGGGATAGGTTTAATAACTACCCTCACCCTAACACGTACCCTAACCCTAACCCCTACCCTAACCCTAACGCGTACCCTAATCCTAACCCGTACCCTAAACCGAGCCCTAATCCTAACACTAGCCCTAACCCTAACCCTAACCCATACCCTACGCCCTACCCGAACCCCTCCCCAAACCCATACCCTAAGCCGTACCCTAACCCTCACCCTAACCCTAACCGTAACCCTAAGCTCTCCTTGACTGCTTCTGCCTCCAATAGATTTCCTAAGCACTAGTGTTTTAAGGAACAGGTTAAAAAGAGAATCCTAATGTGATTTCTTGATAATGGGTGTGTTCCTTATCTTCTCCTAATGTCTAAACTCTTCTCCATGGCTGGACCCCCAAATAATATTCCTTTACGTGCTAAGGGGTATCTAGAGAGTGGGATAGGTTTAATAACTAACCTCACCCTATCGCGTACCCTAACCCTAACCCCTACCTTAACACCAACGCGTACCCTAATCCTAACCCGTACCCTAAACCGAGCCCTAACCCTAACACTAACCCTAACCATAACCCATACCCTACGACCTACCCGAACCCCTCCCCGAACCCGTACCCTAAGCCGTTCCTTAACCCTCACCCTAACCCTAACCCTAACCCTAAGCTACCCTTGACTGCTTCTGCCTCCAATAGATTTCCTAAGCACTAGTGTTTTAAGGAACAGTTTAAAAAGAGAATCCTATTGTGATTTCTTGATAATGGGTGTGTTCCTTGTCTTCTCCTAGTGTCTAAACTCTTCTCCATGGCTGGACCCCCAAATAAAATTCCTTTACGTGCTAAGGGGAATCTAGAGAGTGGGATAGGTTTAATAACTAACCTCACCCTATCGCGTACCCTAACCCTAACCCCTACCCTAACCCTAACGCGTACCCTAATCCTAACCGGTACCCTAAACCGAGTCCTAACCCTAACACTACCCCTAACCCTAACCCTAACCCATACCCTACGCCCTACCCGAACCCCTCCCCGAACCCGTACCCTAAGCCATACCCTAACCTTAACCCTAACCCTAACCCTAACCCTAAGCTACCCTTGACTGCTTCTGCCTCCAATAGATTTCCTAAGCACTAGTGTTTTAAGGAACAGGTTAAAAAGAGAATCCTAATGTGATTTCTTGATAATGGGTGTGTTCCTTATCTTCTCCTCGTGTCTAAACTCTTCTCCATGGCTGGACCCCCAAATAATATTCCTTTACGTGCTAAGGGGAATCTAGAGAGTGGGATAGGTTTAATAACTAACCTCACCCTATCGCGTACCCTAACCCTAACCCGTACCCTAAAACTAACGCGTACCCTAATCCTAACCCGTACCCTAAACCGAGCCCTAACCCTAACACTAACCCTAACCCTAACCCATACCCTACGCCCTACCCGAACCCCTCCCCGAACCCGTAACCTAAGCCGTACCCTAACCCTCACCCTAACCCAAACCCTAACCCTAAGCTACCCTTGACTGCTTCTGCCTCGAATAGATTTCCTAAGCACTACTGTTTTAAGGAACAGGTTAAAAAGAGAATCCTAATGTGATTTCTTGACAATGGGTGTGTTCCTTATCTTCTCCTAGTGTCTAAACTCTTCTCCATGGTTGGACCCCCAAATAATATTCCTTTACGTGCTAAGGGGTATCTAGAGAGTGGGATAGGTTTAATAACTAACCTCACCCTATCGCGTTCCCTAACCCTAACCCCTACCCTAACACTAACGCGTACCCTAATCCTAACCCGTACCCTAAACCGAGCCCTAACCCTAACACTAACCCTAACCCTAACCCTAACCCACACCCTACGCCCTTTCCGAACCCCTCCCCGAACCCGTACCCTAAGCCGTACCCTAACCCTAACCCTAACCCTAACCCTAACCCTAAGCTACCCTTGACTGCTTCTGCCTCCAATAGATTTCCTAAGCATTAGTGTTTTAAGGAACAGGTTAAAAAGAGAATCCTAAAGTGATTTCTTGATAATGGGTGTGTTCCTTATCTTCTCCTAGTGTCTAAACTCTTCTCCATGGCTGGACCCCCAAATAATATTCCTTTACGTGCTAAGGGGCATCTAGAGAGTGGGATAGGTTTAATAACTACCCTCACCCTAACACGTACCCTAACCCTAACCCCTACCCTAACCCTAACGCGTACCCTAATCCTAACCCGTACCCTAAACCGAGCCCTAACCCTAACACTAGCCCTAACCCTAACCCTAACCCATACCCTACGCCCTACCCGAACCCCTCCCCAAACCCATACCCTAAGCCGTACCCTAACCCTCACCCTAACCCTAACCGTAACCCTAAGCTCTCCTTGACTGCTTCTGCCTCCAATAGATTTCCTAAGCACTAGTGTTTTAAGGAACAGGTTAAAAAGAGAATCCTAATGTGATTTCTTGATAATGGGTGTGTTCCTTATCTTCTCCTAGTGTCTAAACTCTTCTCCATGGCTGGACCCCCAAATAATATTCCTTTACGTGCTAAGGGGTATCTAGAGAGTGGGATAGGTTTAATAACTAACCTCACCCTATCGCGTACCCTAACCCTAACCCCTACCTTAACACCAACGCGTACCCTAATCCTAACCCGTACCCTAAACCGAGCCCTAACCCTAACACTAACCCTAACCATAACCCATACCCTACGCCCTACCCGAACCCCTCCCTGAACCCGTACCCTAAGCCGTTCCCTAACCCTCACCCTAACCCTAACCCTAACCCTAAGCTACCCTTGACTGCTTCTGCCTCCAATAGATTTCCTAAGCACTAGTGTTTTAAGGAACAGTTTAAAAAGAGAATCCTATTGTGATTTCTTGATAATGGGTGTGTTCCTTGTCTTCTCCTAGTGTCTAAACTCTTCTCCATGGCTGGACCCCCAAATAAAATTCCTTTACGTGCCAGGGGGTATCTAGAGAGTGGGATAGGTTTAATAACTAACCTCACCCTATCGCGTACCCTAACCCTAACCCCTACCCTAACCCTAACGCGTACCCTAATCCTAACCGGTACCCTAAACCGAGCCCTAACCCTAACACTACCCCTAACCCTAACCCTAACCCATACCCTACGCCCTACCCGAACCCCTCCCCGAACCCGTACCCTAAGCCATACCCTAACCCTAACCCTAACCCTAACCCTAACCCTAACCCTAAGCTACCCTTGACTGCTTCTGCCTCCAATAGATTTCCTAAGCACTAGTGTTTTAAGGAACAGGTTAAAAAGAGAATCCTAATGTGATTTCTTGATAATGGGTGTGTTCCTTATCTTCTCCTCGTGTCTAAACTCTTCTCCATGGCTGGACCCCCAAATAATATTCCTTTACGTGCTAAGGGGAATCTAGAGAGTGGGATAGGTTTAATAACTAACCTCACCCTATCGCGTACCCTAACCCTAACCCGTACCCTAACACTAACGCGTACCCTAATCCTAACCCGTACCCTAAACCGAGCCCTAACCCTAACACTAACCCTAACCCTAACCCTAACCCACACCCTACGCCCTTTCCGAACCCCTCCCCGAACCCGTACCCTAAGCCGTACCCTAACCCTAACCCTAACCCTAACCCTAACCCTAAGCTACCCTTGACTGCTTCTGCCTCCAATAGATTTCCTAAGCATTAGTGTTTTAAGGAACAGGTTAAAAAGAGAATCCTAAAGTGATTTCTTGATAATGGGTGTGTTCCTTATCTTCTCCTAGTGTCTAAACTCTTCTCCATGGCTGGACCCCCAAATAATATTCCTTTACGTGCTAAGGGGCATCTAGAGAGTGGGATAGGTTTAATAACTACCCTCACCCTAACACGTACCCTAACCCTAACCCCTACCCTAACCCTAACGCGTACCCTAATCCTAACCCGTACCCTAAACCGAGCCCTAACCCTAACACTAGCCCTAACCCTAACCCTAACCCATACCCTACGCCCTACCCGAACCCCTCCCCAAACCCATACCCTAAGCCGTACCCTAACCCTCACCCTAACCCTAACCGTAACCCTAAGCTCTCCTTGACTGCTTCTGCCTCCAATAGATTTCCTAAGCACTAGTGTTTTAAGGAACAGGTTAAAAAGAGAATCCTAATGTGATTTCTTGATAATGGGTGTGTTCCTTATCTTCTCCTAGTGTCTAAACTCTTCTCCATGGCTGGACCCCCAAATAATATTCCTTTACGTGCTAAGGGGTATCTAGAGAGTGGGATAGGTTTAATAACTAACCTCACCCTATCGCGTACCCTAACCCTAACCCCTACCTTAACACCAACGCGTACCCTAATCCTAACCCGTACCCTAAACCGAGCCCTAACCCTAACACTAACCCTAACCATAACCCATACCCTACGCCCTACCCGAACCCCTCCCTGAACCCGTACCCTAAGCCGTTCCCTAACCCTCACCCTAACCCTAACCCTAACCCTAAGCTACCCTTGACTGCTTCTGCCTCCAATAGATTTCCTAAGCACTAGTGTTTTAAGGAACAGTTTAAAAAGAGAATCCTATTGTGATTTCTTGATAATGGGTGTGTTCCTTGTCTTCTCCTAGTGTCTAAACTCTTCTCCATGGCTGGACCCCCAAATAAAATTCCTTTACGTGCCAGGGGGTATCTAGAGAGTGGGATAGGTTTAATAACTAACCTCACCCTATCGCGTACCCTAACCCTAACCCCTACCCTAACCCTAACGCGTACCCTAATCCTAACCGGTACCCTAAACCGAGCCCTAACCCTAACACTACCCCTAACCCTACCCCTAACCCATACCCTACGCCCTACCCGAACCCCTCCCCGAACCCGTACCCTAAGCCATACCCTAACCCTAACCCTAACCCTAACCCTAACCCTAACCCTAAGCTACACTTGACTGCTTCTGCCTCCAATAGATTTCCTAAGCACTAGTGTTTTAAGGAACAGGTTAAAAAGAGAATCCTAATGTGATTTCTTGATAATGGGTGTGTTCCTTATCTTCTCCTCGTGTCTAAACTCTTCTCCATGGCTGGACCCCCAAATAATATTCCTTTACGTGCTAAGGGGAATCTAGAGAGTGGGATAGGTTTAATAACTAACCTCACCCTATCGCGTACCCTAACCCTAACCCGTACCCTAACACTAACGCGTGCCCTAATCCTAACCCGTACCCTAAACCGAGCCCTAACCCTAACACTAACCCTAACCCTAACCCATACCCTACGCCCTACCCGAACCCCTCCCCGAACCCGTAACCTAAGGCGTACCCTAACCCTCACCCTAACCCAAACCCTAACCCTAAGCTACCCTTGACTGCTTCTGCCTCGAATAGATTTCCTAAGCACTACTGTTTTAAGGAACAGGTTAAAAAGAGAATCCTAATGTGATTTCTTGACAATGGGTGTGTTCCTTATCTTCTCCTAGTGTCTAAACTCTTCTCCATTGTTGGACCCCCAAATAATATTCCTTTACGTGCTAAGGGGTATCTAGAGAGTGGGATAGGTTTAATAACTAACCTCACCCTAAAGCGTAACCTAACCCTAACCCCTACCCTAACACTAACGCGTACCCTAATCCTAACCCGTACCCTAAATCGAGCCCTAACCCTAACACTAACCCTAACCCTAACCCTAACCCATACCCTACGCCCTACCCGAACCCCTCACCGAACCCGTACCCTAAGCAATACCCTAACCCTCACCCTAACCCTAACCCTAACCCTAAGCTACCCTTGACTGCTTCTGCTTCCAATAGATTTCCTAAGCACTAGTGTTTTAAGGAACAGTTTAAAAAAGAATCATATTGTGATTTCTTGATAATGGGTGTGTTCCTTATCTTCTCCTAGTGTCTAAACTCTTCTCCATGGCTGGACCCCCAAATAAAATTCCTTTACGTGCTAAGGGGTATCTAGAGAGTGGGATAGGTTTAATAACTAACCTCACCCTATCGCGTACCCTAACCCTAACCCCTACCCTAACACTAACGCGTACCCTAATCCTAACCCGTACCCTAAACCGAGCCCTAACCCTAACACTAACCCTAACCCTAACCCTAACCCACACCCTACGCCCTTTCCGAACCCCTCCCCGAACCCGTACCCTAAGCCGTACCCTAACCCTCACCCTAACCCCAACCCTAACCCTAACCTACCCTTGATTGCTTCTGCCTCCAATAGATTTCCTAAGCATTAGTGTTTTAAGGAACAGGTTAAAAAGAGAATCCTAATGTGATTTCTTGATAATGGGTGTGTTCCTTATCTTCTCCTAGTGTCTAAACTCTTCTCCATGGCTGGACCCCCAAATAATATTCCTTTACGTGCTAAGGGGTATCTAGAGAGTGGGATAGGTTTAATAACTAACCTCACCCTATCGCGTACCCTAACCCTAACCCCTACCCTAACCCTAACGCGTACCCTAATCCTAACCCGTACCCTAAACCGAGCCCTAACCCTAACACTAGCCCTAACCCTAACCCTAACCCATACCCTACGCCCTACCCGAACCCCTCCCCGAACCCGTACCCTAAGCCATACCCTAACCCTAACCCTAACCCTAACCCTAACCCTAAGCTACCCTTGACTGCTTCTGCCTCCAATAGATTTCCTAAGCACTAGTGTTTTAAGGAACAGGTTAAAAAGAGAATCCTAATGTGATTTCGTGATAATGGGTGTTTTCCTGATATTCTCCTAGTGTCTAAACTCGTTTCCATGGCTGAACCCCCAAATAATAATCCTTTACGTGCTAAGGGGTATCTAGAGAGTGGGATAGGTTTAATAACTAACCTCACCCTAACGCGTACCCTAACCCTAACCCCTACCCTAACACTAATGCGTACCCTAATCCTAACCCGTACCCTAAACCGAGCCCTAACCCTAACACTAGCCCTAACCCTAACCCTAACCCATACCCTACGCCCTACCCGAACCCCTCCCCGAACCCGTACCCTAAGCCGTACCCTAACCCTAACCCTAATCCTAACCCTAACCCTAAGCTACCCTTGACTGCTTCTGCCTCCAATAGATTTCCTAAGCACTAGTGTTTTAAGGAACAGGTTAAAAAGAGAATCCTAATGTGATTTCGTGATAATGGGTGTGTTCCTTATCTTCTCCTAGTGTCTAAACTCTTCTCCATGGCTGGACCCCCAAATAATATTCCTTTACGTGCTAAGGGTAATCTAGATAGTGGGTAGGTTTAATAACTAACCTCACCCTATCGCTTACCCTAACCCTAACCCCTACCCTAACCCTAACGCGTACCCTAATCCTAACCCGTACCCTAAACCGAGCCTTAACCCTAACACTAACCCTAACCCTAACCCTAACCCATACCCTACGCCCTACCCGAACCCCTCCCCGAACCCGTACCCTAAGCCGTACCCTAACCCTCACCCTAACCCTAAACCTAACCCTAAGCTACCCTTGACTGCTTCTGCCTCCAATAGATTCCCTAAGCACTAGTGTTTTAAGGAACAGGTTAAAAAGAGAATCCTAATGTGATTTTTTGATAATGGGTGTGTTCCTTATCTTCTCCTAGTGTCTAAACTCTTCTCCATGGCTGGACCCCCAAATAATATTCCTTTACGTGCTAAGGGGTATCTAGAGAGTGGGATAGGTTTAATAACTAACCTAACCCTATCGCGTACCCTAACCCTAACCCCTACCCTAACACTAACGCGTACCCTAATCCTAACCCGTACCCTAAACCGAGCCCTAACCCTAACACTAACCCTAACCCTAACCCTAACCCATACACTACGCCCTACCCGAACCCCTCCCCGAACCCGTACCCTAAGCCGTTCCCTAACCCTCACCCTAACCCTAACCCTAACCCTAAGCTACCCTTGACTGCTTCTGCCTCCAATAGATTTCCTAAGCACTAGTGTTTTAAGGAACAGTTTAAAAAGAGAATCATATTGTGATTTCTTGATAATGGGTGTGTTCCTTGTCTTCTCCTAGTGTCTAAACTCTTCTCCATGGCTGGACCCCCAAATAAAATTCCTTTACGTGCTAAGGGGTATCTAGAGAGTGGGATAGGTTTAATAACTAACCTCACCCTATCGCGTACCCTAACCCTAACCCCTACCCTAACCCTAACGCGTACCCTAATCCTAACCGGTACCCTAAACCGAGCCCTATCCCTAACACTACCCCTAACCCTAACCCTAACCCATACCCTACGCCCTACCCGAACCCCTCCCCGAACCCGTACCCTAAGCCATACCCTAACCCTAACCCTAACCCTAACCCTAAGCTACCCTTGACTGCTTCTGCCTCCAATAGATTTCCTAAGCACTAGTGTTTTAAGGAACAGGTTAAAAAGAGAATCCTAATGTGATTTCTTGATAATGGGTGTGTTCCTTATCTTCTCCTCGTGTCTAAACTCTTCTCCATGGCTGGACCCCCAAATAATATTCCTTTACGTGCTAAGGGGAATCTAGAGAGTGGGATAGGTTTAATAACTAACCTCACCCTATCGCGTACCCTAACCCTAACCCGTACCCTAACACTAACGCGTACCCTAATCCTAACCCGTACCCTAAACCGAGCCCTAACCCTAACACTAACCCTAACCCTAACCCATACCCTACGCCCTACCCGAACCCTTCCCCGAACCCATAACGTAAGCCGTACCCTAACCCTCACCCTAACCCTAACCCTAACCCTAAGCTACCCTTGACTGCTTCTGCCTCCAATAGATTTCCTAAGCACTACTGTTTTAAGGAACAGGTTAAAAAGAGAATCCTAATGTGATTTCTTGACAATGGGTGTGTTCCTTATCTTCTCCTAGTGTCTAAACTCTTCTCCATGGTTGGACCCCCAAATAATATTCCTTTACGTGCTAAGGGGTATCTAGAGAGTGGGATAGGTTTAATAACTAACCTCACCCTATCGCGTTCCCTAACCCTAACCCCTACACTAACACTAACGCGTACCCTAATCCTAACCCGTACCCTAAACCGAGCCCTAACCCTAACACTAACCCTAACCGTAACCCTAACCCATACCCTACGCCCTACCCGAACCCCTCACCGAACCCGTACCCTAAGCAATACCCTAAACCTCACCCTAACCCCAACCCTAACCCTAACCTACCCTTGATTGCTTCTGCCTCCAATAGATTTCCTAAGCATTAGTGTTTAAGGAACAGGTTAAAAAGAGAATCCTAATGTGATTTCTTGATAATGGGTGTGTTCCTTATCTTCTCCTAGTGTCTAAACTCTTCTCCATGGCTGGACCCCCAAATAATATTCCTTTACGTGCTAAGGGGTATCTAGAGAGTGGGATAGGTTTAATAACTAACCTCACCCTATCGCGTACCCTAACCCTAACCCCTACCCTAACCCTAACGCGTACCCTAATCCTAACCCGTACCCTAAACCGAGCCCTAACCCTAACACTAGCCCTAACCCTAACCCTAACCCATACCCTACGCCCTACCCGAACCCCTCCCCGAACCCGTACCCTAAGCCATACCCTAACCCTAACCCTAACCCTAACCCTAACCCTAAGCTACCCTTGACTGCTTCTGCCTCCAATAGATTTCCTAAGCACTAGTGTTTTAAGGAACAGGTTAAAAAGAGAATCCTAATGTGATTTCGTGATAATGGGTGTGTTCCTTATATTCTCCTAGTGTCTAAACTCGTCTCCATGGCTGGACCCCCAAATAATAATCCTTTACGTGCTAAGGGGTATCTAGAGAGTGGGATAGGTTTAATAACTACCCTCACCCTAACGCGTACCTTAACCCTAACCCCTACCCTAACCCTAACGCGTACCCTAATCCTAACCCGTACCCTAAACCGAGCCCTAACCCTAAAACTAACCCTAACCCTAACCCTAACCCATACCCTACGCCCTACCCGAACGGCTCCCCGAACCCGTACCCTATGCCGTACCCTAACCCTCACCCTAACCCTAACCCTAACCCTAAGCTACCCTTGACTTCTTCTGCCTCCAATAGATTTCCTAAGAACTAGTGTTTTAAGGAACAGGTTAAAAAGAGAATCCTAATGTGATTTCTTGATAATGGGTGTGTTCCTTATCTTCTCCTAGTGTCTAAACTCTTCTCCATGGCTGGACCCCCAAATAATATTCCTTTACGTGCTAAGGGGCATCTAGAGAGTGGGATAGGTTTAATAACTACCCTCACCCTAACACGTACCCTAACCCTAACCCCTACCCTAACCCTAACGCGTACCCTAATCCTAACCCGTACCCTAAACCGAGCCCTAACCCTAACACTAGCCCTAACCCTAACCCTAAACCAAACCCTACGCCCTACCCGAACCCCTCCCCAAACCCATACCCTAAGCCGTACCCTAACCCTCACCCTAACCCTAACCGTAACCCTAAGCTCTCCTTGACTGCTTCTGCCTCCAATAGATTCCCTAAGCACTAGTGTTTTAAGGAACAGGTTAAAAAGAGAATCCTAATGTGATTTTTTGATAATGGGTGTGTTCCTTATCTTCTCCTAGTGTCTAAACTCTTCTCCATGGCTGGACCCCCAAATAATATTCCTTTACGTGCTAAGGGGTATCTAGAGAGTGGGATAGGTTTAATAACTAACCTAACCCTATCGCGTACCCTAACCCTAACCCCTACCCTAACACTAACGCGTACCCTAATCCTAACCCGTACCCTAAACCGAGCCCTAACCCTAACACTAACCCTAACCCTAACCCTAACCCATACACTACGCCCTACCCGAACCCCTCCCCGAACCCGTACCCTAAGCCGTTCCCTAACCCTCACCCTAACCCTAACCCTAACCCTAAGCTACCCTTGACTGCTTCTGCCTCCAATAGATTTCCTAAGCACTAGTGTTTTAAGGAACAGTTTAAAAAGAGAATCATATTGTGATTTCTTGATAATGGGTGTGTTCCTTGTCTTCTCCTAGTGTCTAAACTCTTCTCCATGGCTGGACCCCCAAATAAAGTTCCTTTACGTGCTAAGGGGTATCTAGAGAGTGGGATAGGTTTAATAACTAACCTCACCCTATCGCGTACCCTAACCCTAACCCCTACCCTAACCCTAACGCGTACCCTAATCCTAACCGGTACCCTAAACCGAGCCCTATCCCTAACACTACCCCTAACCCTAACCCTAACCCATACCCTACGCCCTACCCGAACCCCTCCCCGAACCCGTACCCTAAGCCATACCCTAACCCTAACCCTAACCCTAACCCTAAGCTACCCTTGACTGCTTCTGCCTCCAATAGATTTCCTAAGCACTAGTGTTTTAAGGAACAGGTTAAAAAGAGAATCCTAATGTGATTTCTTGATAATGGGTGTGTTCCTTATCTTCTCCTCGTGTCTAAACTCTTCTCCATGGCTGGACCCCCAAATAATATTCCTTTACGTGCTAAGGGGAATCTAGAGAGTGGGATAGGTTTAATAACTAACCTCACCCTATCGCGTACCCTAACCCTAACCCGTACCCTAACACTAACGCGTACCCTAATCCTAACCCGTACCCTAAACCGAGCCCTAACCCTAACACTAACCCTAACCCTAACCCATACCCTACGCCCTACCCGAACCCTTCCCCGAACCCATAACGTAAGCCGTACCCTAACCCTCACCCTAACCCTAACCCTAACCCTAAGCTACCCTTGACTGCTTCTGCCTCCAATAGATTTCCTAAGCACTACTGTTTTAAGGAACAGGTTAAAAAGAGAATCCTAATGTGATTTCTTGACAATGGGTGTGTTCCTTATCTTCTCCTAGTGTCTAAACTCTTCTCCATGGTTGGACCCCCAAATAATATTCCTTTACGTGCTAAGGGGTATCTAGAGAGTGGGATAGGTTTAATAACTAACCTCACCCTATCGCGTTCCCTAACCCTAACCCCTACACTAACACTAACGCGTACCCTAATCCTAACCCGTACCCTAAACCGAGCCCTAACCCTAACACTAACCCTAACCGTAACCCTAACCCATACCCTACGCCCTACCCGAACCCCTCACCGAACCCGTACCCTAAGCAATACCCTAAACCTCACCCTAACCCCAACCCTAACCCTAACCTACCCTTGATTGCTTCTGCCTCCAATAGATTTCCTAAGCATTAGTGTTTAAGGAACAGGTTAAAAAGAGAATCCTAATGTGATTTCTTGATAATGGGTGTGTTCCTTATCTTCTCCTAGTGTCTAAACTCTTCTCCATGGCTGGACCCCCAAATAATATTCCTTTACGTGCTAAGGGGTATCTAGAGAGTGGGATAGGTTTAATAACTAACCTCACCCTATCGCGTACCCTAACCCTAACCCCTACCCTAACCCTAACGCGTACCCTAATCCTAACCCGTACCCTAAACCGAGCCCTAACCCTAACACTAGCCCTAACCCTAACCCTAACCCATACCCTACGCCCTACCCGAACCCCTCCCCGAACCCGTACCCTAAGCCATACCCTAACCCTAACCCTAACCCTAACCCTAACCCTAAGCTACCCTTGACTGCTTCTGCCTCCAATAGATTTCCTAAGCACTAGTGTTTTAAGGAACAGGTTAAAAAGAGAATCCTAATGTGATTTCGTGATAATGGGTGTGTTCCTTATATTCTCCTAGTGTCTAAACTCGTCTCCATGGCTGGACCCCCAAATAATAATCCTTTACGTGCTAAGGGGTATCTAGAGAGTGGGATAGGTTTAATAACTACCCTCACCCTAACGCGTACCTTAACCCTAACCCCTACCCTAACCCTAACGCGTACCCTAATCCTAACCCGTACCCTAAACCGAGCCCTAACCCTAAAACTAACCCTAACCCTAACCCTAACCCATACCCTACGCCCTACCCGAACGGCTCCCCGAACCCGTACCCTAAGCCGTACCCTAACCCTCACCCTAACCCTAACCCTAACCCTAAGCTACCCTTGACTTCTTCTGCCTCCAATAGATTTCCTAAGCACTAGTGTTTTAAGGAACAGGTTAAAAAGAGAATCCTAATGTGATTTCTTGATAATGGGTGTGTTCCTTATCTTCTCCTAGTGTCTAAACTCTTCTCCATGGCTGGACCCCCAAATAATATTCCTTTACGTGCTAAGGGGCATCTAGAGAGTGGGATAGGTTTAATAACTACCCTCACCCTAACACGTACCCTAACCCTAACCCCTACCCTAACCCTAACGCGTACCCTAATCCTAACCCGTACCCTAAACCGAGCCCTAACCCTAACACTAGCCCTAACCCTAACCCTAAACCAAACCCTACGCCCTACCCGAACCCCTCCCCAAACCCATACCCTAAGCCGTACCCTAACCCTCACCCTAACCCTAACCGTAACCCTAAGCTCTCCTTGACTGCTTCTGCCTCCAATAGATTTCCTAAGCACTAGTGTTTTAAGGAACAGGTTAAAAAGAGAATCCTAATGTGATTTCTTGATAATGGGTGTGTTCCTTATCTTCTCCTAGTGTCTAAACTCTTCTCCATGGCTGGAACCCCAAATAATATTCCTTTACGTGCTAAGGGGTATCTAGAGAGTGGGATAGGTTTAATAACTAACCTCACCCTATCGCGTACCCTAACCCTAACCCCTACCTTAACACCAACGCGTACCCTAATCCTAACCCGTACCCTAAACCGAGCCCTAACCCTAACACTAACCCTAACCCTAACCCTAACCAATACCCTACGCCCTACCCGAACCCCTCCCCGAACCCGTACCCTAAGCCATACCCTAACACTCACCCTAACCCTAACCCTAACCCTTAGCTCCCCTTGACTGCTTCTGCCTCCAATAGATTTCCTAAGCACTAGTGTTTTAAGGAACAGGTTAAAAAGAGAATCCTAATGTGATTTCTTGATAATGGGTGTGTTCCTTATCTTCTCCTCGTGTCTAAACTCTTCTCCATGGCTGGACCCCCAAATAATATTCCTTTACGTGCTAAGGGGAATCTAGAGAGTGGGATAGGTTCAATAACTAACCTCACCCTATCGCGTACCCTAACCCTAACCCGTACCCTAACACTAACGCGTACCCTAATCCTAACCCGTACCCTAAACCGAGCCCTAACCCTAACACTAACTCTAACCATAACCCATACCCTACGCCCTACCCGAACCCCTCCCCGAACCCGTAACCTAAGCCGTACCCTAACCCTCACCCGAACCCTAACCCTAACCCTAAGCTACCCTTGACTGCTTCTGCCTCCAATAGATTTCCTAAGCACTACTGTTTTAAGGAACAGGTTAAAAAGAGAATCCTAATGTGATTTCTTGACATTGGGTGTGTTCCTTATCTTCTCCTAGTGTCTAAACTCTTCTCCATGGTTGGACCCCCAAATAATATTCCTTTACTTGCTAAGGGGTATCTAGAGAGTGGGATAGGTTTAATAACTAACCTCACCCTATGGCGTTCCCTAACCCTAACGCCTACCATAACACTAACGCGTACCCTAATCCTAACCCGTACCCTAAATCGAGCCCTAACCCTAACACTAACCCTAACCCTAACCCTAACCCATACCCTACGCCCTACACGAACCCCTCACCGAACCCGTACCCTAAGCAATACCCTAACCCTCACCCTAACCCTAACCCTAACCCTAAGCTACCCTTGACTGCTTCTGCTTGCAATAGATTTCCTAAGCACTAGTGTTTTAAGGAACAGTTTAAAAAAGAATCATATTGTGATTTCTTGATAATGGGTGTGTTCCTTATCTTCTCCTAGTGTCTAAACTCTTCTCCATGGCTGGACCCCCAAATAAAATTCCTTTACGTGCTAAGGGGTATCTAGAGAGTGGGATAGGTTTAATAACTAACCTCACCCTATCGCGTACCCTAACCCTAACCCCTACCCTAACACTAACACGTACCCTAATCCTAACCCGTACCCTAAACCGAGCCCTAACCCTAACACTAACCCTAACCGTAACCCTAACCCACACCCTACGCCCTTTCCGAACCCCTCCCCGAACCCGTACCCTAAGCCGTACCCTAAGCCTCACCCTAACCCCAACCCTAACCCTAACCTACCCTTGATTGCTTCTGCCTCCAATAGATTTCCTAAGCATTAGTGTTTTAAGGAACAGGTTAAAGAGAGAATCCTAATGTGATTTCTTGATAATGGGTGTGTTCCTTATCTTCTCCTAGTGTCTAAACTCTTCTCCATGGCTGGACCCCCAAATAATATTCCTTTACGTGCTAAGGGGTATCTAGAGAGTGGGATAGGTTTAATATCTACCCTCACCCTAACACGTACCCTAACCCTAACCCCTACCCTAACCCTAACGCGTACCCTAATCCTAACCCGTACCCTAAACCGAGCCCTAACCCTAACACTAGCCCTAACCCTAACCCTAACCCATACCCTACGCCCTACCCGAACCCCTCCCCAAACCCATACCCTAAGCCGTACCCTAACCCTCACCCTAACCCTAACCCTAACCCTAAGCTCTCCTTGACTGCTTCTGCCTCCAATAGATTTCCTAAGCACTAATGTTTTAAGGAACAGGTTAAAAAGAGAATCCTAATGTGATTTCGTGATAATGGGTGTGTTCCTTATCTTCTCCTAGTGTCTAAACTCTTCTCCATGGCTGGACCCCAAATAATATTCCTTTACGTGCTAAGGGGTATCTAGAGAGTGGGATAGGTTTAATAACTAACCTCACCCTATCGCGTACCCTAACCCGTACCCTAACACTAATGCGTACCCTAATCCTAACCCGTACCCTAAACCGAGCCCTAACCCTAACACTAACCCTAACCCTAACCCATACCCTACGCCCTACCCGAACCCCTCCCCGAACCCGTAACCTAAGCCGTACCCTAACCCTCACCCTAACCCTAACCCTAACCCTAAGCTACCCTTGACTGCTTCTGCCTCCAATAGATTTCCTAAGCACTAGTGTTTTAAGGAACAGGTTAAAAAGAGAATCCTAATGTGATTTCTTGATAATGGGTGTGTTCCTTATTTCTCCTAGTGTCTAAACTCTTCTCCATGGCTGGACCCCCAAATAATATTCCTTTACGTGCTAAGGGGTATCTAGAGAGTGGGATAGGTTTAATAACTAACCTCACCCTATCGCGTTCCCTAACCCTAACCCCTACCCTAACACTAACGCGTACCCTAATCCTAACCCGTACCCTAAATCGAGCCCTAACCCTAACTCTAACCCTAACCCTAACCCTAACCCATACCCTACGCCCTACCCGAACCCCTCCCCGAACCCGTACCCTAAGCCGTACCCTAACCCTCACCCTAACCCTAACCCTAACCCTAAGCTACCCTTGACTGCTTCTGCTTCCAATAGATTTCCTAAGCACTAGTGTTTTAAGGAACAGTTTAAAAAAGAATCATATTGTGATTTCTTGATAATGGGTGTGTTCCTTATCTTCTCCTAGTGTCTAAACTCTTCTCCATGGCTGGACCCCCAAATAATATTCCTTTACGTGCTAAGGGGTATCTAGAGAGTGGGATAGGTTTAATAACTAACCTCACCCTATCGCGTACCCTAACCCTAACCCCTACCCTAACCCTAACGCGTACCCTAATCCTAACCCGTACCCTAAACCGAGCCCTAACCCTAACACTAGCCCTAACCCTAACCCTAACCCATACCCTACGCCCTACCCGAACCCCTCCCCGAACCCGTACCCTAAGCCATACCCTAACCCTAACCCTAACCCTAACCCTAACCCTAAGCGACCCTTGACTGCTTCTGCCTCCAATAGATTTCCTAAGCACTAGTGTTTTAAGGAACAGGTTAAAAAGAGAATCCTAATGTGATTTCGTGATAATGGGTGTGTTCCTTATATTCTCCTAGTGTCTAAACTCGTCTCCATGGCTGGACCCCCAAATAATAATCCTTTACGTGCTAAGGGGTATCTAGAGAGTGGGATAGGTTTAATAACTACCCTCACCCTAACGCGTACCTTAACCCTAACCCCTACCCTAACCCTAACGCGTACCCTAATCCTAACCCGTACCCTAAACCGAGCCCTAACCCTAAAACTAACCCTAACCCTAACCCTAACCCATACCCTACGCCCTACCCGAACCCCTCCCCGAACCCGTACCCTAAGCCGTACCTAACCCTCACCCTAACCCTAACCCTAACCCTAAGCTACCCTTGACTTCTTCTGCCTCCAATAGATTTCCTAAGCACTAGTGTTTTAAGGAACAGGTTAAAAAGAGAATCCTAATGTGATTTCTTGATAATGGGTGTGTTCCTTATCTTCTCCTAGTGTCTAAACTCTTCTCCATGGCTGGACCCCCAAATAATATTCCTTTACGTGCTAAGGGGCATCTAGAGAGTGGGATAGGTTTAATAACTACCCTCATCCTAACACGTACCCTAACCCTAACCCCTACCCTAACCCTAACGCGTACCCTAATCCTAACCCGTACCCTAAACCGAGCCCTAACCCTAACACTAGCCCTAACCCTAACCCTAACCCATACCCTACGCCCTACCCGAACCCCTCACCAAACCCATACCCTAAGCCGTACCCTAACCCTCACCCTAACCCTAACCGTAACCCTAAGCTCTCCTTGACTGCTTCTGCCTCCAATAGATTTCCTAAGCACTAGTGTTTTAAGGAACAGGTTAAAAAGAGAATCCTAATGTGATTTCTTGATAATGGGTGTGTTCCTTATCTTCTCCTAGTGTCTAAACTCTTCTCCATGGCTGGACCCCCAAATAATATTCCTTTACGTGCTAAGGGGTATCTAGAGAGTGGGATAGGTTTAATAACTAACCTCACCCTATCGCGTACCCTAACCCTAACCCCTACCTTAACACCAACGCGTACCCTAATCCTAACCCGTACCCTAAACCGAGCCCTAACCCTAACACTAACCCTAACCCTAACCCTAACCAATACCCTACGCCCTACCCGAACCCCTCCCCGAACCCGTACCCTAAGCCATACCCTAACACTCACCCTAACCCTAACCCTAACCCTTAGCTCCCCTTGACTGCTTCTGCCTCCAATAGATTTCCTAAGCACTAGTGTTTTAAGGAACAGGTTAAAAAGAGAATCCTAATGTGATTTCTTGATAATGGGTGTGTTCCTTATCTTCTCCTCGTGTCTAAACTCTTCTCCATGGCTGGACCCCCAAATAATATTCCTTTACGTGCTAAGGGGAATCTAGAGAGTGGGATAGGTTCAATAACTAACCTCACCCTATCGCGTACCCTAACCCTAACCCGTACCCTAACACTAACGCGTACCCTAAACCTAACCCGTACCCTAAACCGAGCCCTAACCCTAACACTAACCCTAACCATAACCCATACCCTACGCCCTACCCGAACCCCTCCCCGAACCCGTAACCTAAGCCGTACCCTAACCCTCACCCTAACCCTAACCCTAACCCTAAGCTACCCTTGACTGCTTCTGCCTCCAATAGATTTCCTAAGCACTACTGTTTTAAGGAACAGGTTAAAAAGAGAATCCTAATGTGATTTCTTGACATTGGGTGTGTTCCTTATCTTCTCCTAGTGTCTAAACTCTTCTCCATGGTTGGACCCCCAAATAATATTCCTTTACGTGCTAAGGGGTATCTAGAGAGTGGGATAGGTTTAATAACTAACCTCACCCTATGGCGTTCCCTAACCCTAACCCCTACCATAACACTAACGCGTACCCTAATCCTAACCCGTACCCTAAATCGAGCCCTAACCCTAACACTAACCCTAACCCTAACCCTAACCCATACCCTACGCCCTACACGAACCCCTCACCGAACCCGTACCCTAAGCAATACCCTAACCCTCACCCTAACCCTAACCCTAAACCTAAGCTACCCTTGACTGCTTCTGCTTGCAATAGATTTCCTAAGCACTAGTGTTTTAAGGAACAGTTTAAAAAAGAATCATATTGTGATTTCTTGATAATGGGTGTGTTCCTTATCTTCTCCTAGTGTCTAAACTCTTCTCCATGGCTGGACCCCCAAATAAAATTCCTTTACGTGCTAAGGGGTATCTAGAGAGTGGGATAGGTTTAATAACTAACCTCACCCTATCGCGTACCCTAACCCTAACCCCTACCCTAACACTAACGCGTACCCTAATCCTAACCCGTACCCTAAACCGAGCCCTAACCCTAACACTAACCCTAACCCTAACCCTAACCCATACCCTACGCCCTTTCCGAACCCCTCCCCGAACCCGTACCCTAAGCCGTACCCTAACCCTCACCCTAACCCCAACCCTAACCCTAACCTACCCTTGATTGCTTCTGCCTCCAATAGATTTCCTAAGCATTAGTGTTTTAAGGAACAGGTTAAAGAGAGAATCCTAATGTGATTTCTTGATAATGGGTGTGTTCCTTATCTTCTCCTAGTGTCTAAACTCTTCTCCATGGCTGGACCCCCAAATAATATTCCTTTACGTGCTAAGGGGTATCTAGAGAGTGGGATAGGTTTAATATCTACCCTCACCCTAACACGTACCCTAACCCTAACCCCTACCCTAACCCTAACGCGTACCCTAATCCTAACCCGTACCCTAAACCGAGCCCTAACCCTAACACTAGCCCTAACCCTAACCCTAACCCATACCCTACGCCCTACCCGAACCCCTCCCCAAACCCATACCCTAAGCCGTACCCTAACCCTCACCCTAACCCTAACCCTAACCCTAAGCTCTCCTTGACTGCTTCTGCCTCCAATAGATTTCCTAAGCACTAATGTTTTAAGGAACAGGTTAAAAAGAGAATCCTAATGTGATTTCGTGATAATGGGTGTGTTCCTTATCTTCTCCTAGTGTCTAAACTCTTCTCCATGGCTGGACCCCAAATAATATTCCTTTACGTGCTAAGGGGTATCTAGAGAGTGGGATAGGTTTAATAACTAACCTCACCCTATCGCGTACCCTAACCCTAACCCCTACCCTAACCCTAACCCCTACCCTAACACTAACGTGTACCCTAATCCTAACCCGTACCCTAAACCGAGCCCTAACCCTAACACTAACCCTAACCCTAACCCTAACCCATACCCTACGCCCTACCCGAACCCCTACCCGAACCCGTACCCTAAGCCGTTCCCTAACCCTCACCCTAACCCTAACCCTAACCCTAAGCTACCCTTGACTGCTTCTGCTTCCAATAGATTTCCTAAGCACTAGTGTTTTAAGGAACAGTTTAAAAAAGAATCATATTGTGATTTCTTGATAATGGGTGTGTTCCTTATCTTCTCCTAGTGTCTAAACTCTTCTCCATGGCTGGACCCCCAAATAAAATTCCTTTACGTGCTAAGGGGTATCTAGAGAGTGGGATAGGTTTAATAACTAACCTCACCCTATCGCGTACCCTAACCCTAACCCCTACCCTAACACTAACACGTACCCTAATCCTAACCCGTACCCTAAACCGAGCCCTAACCCTAACACTAACCCTAACCGTAACCCTAACCCACACCCTACGCCCTTTCCGAACCCCTCCCCGAACCCGTACCCTAAGCCATACCCTAACCCTCACCCTAACCCCAACCCTAACCCTAACCTACCCTTGATTGCTTCTGCCTCCAATAGATTTCCTAAGCATTAGTGTTTTAAGGAACAGGTTAAAAAGAGAATCCTAATGTGATTTCTTGATAATGGGTGTGTTCCTTATCTTCTCCTAGTGTCTAAACTCTTCTCCATGGCTGGACCCCCAAATAATATTCCTTTACGTGCTAAGGGGTATCTAGAGAGTGGGATAGGTTTAATAACTAACCTCACCCTATCGCGTACCCTAACCCTAACCCCTACCCTAACCCTAACGCGTACCCTAATCCTAAACCGTACCCTAAACCGAGCCCTAACCCTAACACTAGCCCTAACCCTAACCCTAACCCATACCCTACGCCCTACCCGAACCCCTCCCCGAACCCGTACCCTAAGCCATACCCTAACCCTAACCCTAACCCTAACCCTAACCCTAAGCTACCCTTGACTGCTTCTGCCTCCAATAGATTTCCTAAGCACTAGTGTTTTAAGGAACAGGTTAAAAAGAGAATCCTAATGTGGTTTCGTGATAATGGGTGTGTTCCTTATATTCTCCTAGTGTCTAAACTCGTCTCCATGGCTGGACCCCCAAATAATAATCCTTTACGTGCTAAGGGGTATCTAGAGAGTGGGATAGGTTTAATAACTACCATCACCCTAACGCGTACCTTAACCCTAACCCCTACCCTAACCCTAACGCGTACCCTAATCCTAACCCGTACCCTAAACCGAGCCCTAACCCTAACACTAGCCCTAACCCTAACCCTAACCCATACCCTACGCCCTACCCGAACCCCTCCCCGAACCCGTACCCTAAGCCGTACCCTAACCCTCACCCTAACCCTAACCCTAACCCTAAGCTACCCTTGACTTCTTCTGCCTCCAATAGATTTCCTAAGCACTAGTGTTTTAAGGAACAGGTTAAAAAGAGAATCCTAATGTGATTTCTTGATAATGGGTGTGTTCCTTATCTTCTCCTAGTGTCTAAACTCTTCTCCATGGCTGGACCCCCAAATAATATTCCTTTACGTGCTAAGGGGTATCTAGAGAGTGGGATAGGTTTAATAACTAACCTCACCCTATTGCGTACCCTAACCCTAAGCCCTACCTTAACACCAACGCGTACCCTAATCCTAACCCGTACCCTAAACCGAGCCCTAACCCTAACACTAGCCCTAACCCTAACCCTAACCCATACCCTACGCCCTACCCGAACCCCTCCCCGAACCCGTACCCTAAGCCGTACCCTAACCCTCACCCTAACCCTAACCCTAACCCTAAGCTACCCTTGACTTCTTCTGCCTCCAATAGATTTCCTAAGCACTAGTGTTTTAAGGAACAGGTTAAAAAGAGAATCCTAATGTGATTTCTTGATAATGGGTGTGTTCCTTATCTTCTCCTAGTGTCTAAACTCTTCTCCATGGCTGGACCCCCAAATAATATTCCTTTACGTGCTAAGGGGCATCTAGAGAGTGGGATAGGTTTAATAACTACCCTCACCCTAACACGTACCCTAACCCTAACCCCTACCCTAACCCTAACGCGTACCCTAATCCTAACCCGTACCCTAAACCGAGCCCTAACCCTAACACTAGCCCTAACCCTAACCCTAACCCATACCCTACGCCCTACCCGAACCCCTCCCCAAAACCATACCCTAAGCCGTACCCTAACCCTCACCCTAACCCTAACCCTAACCCTAAGCTCTCCTTGACTGCTTCTGCCTCCAATAGATTTCCTAAGCACTAGTGTTTTAAGGAACAGGTTAAAAAGAGAATCCTAATGTGATTTCTTGATAATGGGTGTGTTCCTTATCTTCTCCTAGTGTCTAAACTCTTCTCCATGGCTGGACCCCCAAATAATATTCCTTTACGTGCTAAGGGGTATCTAGAGAGTGGGATAGGTTTAATAACTAACCTCACCCTATCGCGTACCCTAACCCTAACCCCTACCTTAACACCAATGCGTACCCTAATCCTAACCCGTACCCTAAACCGAGCCCTAACCCTAACACTAACCCTAACGCTCACCCATACCCTACGCCCTACCCGACCGCTCCCCGAACCCGTACCCTAAGCCGTACCCTAACCCTCACCCTAACCCTAACCCTAACCCTAAGCTACCCTTGACTGCTTCTGCCTCCAATAGATTTCCTAAGCACTAGTGTTTTAAGGAACAGGTTAAAAAGAGAATCCTAATGTCATTTCTTGATAATGGGTGTGTTCCTTATCTTCTCCTAGTGTCTAAACTCTTCTCCATGGCTGGACCCCCAAATAATATTCCTTTACGTGCTAAGGGGTATCTAGAGAGTGGGATAGGTTTAATAACTACCCTCACCCTAACACGTACCCTACCCCTAACCCCTACCCTAATCCTAACGCGTACCCTAATCCTAACCCGTATCCTAAACCGAGCCCTAACCCTAACACTAGCCCTAACCCTAACCCTAACCCATACCCTACGCCCTACCCGAACCCCTCCCCGAACCCATACCCTAAGCCGTACCCTAACCCTCACCATAACCCTAACCCTCACCCTAAGCTACCCTTGACTGCTTCTGCCTCCAATAGATTTCCTAAGCACTAGTGTTTTAAGGAACAGGTTAAAAAGAGAATCCTAATGTGATTTCTTGATAATGGGTGTGTTCCTTATCTTCTCCTCGTGTCTAAACTCTTCTCCATGGCTGGACCCCCAAATAATATTCCTTTACGTGCTAAGGGGAATCTAGAGAGTGGGATAGGTTTAATAACTAACCTCACCCTATCGCGTACCCTAACCCTAACCCGTACCCTAACACTAACGCGTACCCTAATCCTAACCCGTACCCTAAACCGAGCCCTAACCCTAACACTAACCCTAACCCTAACCCATACCCTACGCCCTACCCGAACCCTTCCCCGAACCCGTAACGTAAGCTGTACCCTAACCCTCACCCTAACCCTAACCCTAACCCTAAGCTACCCTTGACTGCTTCTGCCTCCAATAGATTTCCTAAGCACTACTGTTTTAAGGAACAGGTTAAAAAGAGAATCCTAATGTGATTTCGTGATAATGGGTGTGTTCCTTATATTCTCCTAGTGTCTAAAGTCGTCTCCATGCCTAACCCCCAAATAATATTCCTTTACGTGCTAAGGGTAATCTAGATAGTGGGTAGGTTTAATAACTAACCTCACCCTATCGCGTACCCTAACCCTAACCCCTATCCTAACCCTAACCCCTACCCTAACACTAACGTGTACCCTAATCCTAACCCGTACCCTAAACCGAGCCCTAACCCTAACACTAACCCTAACCCTAACCCTAACCCATACCCTACGCCCTACCCGAACCCCTACCCGAACCCGTACCCTAAGCCGTTCCCTAACCCTCACCCTAACCCTAACCCTAACCCTAAGCTACCCTTGACTGCTTCTGCTTCCAATAGATTTCCTAAGCACTAGTGTTTTAAGAAACAGTTTAAAAAACAATCATATTGTGATTTCTTGATAATGGGTGTGTTCCTTATCTTCTCCTAGTGTCTAAACTCTTCTCCATGGCTGGACCCCCAAATAAAATTCCTTTACGTGCTAAGGGGTATCTAGAGAGTGGGATAGGTTTAATAACTAACCTCACCCTATCGCGTACCCTAACCCTAACCCCTACCCTAACCCTAACGCGTACCCTAATCCTAACCCGTACCGTAAACCGAGCCCTAACCCTAACACTAGCCCTAACCCTAACCCTAACCCATACCCTACGCCCTACCCGAACCCCTCCCCGAACCCGTACCCTAAGCCATACCCTAACCCTAACCCTAACCCTAACCCTAACCCTAAGCTTCCCTTGACTGCTTCTACCTCCAATAGATTTCCTAAGCACTAGTGTTTTAAGGAACAGGTTAAAAAGAGAATCCTAATGTGATTTCGTGATAATGGGTGTGTTCCTTATATTCTCCTACTCTCTAAACTCTTCTCCATGGCTGGACCCCCAAATAATATTCCTTTACGTGCTAAGAGGTATCTAGAGAGTGGGATAGGTTTAATAACTAACCTCACCCTATCGCGTACCCTAACCCTAACCCCTACCCTAACACTAACGCGTAACCTAATCCTAACCCGTACCCTAAACCGAGCCCTAACCCTAACACTAACCCTAACCCTAAGCCTAACCCATACCCTACGCCCTACCCGAACCCCTCCCCGAACCCGTACCCTAAGCCGTACCCTAACCCTCACCCTAACCCTAACCCTAAGCTACCCTTGACTGCTTCTGCCTCCAATAGATTTCCTAAGCACTAGTGTTTTAAGGAACAGTTTAAAAAGAGAATCATATTGTGATTTCTTGATAATGGGTGTGTTCCTTGTCTTCTCCTAGTGTCTAAACTCTTCTCCATGGCTGGACCCCCAAATAAATTTCCTTTACGTGCTAAGGGGTATCTAGATAGTGGGATAGGTTTAATAACTAACCTCACCCTATCGCGTACCCTAACCCTAACCCCTACCCTAACCCTAACGCGTACCCTAATCCTAACCCGTACCCTAAACCGAGCCCTAACCCTAACACTAGCCCTAACCCTAACCCTAACCCATACCCTACGCCCTACCCAAACCCCTCCCCGAACCCGTACCCTAAGCCATACCCTAACCCTAACCCTAACCCTAACCCTAACCCTAAGCTACCCTTGACTGCTTCTGCCTCCAATAGATTTCCTAAGCACTAGTGTTTTAAGGAACAGGTTAAAAAGAGAATCCTAATGTGATTTCGTGATAATGGGTGTGTTCCTTATATTCTCCTAGTGTCTAAACTCGTCTCCATGGCTGGACCCCCAAATAATAATCCTTTACGTGCTAAGGGGTATCTAGAGAGTGGGATAGGTTTAATAACTACCCTCACCCTAACGCGTACCCTAACCCTAACCCCTACCCTAACCCTAACGCGTACCCTAATCCTAACCCGTACCCTAAACCGAGCCCTAACCCTAACACTAACCCTAACCCTCACCCATACCCTACGCCCTACCCGAACCGCTCCCCGAACCCGTACCCTAAGCCGTACCCTAACCCTCACCCTAACCCTAACCCTAACCCTAAGCTACCCTTGACTGCTTCTGCCTCCAATAGATTTCCTAAGCACTAGTGTTTTAAGGAACAGGTTAAAAAGAGAATCCTAATGTGATTTCTTGATAATGGGTGTGTTCCTTATCTTCTCCTAGTGTCTAAACTCTTCTCCATGGCTGGACCCCCAAATAATATTCCTTTACGTGCTAAGGGGTATCTAGAGAGTGGGATAGGTTTAATAACTACCCTCACCCTAACACGTACCCTACCCCTAACCCCTACCCTAATCCTAACGCGTACCCTAATCCTAACCCGTACCCTAAACCGAGCCCTAACCCTAACACTAGCCCTAACCCTAACCCTAACCCATACCATACGCCCTACCCGAACCCCTCCCCGAACCCATACCCTAAGCCGTACCCTAACCCTCACCATAACCCTAACCCTCACCCTAAGCTACCCTTGACTGCTTCTGCCTCCAATAGATTTCCTAAGCACTAGTGTTTTAAGGAACAGGTTAAAAAGAGAATCCTAATGTGATTTCTTGATAATGGGTGTGTTCCTTATCTTCTCCTAGTGTCTAAACTCTTCTCCATGGCTGGACCCCCAAATAATATTCCTTTACGTGCTAAGGGGTATCTAGAGAGTGGGATAGGTTTAATAACTAACCTCACCCTATCGCGTACCCTAACCCTAACCCCTACCCTAACCCTAACGCGTACCCTAATCCTAACCGGTACCCTAAACCGAGCCCTATCCCTAACACTACCCCTAACCCTAACCCTAACCCATACCATACGCCCTACCCGAACCCCTCACCGAACCCGTACCCTAAGCCATACCCTAACCCTAACCTTAACCCTAAGCTACCCTTGACTGCTTCTGCCTCCAATAGATTTCCTAAGCACTAGTGTTTTAAGGAACAGGTTAAAAAGAGAATCCTAATGTGATTTCTTGATAATGGGTGTGTTCCTTATCTTCTCCTCGTGTCTAAACTCTTCTCCATGGCTGGACCCCCAAATAATATTCCTTTACGTGCTAAGGGGTATCTAGAGAGTGGGATAGGTTTAATAACTACCCTCACCCTAACACGTACCCTAACCCTAACCCCTACCCTAACCCTAACGCGTACCCTAATCCTAACCCGTACCCTAAACCGAGCCCTAAACCTAACACTAGCCCTAACCCTAACACTAACCCAAACCCTACGCCCTACCCGAACCCCTCCCCAAACCCATACCCTAAGCCGTACCCTAACCCTCACCCTAAACCTAACCCTAACCCTAACCCTAAGCTCTCCTTGACTGCTTCTGCCTCCGATAGATTTCCTAAGCACTAGTGTTTTAAGGAACAGGTTAAAAAGAGAATCCTAATGTGATTTCTTGATAATGGGTGTGTTCCTTATCTTCTCCTAGTGTCTAAACTCTTCTCCATGGCTGGACCCCCAAATAATATTCCTTTACGTGCTAAGGGGTATCTAGAGAGTGGGATAGGTTTAATAACTAACCTCACCCTATCGCGTACCCTAACCCTAACCCCTACCCTAACCCTAACGCGTACCCTAATCCTAACCCGTACCCTAAACCGAGCCCTAACCCTAACACTAGCCCTAACCCTAACCCTAACTCATACCCTACGCCCTACCCCAACCCCTCCCCAAACCCATACCCTAAGCCGTACCCTAAACCTCACCCTAACCCTAACCCTAACCCTAAGCTCTCCTTGACTGCTTCTGCCTCCAATAGATTTCCTAAGCACTAGTGTTTTAAGGAACAGGTTAAAAAGAGAATCCTAATGTGATTTCTTGATAATGGGTGTGTTCCTTATCTTCTCCTAGTGTCTAAACTCTTCTCCATGGCTGGACCCCCAAATAATATTCCTTTACGTGCTAAGGGGTATCTAGAGAGTGGGATAGGTTTAATAACTAACCTCACCCTATCGCGTACACTAACCCTAACCCCTACCTTAACACCAACGCGTACCCTAATCCTAACCCGTACCCTAAACCGAGCCCTAACCCTAACACTAACCCTAACCCTAACCCTAACCAATACCATACGCCCTACCCGAACCCCTCCCCGAACCCGTACCCTAAGCCATACCCTAACAATCACCCTAACCCTAACCCTAACCCTTAGCTCCCCTTGACTGCTTCTGCCTCCAATAGATTTCCTAAGCACTAGTGTTTTAAGGAACAGGTTAAAAAGAGAATCCTAATGTGATTTCGTGATAATGGGTGTGTTCCTTATCTTCTCCTAGTGTCTAAACTCTTCTCCATGGCTGGACCCCCAAATAATATTCCTTTACGTGCTAAGGGGTATCTAGAGAGTGGGATAGGTTTAATAACTAACCTCACCCTATCGCGTACCCTAACCCTAACCCGTACCCTAACACTAATGCGTACCCTAATCCTAACCCGTACCCTAAACCGAGCCCTAACCCTAACACTAACCCTAACCCTAACCCATACCCTACACCCTACCCGAACCCCTCCCCGAACCCGTACCCTAAGCCGTACCCTAACCCTCACCCTAACCCTAATCCTAACCCTAAGCTACCCTTGACTGCTTCTGCCTCCAATAGATTTCCTAAGCACTAGTGTTTTAAGGAACAGGTTAAAAAGAGAATCCTAATGTGATTTCTTGAAAATGGGTGTGTTCCTTACCTTCTCCTAGTGTCTAAACTCTTCTCCATGGCTGGACCCCCAAATAATATTCCTTTACGTGCTAAGGGGTATCTAGAGAGTGGGATAGGTTTAATAACTCCCCTCACCCTAACACGTACCCTACCCCTAACCCCTACCCTAACCCTAACGCGTACCCTAATCCTAACCCGTACCCTAAACCGAGCCCTAACCCTAACACTAGCCCTAACCCTAACCCTAACCCATACCATACGCCCTACCCGAACCCCTCCCCGAACCCATACCCTAAGCCGTACCCTAACCCTCACCCTAACCCTAACCCTCACCCTAAGCTCCCCTTGACTGCTTCTGCCTCCAATAGATTTCATAAGCACTAGTGTTTTAAGGAACAGGTTAAAAAGAGAATCCTAATGTGATTTCTTGATAATGGGTGTGTTCCTTATCTTCTCCTAGTGTCTAAACTCTTCTCCATGGCTGGATCCCCAAATAATATTCCTTTACGTGCTAAGGGGTATCTAGAGAGTGGGATAGGTTTAATAACTAACCTCACCCTATCGCGTACCCTAACCCTAACCCCTACCCTAACCCTAACGCATACCCTAATCCTAACCGGTACCCTAAACCGAGCCCTATCCCTAACACTACCCCTAACCCTAACTCTAACCCATACCATACGCCCTACCCGAACCCCTCCCCGAACCCGTACCCTAAGCCATACCCTAAACCTAACCCTAACCCTAACCCTAACCCTAAGCTACCCTTGACTGCTTCTGCCTCCAATAGATTTCCTAAGCACTAGTGTTTTAAGGAACAGGTTAAAAAGAGAATCCTAATGTGATTTTTTGATAATGGGTGTGTTCCTTATCTTCTCCTCGTGTCTAAACTCTTCTCCATGGCTGGACCCCCAAATAATATTCCTTTACGTGCTAAGGGGAATCTAGAGAGTGGGATAGGTTTAATAACTAACCTCACCCTATCGCGTACCCTAACCCTAACCCGTACCCTAACACTAACGCGTACCCTAATTCTAACCCGTACCCTAAACCGAGCCCTAACCCTAACACTAACCCTAACCCTAACCCATACCCTACGCCCTACCCAAACCCCTCCCCGAACCCGTAACCTAAGCCGTACCCTAACCCTCACCCTAACCCTAACCCTTACCCTAAGCTACCCTTGACTGCTTCTGCCTCCAATAGATTTCCTAAGCACTACTGTTTTAAGGAACAGGTTAAAAAGAGAATCCTAATGTGATTTCTTGACAATGGGTGTGTTCCTTATCTTCTCCTAGTGTCTAAACTCTTCTCCATGGCTGGACCCCCAAATAATATTCCTTTACGTGCTAAGGGGTATCTAGAGAGTGGGATAGGTTTAATAACTAAACTCACCCTATCGCGTTCCCTAACCCTAACCCCTACCCTAACACTAACGCGTACCCTAATCCTACCCGTACCCTAAATCGAGCCCTAACCCTAACCCATACCCTACGCCCTACCCGAACCCCTCCCCGAACCCGTACCCTAAGCCATACCCTAACCCTCACCCTAACCCTAACCCTAACCCTAAGCTACCCTTGACTGCTTCTGCTTCCAATAGATTTCCTAAGCAATAGTGATTTAAGGAACAGTTTAAAAAAGAATCATATTGTGATTTCTTGATAATGGGTGTGTTCCTTATCTTCTCCTAGTGTCTAAACTCTTCTCCATGGCTGGACCACCAAATAAAATTCCTTTACGTGCTAAGGGGTATCTAGAGAGTGGGATAGGTTTAATAACTAACCTCACCCTATCACGTACCCTAACCCTAACCCCTACCCTAACCCTAACGCGTACCCTAATCCTAACCCGTACCCTAAACCGAGACCTAACCCTAACACTAGCCCTAACCCTAACCCTAACCCATACCCTGCGCCCTACACGAACCCCTCTCCGAACCCGTACCCTAAGCCGTACCCTAACCCTCACCCTAACCCTAACCCTCACCCTAAGCTACCCTTGACTGCTTCTGCCTCCAATAGATTTCCTAAGCACTAGTGTTTTAAGGAACAGGTTAAAAAGAGAATCCTAATGTGATTTCTTGATAATGGGTGTGTTCCTTATCTTCTCCTAGTGTCTAAACTCTTCTCCATGGCTGGACCCCCAAATAATATTCCTTTACGTGCTAAGGGGTATCTAGAGAGTGGGATAGGTTTAATAACTACCCTCACCCTAACACGTACCCTAACCCTAACCCCTACCCTAACCCTAACGCGTACCCTAATCCTAACCCGTACCCTAAACCGAGCCCTAACCCTAACGTAACCCATACCCTACGCCCTACCCGATCCCCTCCCCAAACCCATACCCTAAGCCGTACCCTAACCCTCACCCTAACCCTAACCCTAACCCTAAGCTCTCCTTGACTGCTTCTGCCTCCAATAGATTTCCTAAGCACTACTGTTTTAAGGAACAGGTTAAAAAGAGAATCCTAATGTGATTTCTTGATAATGGGTGTGTTCCTTATCTTCTCCTAGTGTCTAAACTCTTCTCCATGGCTGGACCCCCAAATAATATTCCTTTACGTGCTAAGGGGTATCTAGATAGTGGGATAGGTTTAATAACTAACCTAAACCTATCGCGTAACCTAACCCTAACCCCTACCTTAACACTAACGCGTACCCTAATCCTAACCCGTACGCTAAACCGAGCCCTAACCCTAACACTAACCCTAACCCTAACCCTAACCCATACACTACGCCCTACCCGAACCCCTCCCCGAACCCGTACCGTAAGCCGTACCCTAACCCTCACCCTAACCCTAACCCTAACCCTAAGCTACCCTTGACTGCTTCTGCCTCCAATAGATTTCCTAAGCACTACTGTTTTAAGGAACAGGTTAAAAAGAGAATCCTAATGTGATTTCTTGACAATGGGTGTGTTCCTTATCTTCTCCTAGTGTCTAAACTCTTCTCCATGGCTGGACCCCCAAATAATATTCCTTTACGTGCTAAGGGTTATCTAGAGAGTGGGATAGCTTTAATAACTAACCTCACCCTATCGCGTTCCCTAACCCTAACCCCTACCCTAACACTAACGCGTACCCTAATCCTAACCCGTACCCTGAATCGAGCCCTAACCCTAACACTAACCCTAACCCATACCCTACGCCCTACCCGAACCCCTCCCCGAACCCGTACCCTAAGCCATACCCTAACCCTCACCCTAACCCTAACCCTAACCCTAAGCTACCCTTGACTGCTTCTGCTTCCAATAGATTTCCTAAGCACTAGTGATTTAAGGAACAGTTTAAAAAAGAATCATATTGTGATTTCTTGATAATGGGTGTGTTCCTTATCTTCTCCTAGTGTCTAAACTCTTCTCCATGGCTGGACCCCCAAATAAAATTCCTTTACGTGCTAAGGGGTATCTAGAGAGTGGGATAGGTTTAATAACTAACCTCACCCTATCGCGTACCCTAACCCTAACCCCTACCCTAACCCTAACGCGTACCCTAATCCTAACCCGTACCCTAAACCGAGACCTAACCCTAACACTAGCCCTAACCCTAACCCTAACCCATACCCTACGCCCTACCCGAACCCCTCTCCGAACCCGTACCCTAAGCCATACCCTAACCCTAACCCTAACCGTAACCCTAACCCTAAGCTACCCTTGACTGCTTCTGCCTCCAATAGATTTCCTAAGCACTAGTGTTTTAAGGAACAGGTTAAAAAGAGAATCCTAAAGTGATTTCTTGATAATGGGTGTGTTCCTTATCTTCTCCTAGTGTCTAAACTCTTCTCCATGGCTGGACCCCCAAATAATATTCCTTTACGTGCTAAGGGGTATCTAGAGAGTGGGATAGGTTTAATAACTACCCTCACCCTAACACGTACCCTAACCCTAACCCCTACCCTAACCCTAACGCGTACCCTAATCCTAACCCGTACCCTAAACCGAGCCCTAACCCTAACACTAGCCCTAACCCTAACCCTAACCCATACCCTACGCCCTACCCGAACCCCTCCCCGAACCCGTACCCTAAGCCGTACCCTAACCCTCACCCTAATCCTAAACCTAACCCTAAGCTACCCTTGACTGCTTCTGCCTCCAATAGATTTCCTAAGCACTAGTGTTTTAAGGAACAGGTTAAAAAGAGAATCCTAATGTGATTTCTTGATAAAGGGTGTGTTCCTTATCTTCTCCTAGTGTCTAAACTCTTCTCCATGGCTGGACCCCCAAATAATATTCCTTTACGTGCTAAGGGGTATCTAGAGAGTGGGATAGGTTTAATAACTACCCTCACCCTAACACGTACCCTAACCTTAACCCCTACCCTAACCCTAACGCGTACCCTAATCCTAACCCGTACCCTAAACAGAGCCCTAACCCTAACACTAGCCCTAACCCTAACCCTAACCCATACCCTACGCCCTACCCGATCCCCTCCCCAAACCCATACCCTAAGCCGTACCCTAACCCTCACCCTAACCCTAACCCTAACCCTAAGCTCTCCTTGACTGCTTCTGCCTCCAATAGATTTCCTAAGCACTACTGTTTTAAGGAACAGGTTAAAAAGAGAATCCTAATGTGATTTCTTGATAATGGGTGTGTTCCTTATCTTCTCCTAGTGTCTAAACTCTTCTCCATGGCTGGACCCCCAAATAATATTCCTTTACGTGCTAAGGGGTATCTAGATAGTGGGATAGGTTTAATAACTAACCTCACCCTATCGCGTACCCTAACCCTAACCCCTACCTTAACACTAACGCGTACCCTAATCCTAACCCGTACGCTAAACCGAGCCGTAACCCTAACACTAACCCTAACCCTAACCCTAACCCATACCCTACGCCCTACCCGAACCCCTCCCTGAACCCGTACCCTAAGCCATACCCTAACCCTCACCCTAATCCTAACCCTAACACTAAGCTACCCTTGATTGCTTCTGCCTCCAATAGATTTCCTAAGCACTAGTGTTTTAAGGAACAGGTTAAAAAGAGAATCCTAATGTGATTTCTTGATAACGGGTGTGTTCCTTATCCTCTCCTAGTGTCTAAACTCTTCTCCATGGCTGGACCCCCAAATAATATTCCTTTACGTGCTAAGGGGAATCTAGAGAGTGGGATAGGTTTAATAACTAACCTCACCCTATCGCGTACCCTAACCCTAACCCGTACCCTAACACTAACGCGTACCCTAATCCTAACCCGTACCCTAAACCGAGCCCTAACCCTAACACTAACCCTAACCCTAACCCATACCCTACGCCCTACCCGAACCCCTCACCGAACCCGTACCCTAAGCCGTACCCTAACCCTCACCCTAATCCTAAACCTAACCCTAAGCTACCCTTGACTGCTTCTGCCTCCAATAGATTTCCTAAGCACTAGTGTTTTAAGGAACAGGTTAAAAAGAGAATCCTAATGTGATTTCGTGATAATGGGTGTGTTCCTTATATTCTCCTAGTGTCTAAACTCGTCTCCATGGCTGGACCCCCAAATAATAATCCTTTACGTGCTAAGGGGTATCTAGAGAATGGGATAGGTTTAATAACTACCCTCACCCTAACGCGTACCCTAACCCTAACCCCTACCCTAACCCTAACGCGTACCCTAATCCTAACCCGTACCCTAAACCGAGCCCTAACCCTAAAACTAACCCTAACCCTAACCCTAACCCATACCCTACGCCCTACCCGAACCCCTCCCCGAACCCGTACCCTAAGCCGTACCCTAACCCTCACCCTAACCCTAACCCTATCCCTAAGCTACCCTTGACTTCTTCTGCCTCCAATAGATTTCCTAAGCACTAGTGTTTTAAGGAACAGGTTAAAAAGAGAATCCTAATGTGATTTCTTGATAATGGGTGTGTTCCTTATCTTCTCCTAGTGTCTAAACTCTTCTCCATGGCTGGACCCCCAAATAATATTCCTTTACGTGCTAAGGGGTATCTAGAGAGTGGGATAGGTTTAATAACTACCCTCACCCTAACACGTACCCTAACCCTAACCCCTACCCTAACCCTAACGCGTACCCTAATCCTAACCCGTACCCTAAACAGAGCCCTAACCCTAACACTAGCCCTAACCCTAACCCTAACCCATACCCTACGCCCTACCCGAACCCCTCCCCAAACCCATACCCTAAGTCGTACCCTAACCCTCACCCTAACCCTAACCCTAACCCTAAGCTACCCTTGATTGCTTCTGCCTCCAATAGATTTCCTAAGCACTAGTGTTTTAAGGAACAGGTTAAAAAGAGAATCCTAATGTGATTTCTTGATAATGGGTGTGTTCCTTATCTTCTCCTCGTGTCTAAACTCTTCTCCATGGCTGGACCCCCAAATAATATTCCTTTACGTGCTAAGGGGAATCTAGAGAGTGGGATAGGTTTAATAACTAACCTCACCCTATCGCGTACCCTAACCCTAACCCGTACCCTAACACTAACGCGTACCCTAATCCTAACCCGTACCCTAAACCGAGCCCTAACCCTAACACTAACCCTAACCCTCACCCTAACCCATACCCTACGCCCTACCCGAACCCCTCCCCCAACCCGTACCCTAAGCCGTACCCTAATCCTCACCCTAACCCTAACCCTAACCCTAAGCTACCCTTGACTGCTTCTGCCTCCAATAGATTTCCTAAGCACTAGTGTTTTAAGGAACAGGTTAAAAAGAGAATCCTAATGTGATTTCTTGATAATGGGTGTGTTCCTTATCTTCTCCTCGTGTCTAAACTCTTCTCCATGGCTGGACCCCCAAATAATATTCCTTTACGTGCTAAGGGGTATCTAGAGAGTGGGATAGGTTTAATAACTACCCTCACCCTAACGCGTACCCTAACCCTAACCCCTACCCTAACCCTAACGCGTACCCTAATCCTAACCCGTACCCTAAACCGAGCCCTAACCCTAACACTAACCCTAACCCTCACCCTAACCCATACCCTACGCCCTACCCGAACCCCTCCCCGAACCAGTACCCTAAGCCATACCCTAAACCTCACCCTAACCCTAACCCTAACCCTAAGCTACCCTTGACTGCTTCTGCCTCCAAGAGATTTCCTAAGCACTAGTGTTTTAAGGAACAGGTTAAAAAGAGAATCCTAATGTGATTTCTTGATAATGGGTGTGTTCCTTATCTTCTCCTCGTGTCTAAACTCTTCTCCATGGCTGGACCCCCAAATAATATTCCTTTACGTGCTAAGGGGTATCTAGAGAGTGTGATAGGTTTAATAACTACCCTCAACCTAACGCGTACCCTAACCCTAACCCCTACCCTAACCCTAACGCGTACCCTAATCCTAACCCGTACCCTAAACCGAGCCCTAAACCTAACACTAACCCTAACCCTAACCCTAACCCATACCCTACGCCCTACCCGAACCCCTCCCCGAACCCGTACCCTAAGCCATACCCTAAACCTCACCCTAACCCTAACCCTAACCCTAAGCTACCCTTGACTGCTTCTGCCTCCAATAGATTTCCTAAGCACTAGTGTTTTAAGGAACAGGTTAAAAAGAGAATCCTAATGTGATTTCTTGATAATGGGTGTGTTCCTTATCTTCTCCTAGTGTCTAAACTCTTCTCCATGGCTGGACCCCCAAATAATATTCCTTTACGTGCTATGGGGTATCTAGAGAGAGGGAGAGGTTTAATAACTACCCTCACCCTAAAGCGTACGTAACCCTAACCCCTACCCTAACCCTAACGCGTACCCTAATCCTAACCCGTACCCTAAACCGAGCCCTAACCCTAACACTAACCCTAACCCTAACCCTAACCCATACCCTACGCCCTACCCGAACCCCTCCCCGAACCCGTACCCTAAGCCATACCCTAACCCTCAATCTAACCCTAACCCTAACCCTAAGCTACCCTTGACTGCTTCTGCCTCCAATAGATTTCCTAAGCACTAGTGTTTTAAGGAACAGGTTAAAAAGAGAATCCTAATGTGATTTCTTGATAATGGGTGTGTTCCTTATCTTCTCCGAGTGTCTAAACTCTTCTCCATGGCTGGACCCCCAAATAATATTCCTTTACGTGCTAAGGGGTATCAAGAGAGTGGGATAGGTTTAATAACTAAGCTCACCCTATCGCGTACCCTAACCCTAACCCCTCCCCTAAGACTAACGCGTACCCTAATCCTAACCCGAAACCTAAACCGAGCCGTAACCCTAACACTAACCCTAACCCTAACCCTAACCCATACCCTACGCCCTACCCGAACCCTTCCCCGAACCCGTACCCTAAGCCGTACCCTAATCCTCACCCTAACCCTAACCCTAACCCTAAGCTACCCTTGACTTCTTCTGCCTCCAATAGATTTCCTAAGCACTAGTGTTTTAAGGAACAGTTTAAAAAGAGAATCATATTGTGATTTCTTGATAATGGGTGTGTTCCTTATCTTCTCCTAGTGTCTAAACTCTTCTCCATGGCTGGACCCCCAAATAATATTCCTTTACGTGCTAAGGGGTATCTAGAGAGTGGGATAGGTTTAATAACTACCCTCACCCAAAAGCGTACCCTAACCCTAACCCCTACCCTAACCCTAACGCGTACCCTAATCCTAACCCGTACCCTAAACCGAGCCCTAAACCTAACATTAACCCTAACCCTCACCCTAACCCATACCCTACGCCCTACCCGAACCCCTCCCCGAACCCGTACCCTAAGCCGTACCCTAACCCTCACCCTAAACCTAAGCTACCCTTGACGGCTTCTGCCTCCAATAGATTTCCTAAGCACTAGTGTTTTAAGGAACAGGTTAAAAAGAGAATCCTAATGTGATTTCTTGATAATGGGTGTGTTCCTTATCTTCTCCTCGTGTCTAAACTCTTCTCCATGGCTGGACCCCCAAATAATATTCCTTTACGTGCTAAGGGGTATCTAGAGAATGGGATAGGTTGAATAACTACCCTCACCCTAACGCGTACCATAACCCTAACCCCTACCCTAACCCTAATGCATACCCTAATCCTAACCCGTACCCTAAACCGAGCCCTAACCCTAACACTAACCCTAACCCTCACCCTAACCCATACCCTACGCCCTACCCGAACCCCTCCCCCAACCCGTACACTAAGCCGTACCCTAATCCTCACCCTAACCCTAACCCTAACCCTAAGCTACCCTTGACTGCTTCTGCCTCCAAGAGATTTCCTAAGCACTAGTGTTTTAAGGAACAGGTTAAAAAGAGAATCCTAATGTGATTTCTTGATAATGGGTGTGTTCCTTATCTTCTCCTCGTGTCTAAACTCTTCTCCATGGCTGGACCCCCAAATAATATTCCTTTACGTGCTAAGGGGTATCTAGAGAGTGGGATAGGTTTAATAACTACCCTCACCCAAAAGCGTACCCTAACCCTAACCCCTTCCCTAATCCTAACCCGTACCCTAAACCGAGCCCTAACCCTAACACTAACCCTAACCCTCACCCTAACCCATACCCTACGCCCTACCCGAACCCTTCCCCGAACCCGCACCCTAAGCCGTACCCTAACCCTCACCCTAACCCTAACCCTAACCCTAAGCTACCCTTGACTGCTTCTGCCTCCAATAGATTTCCTAAGCACTAGTGTTTTAAGGAACAGTTTAAAAAGAGAATCATATTGTGATTTCTTGATAATGGGTGTGTTCCTTATCTTCTCCTAGTGTCTAAACTCTTCTCCATGGCTGGACCCCCAAATAATATTCCTTTACGTGCTAAGGGGTATCTAGAGAGTGGGATAGGTTTAATAACTACCCTCACCCTAACGCGTACCCTAACCCTAACCCCTACCCTAACCCTAACGCGTACCCTAATCCTAACCCGTACCCTAAACCGAGCCCTAAACCTAACACTAACCCTAACCCTAACCCTAACCCATACCCTACGCCCTACCCGAACCCTTCCCTGAACCCGTACCCTAAGCCGTACCCTAACCCTCACCCTAACCCTAACCCTAAACCTAAGCTACCCTTGACGGCTTCTGCCTCCAATAGATTTCCTAAGCACTAGTGTTTTAAGGAACAGGTTAAAAAGAGAATCCTAATGTGATTTCTTGATAATGGGTGTGTTCCTTATCTTCTCCTCGTGTCTAAACTCTTCTCCATGGCTGGACCCCCAAATAATATTCCTTTACGTGCTAAGGGGTATCTAGAGAGTGTGATAGGTTTAATAACTACCCTCACCCTAACGCGTACCCTAACCCGAACCCCTACCCTAACCCTAACGCGTACCCTAATCCTAACCCGTACCCTAAACCGAGCCCTAACCCTAACACTAACCCTAACCCTAACCCTAACCCATACCCTACGCCCTACCCGAACCCCTCGCCGAACCCATACCCTAAGCCATACCCTAAACCTCACCCTAACCCTAACCCTAACCCTAAGCTACCCTTGACTGCTTCTGCCTCCAATAGATTTCCTAAGCACTAGTGTTTTAAGGAACAGGTTAAAAACAGAATCCTAATGTGATTTCTTGATAATGGGTGTGTTCCTTATCTTCTCCTAGTGTCTAAACTCTTCTCCATGGCTGGACCCCCAAATAATATTCCTTTACGTGCTATGGGGTATCTAGAGAGAGGGAGAGGTTTAATAATTACCCTCACCCTATCGCGTACCTAACCCTAACCCCTACCCTAACACTAACGCGTACCCTAATCCTAACCCGTACCCTAAACCGAGCCCTAAACCTAACACTAACCCTAACCCTAACCCTAACCCATACCCTACGCCCTACCCGAACCCCTCCCCGAACCCGTACCCTAAGCCATACCCTAACCCTCACCCTAACCCTAACCCTAACCCTAAGCTACCCTTGACTGCTTCTGCCTCCAATAGATTTCCTAAGCACTAGTGTTTTAAGGAACAGGTTAAAAAGAGAATCCTAAAGTGATTTCTTGATAATGGGTGTGTTCCTTATCTTCTCCTCGTGTCTAAACTCTTCTCCATGGCTGGCCCCCCATATAATATTCCTTTACGTGCTAAGGGGTATCTAGAGAGTGGGATAGGTTTAATAACTAACCTCACCCTATCGCGTACCCTAACCCTAACCCCTACCGTAACCCTAACGCGTACCCTAATCCTAAGCCGTACCCTAAACCGAGCCCTAATCCTAACATTAACCCTAACCCTCACCCTAACCCATACCCTACGCCCTACCCGAACCCCTCCCCGAACCCGTACCCTAAGCCGTACCCTAACCCTCACCCTAAACCTAAGCTACCCTTGACTGCTTCTGCCTCCAATAGATTTCCTAAGTACTACTGTTTTAAGGAACAGGTTAAAAAGAGAATCCTAATGTGATTTCTTGATAATGGGTGTGTTCCTTATCTTCTCCTAGTGTCTAAACTCTTCTCCATGGCTGGACCCCCAAATAATATTCCTTTACATGCTAAGGGGTATCTAGAGAGTGGGATAGGTTTAATAACTAACCTCACTCTATCGCGTACCCTAACCCTAACCCCTACCCTAACACTAACGCGTACCCTAATCCTAACCCGTACCCTAAACCGAGCCCTAACCCTAACACTAACCCTAACCCTAACCCATACCCTACGACCTACTCGAACCCTTCCCCGAACCCGCACCCTAAGCCGTACCCTAACCCTCACCCTAACCCTAACCCTAACCCTAAGCTACCCTTGACTGCTTCTGCCTCCAATAGATTTCCTAAGCACTAGTGTTTTAAGGAACAGGTTAAAAAGAGATTCATATTGTGATTTCTTGATAATGGGTGTGTTCCTTATCTTCTCCTAGTGTCTAAACACTTCTCCATGGCTGGACCCCCAAATAATATTCCTTTACGTGCTAAGGGGTATCTAGAGAGTGGGATAGGTTTAATAACTACCCTCACCCAAAGGCGTACCCTAACCCTAACCCCTACCCTAACCCTAACGCGTACCCTAATCCTAACCCGTACCCTAAACCGAGCCCTAACCCTAACACAAACCGTAACCCTCACCCTAACCCATACCCTACGCCCTACCCGAACCCCTCCCCCAACCCGTACCCTAAGCCGTACCCTAATCCTCACCCTAACCCTAACCCTAACCCTAAGCTACCCTTGACTGCTTCTGCCTCCAATAGATTTCCTAAGCACTAGTGTTTTAAGGAACAGGTTAAAAAGAGAATCCTAATGTGATTTCTTGATAATGGGTGTGTTCCTTATCTTCTCCTCGTGTCTAAACACTTCTCCATGGCTGGACCCCCAAATAATATTCCTTTACGTGCTAAGGGGTATCTAGAGAGTGTGATAGGTTTAATAACTACCCTCACCCTAACGCGTACCCTAACCCTAACCCCTACCCTAACCCTAACGCGTACCCTAATCCTAACCCGTACCCTAAACCGAGCCCTAACCCTAACACTAACCCTAACCCTAACCCTAACCCATACCCTACGCCCTACCCGAACCCCTCCCCGAACCCGTACCCTAAGCCATACCCTAAACCTCACCCTAACCCTAACCCTAACCCTAAGCTACCCTTGACTGCTTCTGCCTCCAATAGATTTCCTAAGCACTAGTGTTTTAAGGAACAGGTTAAAAACAGAATCCTAATGTGATTTCTTGATAATGGGTGTGTTCCTTATCTTCTCCTAGTGTCTAAACTCTTCTCCATGGCTGGACCCCCAAATAATATTCCTTTACGTTCTATGGGGTATCTAGAGAGAGGGAGAGGTTTAATAACTACCCTCACCCTAACACGTACCCTAACCCTAACCCCTACCCTAACCCTAACGCGTACCCTAATCCTAACCCGTACCCTAAACCGAGCCCTAACCCTAACACTAACCCTAACCCTAACCCTAACCCATACCCTACGCCCTACCCGCACCCCTCCCCGAACCCGTACCCTAAGCCATACCCTAACCCTCAATCTAACCCTAACCCTAACCCTAAGCTACCCTTGACTGCTTCTGCCTCCAATAGATTTCCTAAGCACTAGTGTTTTAAGGAACAGGTTAAAAAGAGAATCCTAATGTGATTTCTTGATAATGGGTGTGTTCCTTATCTTCTCCTCGTGTCTAAACTCTTCTCCATGGCTGGACCCCCAAATAATATTCCTTTACGTGCTAAGGGGTATCTAGAGAGTGGGATAGGTTTAATAACTAACCTCACCCTATCGCGTACCCTAACCCTAAACCCTACCGTAACCCTAATGCGTACCCTAATCCTAAGCCGTACCCTAAACCGAGCCCTAACCCTAACACTAACCCTAACCCATACCCTACGCCCTACCCGAACCCTTCCCCGAACCCGTACCCTAAGCCGTACCCTAATCCTCACCCTAACCCTAACCCTAACCCTAAGCTACCCTTGACTGCTTCTGCCTCCAATAGATTTCCTAAGCACTAGTGTTTTAAGGAACAGTTTAAAAAGAGAATCATATTGTGATTTCTTGATAATGGGTGTGTTCCTTATCTTCTCCTAGTGTCTAAACTCTTCTCCATGGCTGGACCCCCAAATAATATTCCTTTACGTGCTAAGGGGTATCTAGAGAGTGGGATAGGTTTAATAACTACCCTCACCCAAAAGCGTACCCTAACCCTAACCCCTACCCTAACCCTAACGCGTACCCTAATCCTAACCCGTACCCTAAACCGAGCCCTAAACCTAACATTAACCCTAACCCTCACCCTAACCCATATCCTACGCCCTACCCGAACCCCTCCCCGAACCCGTACCCTAAGCCGTACCCTAACCCTCACCTTAAACCTAAGCTACCCTTGACGGCTTCTGCCTCCAATAGATTTCCTAAGCACTACTTTTTTAAGGAACAGGTTAAAAAGAGAATCCTAATGTGATTCCTTGATAATGGGTGTGTTCCTTATCTTCTCCTCGTGTCTAAACTCTTCTCCATGGCTGGACCCCCAAATAATATTCCTTTACGTGCTAAGGGGTATCTAGAGAGTAGGATAGGTTGAATAACTACCCTCACCCTAACGCGTACCCTAACCCTAACCCCTACACTAACCCTAATGCGTACCCTAATCCTAACCCGTACCCTAAACCGAGCCCTAACCCTAACACTAACCCTAACCCTAACACATACCCTATGCCGTACCCGAACCCCTCCCCGAACCCGTACCCTAAGCCATACCCTAACCCTCACCCTAACGCTAACCCTAACCCTAAGCTACCCTTGACTGCTTCTGCCTCCAATAGATTCCCTAAGCACTAGTGTTTTAAGGAACAGCTTAAAAAGAGAATCCTAATGTGATTTCTTGATAATGGGTGTGTTCCTTATCTTCTCCTAGTGTCTAAACACTTCTCCATGGCTGGACCCCCAAATAATATTCCTTTACGTGCTAAGGGGTATCTAGAGAGTGGGAGAGGTTTAATAACTACCCTCACCCTAACGCGTACCCTAACCCTAACCCCTACCCTAACCCTAATGCGTAACCTAATCCTAACCCGTACCCTAAACCGAGCCCTAACCCTAACACTAACCCTAACCCTAACCCTAACCCATACCCTACGCCCTACCCGAACCCCTCCCCGAACCCGTACCCTAAGCCGTACCCTAACCCTCACCCTAACCCTAACCCTAACCCTAAGCTACCCTTGACTGCTTCCGCCTCCAATACATTCCCTAAACACTAGTGTTTTAAGGAACAGGTTAAAAAGAGAATCCTAATGTGATTTCTTGATAATGGGTGTGTTCCTTATCTTCTCCTAGTGTCTAAACTCTTCTCCATGGCTGGACCCCCAAATAATATTCCTTTACATGCTAAGGGGTATCTAGAGAGAGGGATAGGTTTAATAACTAACCTCACTCTATCGCGTACCCTAACCCTAACCCCTACCCTAACACTAACGCGTACCCTAATCCTAACCCGTACCCTAAACCGAGCCCTAACCCTAACACTAACCCTAACCCTAACCCATACCCTACGCCCTACCCGAACCCTTCCCCGAACCCTCACCCTAAGCCGTACCCTAACCCTCACCCTAACCCTAACCCTAACCCTAAGCTACCCTTGACTGCTTCTGCCTCCAATAGATTTCCTAAGCACTAGTGTTTTAAGGAACAGTTTAAAAAGAGAATCATATTGTGATTTCTTGATAATGGGTGTGTTCCTTATCTTCTCCTAGTGTCTAAACTCTTCTCCATGGCTGGACCCCCAAATAATATTCCTTTACGTGCTAAGGGGTATCTAGAGAGTGGGATAGGTTTAATAACTACCCTCACCCAAAGGCGTACCCTAACCCTAACCCCTACCCTAACCCTAACGCGTACCCTAATCCTAACCCGTACCCTAAACCGTGCCCTAACCCTAACACAAACCGTAACCCTCACCCTAACCCATACGCTACGCCCTACCCGAACCCCTCCCCCAACCCGTACCCTAAGCCGTACCCTAATCCTCACCCTACCCCTAACCCTAACCCTAAGCTACCCTTGACTGCTTCTGCCTCCAATAGATTTCCTAAGCACTAGTGTTTTAAGGAACAGGTTAAAAAGAGAATCCTAATGTGATTTCTTGATAATGGGTGTGTTCCTTATCTTCTCCTCGTGTCTAAACACTTCTCCATGGCTGGACCCCCAAATAATATTCCTTTACGTGATAAGGGGTATCTAGAGAGTGGGATAGGTTTAATAACTACCCTCACCCTAACACGTACCCTAACCCTAACCCCTACCCTAACCCTAACGCGTACCCTAATCCTAACCCGTACCCTAAACCGAGTCCTAACCCTAACACTAACCCTAACCCTAACCCTAACCCATACCCTACGCCCTACCCGAACCCCTCCCCGAACCCGTACCCTAAGCCATACCCAAACCCTCAATCTAACCCTAACCCTAACCCTAAGCTACCCTTGACTGCTTCTGCCTCCAATAGATTTCCTAAGCACTAGTGTTTTAAGGAACAGGTTAAAAAGAGAATCCTAATGTGATTTCTTGATAATGGGTGTGTTCCTTATCTTCTCCTAGTGTCTAAACTCTTCTCCATGGCTGGACCCCCAAATAATATTCCTTTACGTGCTAAGGGGTATCTAGAGAGTGGGATTGGTTTAATAACTAACCTCACCCTATCGCGTACCGTAACCCTAACGCGTACCCTAATCCTAAGCCGTACCCTAAACCGAGCCCTAACCCTAACACTAACCCTAAACCTAACCCTAACCCATACCCTACGCCCTACCCGAACCCTTCCCCGAACCCGTATCCCAAGCCGTACCCTAATCCTCACCCTAACCCTAACCCTAACCCTAAGCTACCCTTGACTGCTTCTGCCTCCAATAGATTTCCTAAGCACTAGTGTTTTAAGGAACATTTTAAAAAGAGAATCATATTGTGATTTCTTGATAATGGGTGTGTTCCTTATCTTCTCCTAGTGTCTAAACTCTTCTCCATGGCTGGACCCCCAAATAATATTCCTTTACGTGCTAAGGGGTATCTAGAGAGTGGGATAGGTTTAATAACTACCCTCACCCAAAAGCGTACCCTAACCCTAACCCCTACCCTAACCCTAACGCGTACCCTAATCCTAACCCGTACCCTAAACCGAGCCCTAAACCTAACATTAACCCTAACCCTCACCCTAACCCATACCCTACGCCCTACCGGAACCCCTCCCCGAACCCGTACCCTAAGCCGTACCCTAACCCTCACCCTAAACCTAAGCTACCCTTGACGGCTTCTGCCTCCAATAGATTTCCTAAGCACTACTTTTTTAAGGAACAGGTTAAAAAGAGAATCCTAATGTGATTCCTTGATAATGGGTGTGTTCCTTATCTTCTCCTCGTGTCTAAACTCTTCTCCATGGCTGGACCCCCAAATAATATTCCTTTACGTGCTAAGGGGTATCTAGAGAGTGGGATAGGTTGAATAACTACCCTCACCCTAACGCGTACCATAACCCTAACCCCTACCCTAACCCTAATGCATACCCTAATCCTAACCCGTACCCTAAACCGAGCCCTAACCCTAACACTAACCCTAACCCTAACCCATACCCTACGCCCTACCCGAAAGCCTCCCCTAACCCGTATCCTAAGCCGTACCCTAACCCTCACCCTAACCCTAACCCTAACCCTAAGCTACCCTTGACTGCTTCTGCCTCCAATAGATTTCCTAAGCACTAGTGTTTTAAGGAACAGGTTAAAAAGAGAATCCTAATGTGATTTCGTGATAATGGGTGTGTTCCTAATCTTCTCCTAGTTTCTAAACTCTTCTCCATGGTTGGACCCCCAAATAATATTCCTTTACGTGCTAAGTGGTATCTAGAGAGTGGGATAGGTTTAATAACTACCCTCACCCTAACGCGTACCCTAACCCTAACCCGTACCCTAACCCTAACGCGTACCCTAATCCTAAACCGTACCCTAAACCGAGCCCTAACCCTAACACTAACCCTAACCCTAACCCATACCCTATGCCGTAACCGAACCCCTCCCCGAACCCGTACCCTAAGCCATACCCTAACCCTCACCGTAACCCTAACCCTAAACCTAAGCTAACCTTGACGGCTTCTGCCTCCAATAGATTTCCTCAGCACTAGTGTTTTAAGGAACAGGTTAAAAAGAGAATCCTAATGTGATTTCTTGATAATGGGTGTGTTCCTTATCTTCTCCTCGTGTCTAAACTCTTCTCCATTGCTGGACCCCCAAATAATATTCCTTTACGTGCTAAGGGGAATCTAGAGAGAGGGAGAGGTTTAATAACTACCCTCACCCTAACACGTACCCTAACGCTAACCCCTACCCTAACCCTAACCCGTACCCTAATCCTAACCCCTACCCTAAACCGAGCCCTAACCCTAACACTAACCCTAACCCTAACCCTAACCCATACCCTACGCCCTACCCGAACCCCTCCCCGAACCCGTACCCTAAGCCGTACCCTAACCCTCAATCTAACCCTAACCCTAACCCTAAGCTACCCTTGACTGCTTCTGCCTCCAATAGATTTCCTAAGCACTAGTGTTTTAAGGAACAGGTTAAAAAGAGAATCCTAATGTGATTTCTTGATAATGGGTGTGTTCCTTATGTTCTCCTAGTGTCTAAACTCTTCTCCATGGCTGGACCCTCAAATAATATTCCTTTACGTGCTATGGGGTATCTAGAGAGAGGGAGAGGTTTAATAACTACCCTCACCCTAACGCATACCCTAACCCTAACCCCTACCCTAACCCTAACACGTACCCTAATCCTAACCCGTACCCTAAACCGAGCCCTAACCCTAACACTAACCCTAACCCTAACCCTAACCCATACCCTACGCCCTACCCGAACCCCTCCCCGAACCCGTACCCTAAGCCATACCCTAACCCTCAATCTAACCCTAACCCTAACCCTAAGCTATCCTTGTCTGCTTCTGCCTCCAATAGATTTCCTAAGCACTAGTGTTTTAAGGAACAGGTTAAAAAGAGAATCCTAATGTGATTTCTTGATAATGGGTGTGTTCCTTATTTTCTCCTAGTGTCTAAACTCTTCTCCATGGCTGGACCCCCAAATAATATTCCTTTACGTGCTAAGGGGTATCTAGAGAGTGGGATAGGTTTAATAACTACCCTAACCCTAACGCGTACCCTAACCCTAACCCCTACCCTAACCCTAATGCGTACCCTAATCCTAACCCGTACCCTAAACCGAGCCCTAACCCTAACACTAACCCTAACCCTAACCCTAACCCATACCCTACGCCCTACCCGAACCCCTCTCTGAACCCGTACCGTAAGCCGTACCCTAACACTCACCCTAACCCTAACCCTAAACCTAAGCTAAACTTGACGGCTTCTGCCTCCAATAGATTTCCTAAGCACTAGTGTTTTAAGGAACAGGTTGAAAAGAGAATCCTAATGTGATTTCTTGATAATGGGTGTGTTCCGTATCTTCTCCTCGTGTCTAAACTCTTCTCCATGGCTGGACCCCCAAATAATATTCCTTTACGTGCTAAGGGGTATCTAGAGAGTGGGATAGGTTTAATAACTACCCTCACCCTAACGCGTACCCTAACCCTAACCCCTACCCTAACCCTAATGCGTACCTTAATACTAACCCGTACCCTAAACCGAGCCCTAACCCTAACACTAACCCTAACCCTAACCCTAACCCATACCCTACGCCCTACCCGAACCCCTCCCCGAACCCGTACCCTAAGCCATACCCTAACCCTCACCCTAACCCTAACCCTAACCCTAAGCTACCCTTGACTGCTTCTGCCTCCAATAGATTTCCTAAGCACTAGTGTTTTAAGGAACAGGTTAAAAAGAGAATCCTAATGTGATTTCTTGATAATGGGTGTGTTCCTTATCTTCTCCTAGTGTCTAAACTCTTCTCCATGGCTGGACCCCCAAATAATATTCCTTTACGTGCTAAGGGGTTTCTAGAGAGTGGGATAGGTTTAATAACTACCCTCACCCTAAAGCGTAACCTAACCCTAACCCCTACCCTAACCCTAACGCGTACCCTAATCCTATCCCGTACCCTAAACCGAGCCCTAAACCTAACACTAACCCTAACCCTAACCCTAACCCATACCCTACGCCCCACCCGAACCCCTCCCTGAACCCGTACCCTAAGCCGTACCCTAACCCTCACCCTAAACCTAACCCTAAACCTAAGCTACCCTTGAAGGCTTCTGCCTCCAATAGATTTCCTAAGCACTAGTGTTTTAAGGAACAGGTTAAAAAGAGAATCCTAATGTGATTTCTTGATAATGGGTGTGTTCCTTATCTTCTCCTAGTGTCTAAACTCTTCTCCATGGCTGGACCCCCAAATAATATTCCTTTACATGCTAAGGGGTATCTAGAGAGTGGGATAGGTTTAATAACTAACCTCACTCTATCGCGTACCCTAACCCTAACCACTACCCTAACACTAACGCGTACCCTAATCCTAACCCGTACCCTAAACCGAGCCCTAACCCTAACACTAACCCTAACCCTAACCCTAACCCATACCCTACGCCCTACCCGAACCCTTCCCCGAACCCGCACCCTAAGCCGTACCCTAACCCTCACCCTAACCCTAACCCTAACACTAAGCTACCCTTGACTGCTTCTGCCTCCAATAGATTTCCTAAGCACTAGTGTTTTAAGGAACAGTTTAAAAAGAGAATCATATTGTGATTTCTTGATAATGGGTGTGTTCCTTATCTTCTCCTAGTGTCTAAACTCTTCTCCATGGCTGGACCCCCAAATAATATTCCTTTACGTGCTAAGGGGTATCTAGAGAGTGGGATAGGTTTAATAACTACCCTCACCCAAAAGCGTACCCTAACCCTAACCCCTACCCTAACCCTAACGCGTACCCTATTCCTAACCCGTACCCTAAACCGAGCCCTAACCCTAACACTAACCCTAACCCTCACCCTAACCCATACCCTACGCCCTACCCGAACCCCTCCCCCAACCCGTACCCTAAGCCGTACCCTAATCCTCACCCTAACCCTAACCCTAACCCTAAGCTACCCTTGACTGCTTCTGCCTCCAAAAGATTTCCTAAGCACTAGTGTTTTAAGGAACAGGTTAAAAAGAGAATCCTAATGTGATTTCTTGATAATGGGTGTGTTACTTATCTTCTCCTCGTGTCTAAACTCTTCTCCATGGCTGGACCCCCAAATAATATTCCTTTACGTGCTAAGGGGTATCTAGAGAGTGGGATAGGTTTAATAACTACCCTCACCCAAAAGCGTACCCTAACCCTAACCCCTACCCTAACCCTAACGCGTACCCTAATCCTAACCCGTACCCTAAACCGAGCCCTAACCCTAACACTAACCCTAACCCTCACCCTAACCCATACCCTATGCCCTACCCGAACCCCTCCCCCAACCCGTACCCTAAGCCGTACCCTAATCCTCACCCTAACCCTAACCCTAACCCTAAGCTATCCTTGTCTGCTTCTGCCTCCAATAGATTTCCTAAGCACTAGTGTTTTAAGGAACAGTTTAAAAAGAGAATCATATTGTGATTTCTTGATAATGGGTGTGTTGCTTATCTTCTCCTAGTGTCTAAACTCTTCTCCATGGCTGGACCCCCAAATAATATTCCTTTACGTGCTAAGGGGTATCTAGAGAGTGGGATAGGTTTAATAACTACCCTCACCCAAAAGCGTACCCTAACCCTAACCCCTACCCTAATCCTAACGCGTACCCTAATCCTAACCCGTACCCTAAACCGAGCCCTAAACCTAACACTAACCCTAACCCTCACCCTAACCCATACCCTACGCCCTACCCGAACCCCTCCTCGAACCCGTACCCTAAGCCGTACCCTAACCCTCACCCTAACCCTAACCCTAACCCTAAGCTACCCTTGACTGCTTCTGCCTCCAATAGATTTCCTAAGCACTAGTGTTTTAAGGAACAGGTTAAAAAGAGAATCCTAATGTGATTTCTTGATAATGGGTGTGTTCCTTATCTTCTCCTAGTGTCTAAATTCTTCTCCATGGCTGGACCCCCAAATAATATTCCTTTACGTGCTATGGGGTATCTAGAGAGAGGGAGACGTTTAATAACTACCCTCACCCTAACGCGTACCCTAACCCTAACCCCTACCCTAACCCTAACACGTACCCTAATCCTAACCCATACCCTAAACCGAGCCCTAACCCTAACACTATCCCTAACCCTAACCCTAACCCATACCCTACGCCCTATCCGAACCCCTCCCCGAACCCGTACCCTAAGCCGTACCCTAACTCTCACCCTAACCCTAACCCTAACCCTAAGCTTCCCTTGACTTCTTCTGCCTCCAATAGATTTCCTAAGCACTAGTGTTTTAAGGAACAGGTTAAAAAGAGAATCCTAATGTGATTTCTTGATAATGGGTGTGTTCCTTATCTTCTCCTAGTCTCTAAACTCTTCTCCATGGCTGGACCCCCAAATAATATTCCTTTACATGCTAAGGGGTATCTAGAGAGTGGGATAGGTTTAATAACTAACCTCACCCTATCGCGTACCCTAACCCTAACCACTACCCTAACACTAACGCGTACCCTAATCCTAACCCGTACCCTAAACCGAGCCCTAACCCTAACACTAACCCTAACCCTAACCCTAACCCATACCCTACGCCCTACCCGAACCCTTCCCCGAACCCGCACCCTAAGCCGTACCCTAACCCTCACCCTAACCCTAACCCTAACCCTAAGCTACCCTTGACTGCTTCTGCCTCCAATAGATTTCCTAAGCACTAGTGTTTTAAGGAACAGTTTAAAAAGAGAATCATATTGTGATTTCGTGATAATGGGTGTGTTCCTTATCTTCTCCTAGTGTCTAAACTCTTCTCCATGGCTGGACCCCCAAATAATATTCCTTTACGTGCTAAGGGGTATCTAGAGAGTGGGATAGGTTTAATAACTACCCTCACCCAAAAGCGTACCCTAACCCTAACCCCTACCCTAACCCTAACGCGTACCCTAATCCTAACCCGTACCCTAAACCGAGCCCTAACCCTAACACTAACCCTAACCCTAACCCTAACCCATACCCTACGCCCTACCCGAACCCTTCCCCGAACCCGCACCCTAAGCCGTACCCTAATCCTCACCCTAACCCTAACCCTAACCCTAAGCTACCCTTGACTGCTTCTGCCTCCAATAGATTTCCTAAGCACTAGTGTTTTAAGGAACAGGTTAAAAAGAGAATCCTAATGTGATTTCTTGATAATGGGTGTGTTACTTATCTTCTCCTCGTGTCTAAACTCTTCTCCATGGCTGGACCCCCAAATAATATTCCTTTACGTGCTAAGGGGTATCTAGAGAGTGGGATAGGTTTAATAACTACCCTCACCCAAAAGCGTACCCTAACCCTAACCCCTACCCTAACCCTAACGCGTACCCTAATCCTAACCCGTACCCTAAACCGAGCCCTAACCCTAACACTAACCCTAACCCTCACCCTAACCCATACCCTATGCCCTACCCGAACCCCTCCCCCAACCCGTACCCTAAGCCGTACCCTAATCCTCACCCTAACCCTAACCCTAACCCTAAGCTATCCTTGTCTGCTTCTGCCTCCAATAGATTTCCTAAGCACTAGTGTTTTAAGGAACAGTTTAAAAAGAGAATCATATTGTGATTTCTTGATAATGGGTGTGTTGCTTATCTTCTCCTAGTGTCTAAACTCTTCTCCATGGCTGGACCCCCAAATAATATTCCTTTACGTGCTAAGGGGTATCTAGAGAGTGGGATAGGTTTAATAACTACCCTCACCCAAAAGCGTACCCTAACCCTAACCCCTACCCTAATCCTAACGCGTACCCTAATCCTAACCCGTACCCTAAACCGAGCCCTAAACCTAACACTAACCCTAACCCTCACCCTAACCCATACCCTACGCCCTACCCGAACCCCTCCTCGAACCCGTACCCTAAGCCGTACCCTAACCCTCACCCTAACCCTAACCCTAACCCTAAGCTACCCTTGACTGCTTCTGCCTCCAATAGATTTCCTAAGCACTAGTGTTTTAAGGAACAGGTTAAAAAGAGAATCCTAATGTGATTTCTTGATAATGGGTGTGTTCCTTATCTTCTCCTAGTGTCTAAATTCTTCTCCATGGCTGGACCCCCAAATAATATTCCTTTACGTGCTATGGGGTATCTAGAGAGAGGGAGACGTTTAATAACTACCCTCACCCTAACGCGTACCCTAACCCTAACCCCTACCCTAACCCTAACACGTACCCTAATCCTAACCCATACCCTAAACCGAGCCCTAACCCTAACACTATCCCTAACCCTAACCCTAACCCATACCCTACGCCCTATCCGAACCCCTCCCCGAACCCGTACCCTAAGCCGTACCCTAACTCTCACCCTAACCCTAACCCTAACCCTAAGCTTCCCTTGACTTCTTCTGCCTCCAATAGATTTCCTAAGCACTAGTGTTTTAAGGAACAGGTTAAAAAGAGAATCCTAATGTGATTTCTTGATAATGGGTGTGTTCCTTATCTTCTCCTAGTCTCTAAACTCTTCTCCATGGCTGGACCCCCAAATAATATTCCTTTACATGCTAAGGGGTATCTAGAGAGTGGGATAGGTTTAATAACTAACCTCACCCTATCGCGTACCCTAACCCTAACCACTACCCTAACACTAACGCGTACCCTAATCCTAACCCGTACCCTAAACCGAGCCCTAACCCTAACACTAACCCTAACCCTAACCCTAACCCATACCCTACGCCCTACCCGAACCCTTCCCCGAACCCGCACCCTAAGCCGTACCCTAACCCTCACCCTAACCCTAACCCTAACCCTAAGCTACCCTTGACTGCTTCTGCCTCCAATAGATTTCCTAAGCACTAGTGTTTTAAGGAACAGTTTAAAAAGAGAATCATATTGTGATTTCGTGATAATGGGTGTGTTCCTTATCTTCTCCTAGTGTCTAAACTCTTCTCCATGGCTGGACCCCCAAATAATATTCCTTTACGTGCTAAGGGGTATCTAGAGAGTGGGATAGGTTTAATAACTACCCTCACCCAAAAGCGTACCCTAACCCTAACCCCTACCCTAACCCTAACGCGTACCCTAATCCTAACCCGTACCCTAAACCGAGCCCTAACCCTAACACTAACCCTAACCCTAACCCTAACCCATACCCTACGCCCTACCCGAACCCTTCCCCGAACCCGCACCCTAAGCCGTACCCTAATCCTCACCCTAACCCTAACCCTAACCCTAAGCTACCCTTGACTGCTTCTGCCTCCAATAGATTTCCTAAGCACTAGTGTTTTAAGGAACAGGTTAAAAAGAGAATCCTAATGTGATTTCTTGATAATGGGTGTGTTACTTATCTTCTCCTCGTGTCTAAACTCTTCTCCATGGCTGGACCCCCAAATAATATTCCTTTACGTGCTAAGGGGTATCTAGAGAGTGGGATAGGTTTAATAACTACCCTCACCCAAAAGCGTACCCTAACCCTAACCCCTACCCTAACCCTAACGCGTACCCTAATCCTAACCCGTACCCTAAACCGAGCCCTAACCCTAACACTAACCCTAACCCTCACCCTAACCCATACCCTATGCCCTACCCGAACCCCTCCCCCAACCCGTACCCTAAGCCGTACCCTAATCCTCACCCTAACCCTAACCCTAACCCTAAGCTATCCTTGTCTGCTTCTGCCTCCAATAGATTTCCTAAGCACTAGTGTTTTAAGGAACAGGTTAAAAAGAGAATAATAATGTGATTTCTTGATAATGGGTGTGTTCCTTGTCTTCTCCTAGTGTCTAAACTCTTCTCCATGGCTGGACCCCCAAATAATATTCCTTTACATGCTAAGGGGTATCTAGAGAGTGGGATAGGTTTAATAACTAACCTCACCCTATCGCGTACCCTAACCCTAACCCCTACCCTAACACTAACGCGTACCTTAATGCTAACCCGTACCCTAAACCGAGCCCTAACCCTAACACTAACCCTAACCCTAACCCTAACCCATACCCTACGCCCTACCCGAACCCTTCCCCGAACCCGTACCCTAAGCCGTACCCTAATCCTCACCCTAACCCTAACCCTAACCCTAAGCTACCGTTGACTGCTTCTGCCTCCAATAGATTTCCTAAGCACTAGTGTTTTAAGGAACAGTTTAAAAAGAGAATCATATTGTGATTTCTTGATAATGGGTGTGTTGCTTATCTTCTCCTAGTGTCTAAACTCTTCTCCATGGCTGGACCCCCAAATAATATTCCTTTACGTGCTAAGGGGTATCTAGAGAGTGGGATAGGTTTAATAACTACCCTCACCCAAAAGCGTACCCTAACCCTAACCCCTACCCTAATCCTAACGCGTACCCTAATCCTAACCCGTACCCTAAACCGAGCCCTAAACCTAACACTAACCCTAACCCTCACCCTAACCCATACCCTACGCCCTACCCGAACCCCTCCTCGAACCCGTACCCTAAGCCGTACCCTAACCCTCACCCTAACCCTAACCCTAACCCTAAGCTACCCTTGACTGCTTCTGCCTCCAATAGATTTCCTAAGCACTAGTGTTTTAAGGAACAGGTTAAAAAGAGAATCCTAATGTGATTTCTTGATAATGGGTGTGTTCCTTATCTTCTCCTAGTGTCTAAATTCTTCTCCATGGCTGGACCCCCAAATAATATTCCTTTACGTGCTATGGGGTATCTAGAGAGAGGGAGACGTTTAATAACTACCCTCACCCTAACGCGTACCCTAACCCTAACCCCTACCCTAACCCTAACGCGTACCCTAATCCTAACCCATACCCTAAACCGAGCCCTAACCCTAACACTAACCGTAACCCTAACCCTAACCCATACCCTACGCCCTACCCGAACCCCTCCCCGAACCCGTACCCTAAGCCATACCCTAAACCTCAATCTAACCCTAACCCTAACCCTAAGCTACCCTTGACTGCTTCTGCCTCCAATAGATTTCCTAAGCACTAGTGTTTTAAGGAACAGGTTAAAAAGAGAATCCTAATGTGATTTCTTGATAATGGGTGTGTTCCTTATCTTCTCCTAGTGTCTAAACTCTTCTCCATGGCTGGACCCCCAAATAATATTCCTTTACATGCTAAGGGGTATCTAGAGAGTGGGATAGGTTTAATAACTAACCTCACCCTATCGCGTACCCTAACCCTAACCACTACCCTAACACTAACGCGTACCCTAATCCTAACCCGTACCCTAAACCGAGCCCTAACCCTAACACTAACCCTAACCCTAACCCTAACCCATACTCTACGCCCTACCCGAACCCTTCCCCGAACCCGCACCCTAAGCCGTACCCTAACCCTCACCCTAACCCTAACCCTAACCCTAAGCTACCCTTGACTGCTTCTGCCTCCAATAGATTTCCTAAGCACTAGTGTTTTAAGGAACAGTTTAAAAAGAGAATCATATTGTGATTTCTTGATAATGGGTGTGTTCCTTATCTTCTCCTAGTGTCTAAACTCTTCTCCATGGCTGGACCACCAAATAATATTCCTTTACGTGCTAAGGGGAATCTAGAGAGTGGGATAGGTTTAATAACTACCCTCACCCAAAGGCGTACCCTAACCCTAACCCCTACCCTAACCCTAACGCGTACCCTAATCCTAACCCGTACCCTAAACCGAGCCCTAACCCTAACACTAACCCTAACCCTCACCCTAACCCATACCCTACGCCCTACCCGAACCCCTCCCCCAACCCGTACCCTAAGCCGTACCCTAATCCTCACCCTAACCCTAACCCTAAACCTAAGCTACCCTTGACTGCTTCTGCCTCCAATAGATTTCCTAAGCACTACTGTTTTAAGGAACAGGTTAAAAAGAGAATCCTAATGTGATTTCTTGATAATGGGTGTGTTCCTTATCTTCTCCTCGTGTCTAAACTCTTCTCCATGGCTGGACCCCCAAATAATATTCCTTTACGTGCTAAGGGGTATCTAGAGAGTGTGATAGGTTTAATAACTACCCTCACCCTAACGCGTACCCTAACCCTAATCCCTACCCTAACCCTAACGCGTACCCTAATCCTAACCCGTACCCTAAACCGAGCCCTAACCCTAACACTAACCCTAACCCTAACCCTAACCCATACCCTACACCCTACCCGAACCCCTCCCCGAACCCGTACCCTAAGCCATACCCTAAACCTCACCCTAACCCTAACCCTAACCCTAAGCTACCCTTGACTGCTTCTGCCTCCAATAGATTTCCTAAGCACTAGTGTTTTAAAGAACAGGTTAAAAAGAGAATCCTAATGTGATTTCTTGATAATGGGTGTGTTCCTTATCTTCTCCTAGTGTCTAAACTCTTCTCCATGGCTGGACCCCCAAATAATATTCCTTTACGTGCTATGGGGTATCTAGAGAGAGGGAGAGGTTTAATAACTACCCTCACCCTAAAGCGTACGTAACCCTAACCCCTACCCTAACCCTAACGCGTACCCTAATCCTAACCCGTACCCTAAACCGAGCCCTAACCCTAACACTAACCCTAACCCTAACCCTAACCCATACCCTACGCCCTACCCGAACCCCTCCCCGAACCCGTACCCTAAGCCATACCCTAACCCTCAATCTAACCCTAACCCTAACCCTAAGCTACCCTTGACTGCTTCTGCCTCCAATACATTCCCTAAACACTAGTGTTTTAAGGAACAGGTTAAAAAGAGAATCCTAATGTGATTTCTTGATAATGGGTGTGTTCCTTATCTTCTCCTAGTGTCTAAACTCTTCTCCATGGCTGGACCCCCAAATAATATTCCTTTACATGCTAAGGGGTATCTAGAGAGTGGGATAGGTTTAATAACTAACCTCACTCTATCGCGTACCCTAACCCTAACCCCTACCCTAACACTAACGCGTACCCTAATCCTAACCCGTACCCTAAACCGAGCCCTAACCCTAACACTAACCCTAACCCTAACCCATACCCTACGCCCTACCCGAACCCTTCCCCGAACCCTCACCCTAAGCCGTACCCTAACCCTCACCCTACCCCTAACCCTAACCCTAAGCTACCCTTGACTGCTTCTGCCTCCAATAGATTTCCTAAGCACTAGTGTTTTAAGGAACAGGTTAAAAAGAGAATCCTAATGTGATTTCTTGATAATGGGTGTGTTCCTTATCTTCTCCTCGTGTCTAAACACTTCTCCATGGCTGGACCCCCAAATAATATTCCTTTACGTGATAAGGGGTATCTAGAGAGTGGGATAGGTTTAATAACTACCCTCACCCTAACGCGTACCCTAACCCTAACCCCTACCCTAACCCTAACGCGTACCCTAATCCTAACCCGTACCCTAAACCGAGCCCTAACCCTAACACTAACCCTAACCCTAAACCTAACCCATACCCTACGCGCTACCCGAACCCCTCCCTGAACCCGTACACTAAGCCGTACCCTAACCCTCACCCTAACCCTAACCCTAAACCTAAGCTACCCTTGACGGCTTCTGCCTCCAATAGATTTCCTAAGCACTAGTGTTTTAAGGAACAGGTTAAAAAGAGAATCCTAATGTGATTTCTTGATAATGGGTGTGTTCCTTATCTTCTCCTCGTGTCTAAACTCTTCTCCATTGCTGGACCCCCAAATAATATTCCTTTACGTGCTAAGGGGTATCTAGAGAGTGTGATAGGTTTAATAACTACCCTCACCCTAACGCGTACCCTAACCCTAACCCCTACCCTAACCCTAACGCGTACCCTAATCCTAACCCGTACCCTAAACCGAGCCCTAACCCTAACACTAACCCTAACCCTAACCCTAACCCATACCCTAGGCCCTACCCGAACCCCTCCCCGAACCCGTACCCTAAGCCATACCCTAAACCTCACCCTAACCCTAACCCTAACCCTAAGCTACCCTTGACTGCTTCTGCCTCCAATAGATTTCCTAAGCACTAGTGTTTTAAGGAACAGGTTAAAAACAGAATCCTAATGTGATTTCTTGATAATGGGTGTGTTCCTTATCTTCTCCAAGTGTCTAAACTCTTCTCCATGGCTGGACCCCCAAATAATATTCCTTTACGTGCTATGGGGTATCTAGAGAGAGGGAGAGGTTTAATAACTACCCTCACCCTAACACGTACCCTAACCCTAACCCCTACCCTAACCCTAACGCGTACCCTAATCCTAACCCGTACCCTAAACCGAGTCCTAACCCTAACAATAACCCTAACCCTAACCCTAACCCATACCCTACGCCCTACCCGAACCCCTCCCCGAACCCGTACCCTAAGCCATACCCAAACCCTCAATCTAACCCTAACCCTAACCCTAAGCTACCCTTGACTGCTTCTGCCTCCAATAGATTTCCTAAGCACTAGTGTTTTAAGGAACAGGTTAAAAAGAGAATCCTAATGTGATTTCTTGATAATGGGTGTGTTCCTTATCTTCTCCTAGTGTCTAAACTCTTCTCCATGGCTGGACCCCCAAATAATATTCCTTTACATGCTAAGGGGTATCTAGAGAGTGGGATAGGTTTAATAACTAACCTCACCCTATCGCGTACCCTAACCCTAACCACTACCCTAACACTAACGCGTACCCTAATCCTAACCCGTACCCTAAACCGAGCCCTAACCCTAACACTAACCCTAACCCTAACCCTAACCCATACTCTACGCCCTACCCGAACCCTTCCCCGAACCCGCACCCTAAGCCGTACCCTAACCCTCACCCTAACCCTAACCCTAACCCTAAGCTACCCTTGACTGCTTCTGCCTCCAATAGATTTCCTAAGCACTAGTGTTTTAAGGAACAGTTTAAAAAGAGAATCATATTGTGATTTCTTGATAATGGGTGTGTTCCTTATCTTCTCCTAGTGTCTAAACTCTTCTCCATGGCTGGACCACCAAATAATATTCCTTTACGTGCTAAGGGGAATCTAGAGAGTGGGATAGGTTTAATAACTACCCTCACCCAAAGGCGTACCCTAACCCTAACCCCTACCCTAACCCTAACGCGTACCCTAATCCTAACCCGTACCCTAAACCGAGCCCTAACCCTAACACTAACCCTAACCCTCACCCTAACCCATACCCTACGCCCTACCCGAACCCCTCCCCCAACCCGTACCCTAAGCCGTACCCTAATCCTCACCCTAACCCTAACCCTAAACCTAAGCTACCCTTGACTGCTTCTGCCTCCAATAGATTTCCTAAGCACTACTGTTTTAAGGAACAGGTTAAAAAGAGAATCCTAATGTGATTTCTTGATAATGGGTGTGTTCCTTATCTTCTCCTCGTGTCTAAACTCTTCTCCATGGCTGGACCCCCAAATAATAATCCTTTACGTGCTAAGGGGTATCTAGAGAGTGTGATAGGTTTAATAACTACCCTCACCCTAACGCGTACCCTAACCCTAATCCCTACCCTAACCCTAACGCGTACCCTAATCCTAACCCGTACCCTAAACCGAGCCCTAACCCTAACACTAACCCTAACCCTAACCCTAACCCATACCCTACACCCTACCCGAACCCCTCCCCGAACCCGTACCCTAAGCCATACCCTAAACCTCACCCTAACCCTAACCCTAACCCTAAGCTACCCTTGACTGCTTCTGCCTCCAATAGATTTCCTAAGGACTAGTGTTTTAAAGAACAGGTTAAAAAGAGAATCCTAATGTGATTTCTTGATAATGGGTGTGTTCCTTATCTTCTCCTAGTGTCTAAACTCTTCTCCATGGCTGGACCCCCAAATAATATTCCTTTACGTGCTATGGGGTATCTAGAGAGAGGGAGAGGTTTAATAACTACCCTCACCCTAAAGCGTACGTAACCCTAACCCCTACCCTAACCCTAACGCGTACCCTAATCCTAACCCGTACCCTAAACCGAGCCCTAACCCTAACACTAACCCTAACCCTAACCCTAACCCATACCCTACGCCCTACCCGAACCCCTCCCCGAACCCGTACCCTAAGCCATACCCTAACCCTCAATCTAACCCTAACCCTAACCCTAAGCTACCCTTGACTGCTTCTGCCTCCAATACATTCCCTAAACACTAGTGTTTTAAGGAACAGGTTAAAAAGAGAATCCTAATGTGATTTCTTGATAATGGGTGTGTTCCTTATCTTCTCCTAGTGTCTAAACTCTTCTCCATGGCTGGACCCCCAAATAATATTCCTTTACATGCTAAGGGGTATCTAGAGAGTGGGATAGGTTTAATAACTAACCTCACTCTATCGCGTACCCTAACCCTAACCCCTACCCTAACACTAACGCGTACCCTAATCCTAACCCGTACCCTAAACCGAGCCCTAACCCTAACACTAACCCTAACCCTAACCCATACCCTACGCCCTACCCGAACCCTTCCCCGAACCCTCACCCTAAGCCGTACCCTAACCCTCACCCTAACCCTAACCCTAACCCTAAGCTACCCTTGACTGCTTCTGCCTCCAATAGATTTCCTAAGCACTAGTGTTTTAAGGAACAGGTTAAAAAGAGAATCATATTGTGATTTCTTGATAATGGGTGTGTTCCTTATCTTCTCCTAGTGTCTAAACTCTTCTCCATGGCTGGACCCCCAAATAATATTCCTTTACGTGTAAAGGGGTATCTAGAGAGTGGGATAGGTTTAATAACTACCCTCACCCAAAGGCGTACCCTAACCCTAACCCCTACCCTAACCCTAACGCGTACCCTAATCCTAACCCGTACCCTAAACCGAGCCCTAACCCTAACACAAACCGTAACCCTCACCCTAACCCATACGCTACACCCTACCCGAACCCCTCCCCCAACCCGTACCCTAAGCCGTACCCTAATCCTCACCCTACCCCTAACCCTAACCCTAAGCTACCCTTGACTGCTTCTGCCTCCAATAGATTTCCTAAGCACTAGTGTTTTAAGGAACAGGTTAAAAAGAGAATCCTAATGTGATTTCTTGATAATGGGTGTGTTCCTTATCTTCTCCTCGTGTCTAAACACTTCTCCATGGCTGGACCCCCAAATAATATTCCTTTACGTGATAAGGGGTATCTAGAGAGTGGGATAGGTTTAATAACTACCCTCACCCTAACGCGTACCCTAACCCTAACCCCTACCCTAACCCTAACGCGTACCCTAATCCTAACCCGTACCCTAAACCGAGCCCTAACCCTAACACTAACCCTAACCCTAAACCTAACCCATACCCTACGCCCTACCCGAACCCCTCCCTGAACCCGTACACTAAGCCGTACCCTAACCCTCACCCTAACCCTAACCCTAAACCTAAGCTACCCTTGACGGCTTCTGCCTCCAATAGATTTCCTAAGCACTAGTGTTTTAAGGAACAGGTTAAAAAGAGAATCCTAATGTGATTTCTTGATAATGGGTGTGTTCCTTATCTTCTCCTCGTGTCTAAACTCTTCTCCATGGCTGGACCCCCAAATAATATTCCTTTACGTGCTAAGGGGTATCTAGAGAGTGTGATAGGTTTAATAACTACCCTCACCCTAACGCGTACCCTAACCCTAACCCCTACCCTAACCCTAACGCGTACCCTAATCCTAACCCGTACCCTAAACCGAGCCCTAACCCTAACACTAACCCTAACCCTAACCCTAACCCATACCCTAGGCCCTACCCGAACCCCTCCCCGAACCCGTACCCTAAGCCATACCCTAAACCTCACCCTAACCCTAACCCTAACCCTAAGCTACCCTTGACTGCTTCTGCCTCCAATAGATTTCCTAAGCACTAGTGTTTTAAGGAACAGGTTAAAAACAGAATCCTAATGTGATTTCTTGATAATGGGTGTGTTCCTTATCTTCTCCAAGTGTCTAAACTCTTCTCCATGGCTGGACCCCCAAATAATATTCCTTTACGTGCTATGGGGTATCTAGAGAGAGGGAGAGGTTTAATAACTACCCTCACCCTAACACGTACCCTAACCCTAACCCCTACCCTAACCCTAACGCGTACCCTAATCCTAACCCGTACCCTAAACCGAGTCCTAACCCTAACACTAACCCTAACCCTAACCCTAACCCATACCCTACGCCCTACCCGAACCCCTCCCCGAACCCGTACCCTAAGCCATACCCAAACCCTCAATCTAACCCTAACCCTAACCCTAAGCTACCCTTGACTGCTTCTGCTTCCAATAGATTTCCTAAGCACTAGTGTTTTAAGGAACAGGTTAAAAAGAGAATCCTAATGTGATTTCTTGATAATGGGTGTGTTCCTTATCTTCTCCTAGTGTCTAAACTCTTCTCCATGGCTGGACCCCCAAATAATATTCCTTTACGTGCTAAGGGGTATCTAGAGAGTGGGATTGGTTTAATAACTAACCTCACCCTATCGCGTACCCTAACCCTAAACCCTACCGTAACCCTAACGCGTACCCTAATCCTAAGCCGTACCCTAAACCGAGCCCTAACCCTAACACTAACCCTAACCCTAACCCTAACCCATACCCTACGCCCTACCCGAACCCTTCCCCGAACCCGTATCCCAAGCCGTACCCTAATCCTCACCCTAACCCTAACCCTAACCCTAAGCTACCCTTGACTGCTTCTGCCTCCAATAGATTTCCTAAGCACTAGTGTTTTAAGGAACATTTTAAAAAGAGAATCATATTGTGATTTCTTGATAATGGGTGTGTTCCTTATCTTCTCCTAGTGTCTAAACTCTTCTCCATGGCTGGACCCCCAAATAATATTCCTTTACGTGCTAAGGGGTATCTAGAGAGTGGGATAGGTTTAATAACTACCCTCACCCAAAAGCGTACCCTAACCCTAACCCCTACCCTAACCCTAACGCGTACCCTAATCCTAACCCGTACCCTAAACCGAGCCCTAAACCTAACATTAACCCTAACCCTCACCCTAACCCATACCCTACGCCCTACCCGAACCCCTCCCCGAACCCGTACCCTAAGCCGTACCCTAACCCTCACCCTAAACCTAAGCTACCCTTGACGGCTTCTGCCTCCAATAGATTTCCTAAGCACTACTTTTTTAAGGAACAGGTTAAAAAGAGAATCCTAATGTGATTCCTTGATAATGGGTGTGTTCCTTATCTTCTCATCGTGTCTAAACTCTTCTCCATGGCTGGACCCCCAAATAATATTCCTTTACGTGCTAAGGGGTATCTAGAGAGTGGGATAGGTTGAATAACTACCCTCACCCTAACGCGTACCATAACCCTAACCCCTACCCTAACCCTAATGCATACCCTAATCCTAACCCGTACCCTAAACCGAGCCCTAACCCTAACACTAACCCTAACCCTAACCCATACCCTACGCCCTACCCGAAAGCCTCCCCTAACCCGTATCCTAAGCCGTACCCTAACCCTCACCCTAACCCTAACCCTAACCCTAAGCTACCCTTGACTGCTTCTGCCTCCAATAGATTTCCTAAGCACTAGTGTTTTAAGGAACAGGTTAAAAAGAGAATCCTAATGTGATTTCGTGATAATGGGTGTGTTCCTTATCTTCTCCTAGTTTCTAAACTCTTCTCCATGGTTGGACCCCCAAATAATATTCCTTTACGTGCTAAGTGGTATCTAGAGAGTGGGATAGGTTTAATAACTACCCTCACCCTAACGCGTACCCTAACCCTAACCCGTACCCTAACCCTAACGCGTACCCTAATCCTAAACCGTACCCTAAACCGAGCCCTAACCCTAACACTAACCCTAACCCTAACCCTAACCCATACCCTACGCCCTACCCGAACCCCTCCCTGAACCCGTACCCTAAGCCGTACCCTAACCCTCACCCTAACCCTAACCCTAAACCTAAGCTACCCTTGACGGCTTCTGCCTCCAATAGATTTCCTAAACACTAGTGTTTTAAGAAACAGGTTAAAAAGAGAATCGTAATGTGATTTCTTGATAATGGGTGTGTTCCTTATCTTCTCCTCGTGTCTAAACTCTTCTCCATGGCTGGACCCCCAAATAATATTCCTTTACGTGCTAAGGGGTATCTAGAGAGTGGGATAGGTTTAATAACTACCCTCACCCTAACGCGTACCCTAACCCTAACCCCTACCCTAACCCTAATGCGTACCCTAATCCTAACCAGTACCCTAAACCGAGCCCTAACCCTAACACTAACCCTAACCCTAACCCATACCCTATGCCGTAACCGAACCCCTCCCCGAACCCGTACCCTAAGCCATACCCTAACCCTCACCGTAACCCTAACCCTAAACCTAAGCTACCCTTGACGGCTTCTGCCTCCAATAGATTTCCTAAGCACTAGTGTTTTAAGGAACAGGTTAAAAAGAGAATCCTAATGTGATTTCTTGATAATGGGTGTGTTCCTTATGTTCTCCTAGTGTCTAAACTCTTCTCCATGGCTGGACCCTCAAATAATATTCCTTTACGTGCTATGGGGTATCTAGAGAGAGGGAGAGGTTTAATAACTACCCTCACCCTAACGCGTACCCTAACCCTAACCCCTACCCTAACCCTAACACGTACCCTAATCCTAACCCGTACCCTAAACCGAGCCCTAACCCTAACACTAACCCTAACCCTAACCCTAACCCATACCCTACGCCCTACCCGAACCCCTCCCCGAACCCGTACCCTAAGCCATACCCTAACCCTCAATCTAACCCTAACCCTAACCCTAAGCTATCCTTGTCTGCTTCTGCCTCCAATAGATTTCCTAAGCACTAGTGTTTTAAGGAACAGGTTAAAAAGAGAATCCTAATGTGATTTCTTGATAATGGGTGTGTTCCTTATTTTCTCCTAGTGTCTAAACTCTTCTCCATGGCTGGACCCCCAAATAATATTCCTTTACGTGCTAAGGGGTATCTAGAGAGTGGGATAGGTTTAATAACTACCCTAACCCTAACGCGTACCCTAACCCTAACCCCTACCCTAACCCTAATGCGTACCCTAATCCTAACCCGTACCCTAAACCGAGCCCTAACCCTAACACTAACCCTAACCCTAACCCTAACCCATACCCTACGCCCTACCCGAAACCCTCTCTGAACCCGTACCGTAAGCCGTACCCTAACACTCACCCTAACCCTAACCCTAAACCTAAGCTAAACTTGACGGCTTCTGCCTCCAATAGATTTCCTAAGCACTAGTGTTTTAAGGAACAGGTTGAAAAGAGAATCCTAATGTGATTTCTTGATAATGGGTGTGTTCCGTATCTTCTCCTCGTGTCTAAACTCTTCTCCATGGCTGGACCCCCAAATAATATTCCTTTACGTGCTAAGGGGTATCTAGAGAGTGGGATAGGTTTAATAACTACCCTCACCCTAACGCGTACCCTAACCCTAACCCCTACCCTAACCCTATTGCGTACCTTAATACTAACCCGTACCCTAAACCGAGCCCTAACCCTAACACTAACCCTAACCCTAACCCTAACCCATACCCTACGCCCTACCCGAACCCCTCCCCGAACCCGTACCCTAAGCCATACCCTAACCCTCACCCTAACCCTAACCCTAACCCTAAGCTACCCTTGACTGCTTCTGCCTCCAATAGATTTCCTAAGCACTAGTGTTTTAAGGAACAGGTTAAAAAGAGAATCCTAATGTGATTTCTTGATAATGGGTGTGTTCCTTATCTTCTCCTAGTGTCTAAACTCTTCTCCATGGCTGGACCCCCAAATAATATTCCTTTACGTGCTAAGGGGTTTCTAGAGAGTGGGATAGCTTTAATAACTACCCTCACCCTAAAGCGTAACCTAACCCTAACCCCTACCCTAACCCTAACGCGTACGCTAATCCTATCCCGTACCCTAAACCGAGCACTAAACCTAACACTAACCCTAACCCTAACCCTAACCCATACCCTACGCCCCACCCGAACCCCTCCCTGAACCCGTACCCTAAGCCGTACCCTAACCCTCACCCTAAACCTAACCCTAAACCTAAGCTACCCTTGAAGGCTTCTGCCTCCAATAGATTTCCTAAGCACTAGTGTTTTAAGGAACAGGTTAAAAAGAGAATCCTAATGTGATTTCTTGATAATGGGTGTGTTCCTTATCTTCTCCTAGTGTCTAAACTCTTCTCCATGGCTGGACCCCCAAATAATATTCCTTTACATGCTAAGGGGTATCTAGAGAGTGGGATAGGTTTAATAACTAACCTCACTCTATCGCGTACCCTAACCCTAACCACTACCCTAACACTAACGCGTACCCTAATCCTAACCCGTACCCTAAACCGAGCCCTAACCCTAACACTAACCCTAACCCTAACCCTAACCCATACCCTACGCCCTACCCGAACCCTTCCCCGAACCCGCACCCTAAGCCGTACCCTAACCCTCACCCTAACCCTAACCCTAACACTAAGCTACCCTTGACTGCTTCTGCCTCCAATAGATTTCCTAAGCACTAGTGTTTTAAGGAACAGTTTAAAAAGAGAATCATATTGTGATTTCTTGATAATGGGTGTGTTGCTTATCTTCTCCTAGTGTCTAAACTCTTCTCCATGGCTGGACCCCCAAATAATATTCCTTTACGTGCTAAGGGGTATCTAGAGAGTGGGATAGGTTTAATAACTACCCTCACCCAAAAGCGTACCCTAACCCTAACCCCTACCCTAATCCTAACGCGTACCCTAATCCTAACCCGTACCCTAAACCGAGCCCTAAACCTAACACTAACCCTAACCCTCACCCTAACCCATACCCTACGCCCTACCCGAACCCCTCCTCGAACCCGTACCCTAAGCCGTACCCTAACCCTCACCCTAACCCTAACCCTAACCCTAAGCTACCCTTGACTGCTTCTGCCTCCAATAGATTTCCTAAGCACTAGTGTTTTAAGGAACAGGTTAAAAAGAGAATCCTAATGTGATTTCTTGATAATGGGTGTGTTCCTTATCTTCTCCTAGTGTCTAAATTCTTCTCCATGGCTGGACCCCCAAATAATATTCCTTTACGTGCTATGGGGTATCTAGAGAGAGGGAGACGTTTAATAACTACCCTCACCCTAACGCGTACCCTAACCCTAACCCCTACCCTAACCCTAACGCGTACCCTAATCCTAACCCATACCCTAAACCGAGCCCTAACCCTAACACTAACCGTAACCCTAACTCTAACCCATACCCTACGCCCTACCCGAACCCCTCCCCGAACCCGTACCCTAAGCCATACCCTAAACCTCAATCTAACCCTAACCCTAACCCTAAGCTACCCTTGACTGCTTCTGCCTCCAATAGATTTCCTAAGCACTAGTGTTTTAAGGAACAGGTTAAAAAGAGAATCCTAATGTGATTTCTTGATAATGGGTGTGTTCCTTATCTTCTCCTAGTGTCTAAACTCTTCTCCATGGCTGGACCCCCAAATAATATTCCTTTACATGCTAAGGGGTATCTAGAGAGTGGGATAGGTTTAATAACTAACCTCACCCTATCGCGTACCCTAACCCTAACCACTACCCTAACACTAACGCGTACCCTAATCCTAACCCGTACCCTAAACCGAGCCCTAACCCTAACACTAACCCTAACCCTAACCCTAACCCATACCCTACGCCCTACCCGAACCCTTCCCCGAACCCGCACCCTAAGCCGTACCCTAACCCTCACCCTAACCCTAACCCTAACCCTAAGCTACCCTTGACTGCTTCTGCCTCCAATAGATTTCCTAAGCACTAGTGTTTTAAGGAACAGTTTAAAAAGAGAATCATATTGTGATTTCGTGATAATGGGTGTGTTCCTTATCTTCTCCTAGTGTCTAAACTCTTCTCCATGGCTGGACCCCCAAATAATATTCCTTTACGTGCTAAGGGGTATCTAGAGAGTGGGATAGGTTTAATAACTAACCTCACCCTATCGCGTTCCCTAACCCTAACCCCTACCCTAACCCTAACGCGTACCCTAATCCTAACCCGTACCCTAAACCGAGCCCTAACCCTAACACTAACCCTAACCCTAACCCTAACCCATACCCTACGCCCTACCCGAACCCTTCCCCGAACCCGCACCCTAAGCCGTACCCTAATCCTCACCCTAACCCTAACCCTAACCCTAAGCTACCCTTGACTGCTTCTGCCTCCAATAGATTTCCTAAGCACTAGTGTTTTAAGGAACAGGTTAAAAAGAGAATCCTAATGTGATTTCTTGATAATGGGTGTGTTACTTATCTTCTCCTCGTGTCTAAACTCTTCTCCATGGCTGGACCCCCAAATAATATTCCTTTACGTGCTAAGGGGTATCTAGAGAGTGGGATAGGTTTAATAACTACCCTCACCCAAAAGCGTACCCTAACCCTAACCCCTACCCTAACCCTAACGCGTACCCTAATCCTAACCCGTACCCTAAACCGAGCCCTAACCCTAACACTAACCCTAACCCTCACCCTAACCCATACCCTATGCCCTACCCGAACCCCTCCCCCAACCCGTACCCTAAGCCGTACCCTAATCCTCACCCTAACCCTAACCCTAACCCTAAGCTATCCTTGTCTGCTTCTGCCTCCAATAGATTTCCTAAGCACTAGTGTTTTAAGGAACAGGTTAAAAAGAGAATAATAATGTGATTTCTTGATAATGGGTGTGTTCCTTGTCTTCTCCTAGTGTCTAAACTCTTCTCCATGGCTGGACCCCCAAATAATATTCCTTTACATGCTAAGGGGTATCTAGAGAGTGGGATAGGTTTAATAACTAACCTCACCCTATCGCGTACCCTAACCCTAACCCCTACCCTAACACTAACGCGTACCTTAATGCTAACCCGTACCCTAAACCGAGCCCTAACCCTAACACTAACCCTAACCCTAACCCTAACCCATACCCTACGCCCTACCCGAACCCTTCCCCGAACCCGTACCCTAAGCCGTACCCTAATCCTCACCCTAACCCTAACCCTAACCCTAAGCTACCGTTGACTGCTTCTGCCTCCAATAGATTTCCTAAGCACTAGTGTTTTAAGGAACAGTTTAAAAAGAGAATCATATTGTGATTTCTTGATAATGGGTGTGTTGCTTATCTTCTCCTAGTGTCTAAACTCTTCTCCATGGCTGGACCCCCAAATAATATTCCTTTACGTGCTAAGGGGTATCTAGAGAGTGGGATAGGTTTAATAACTACCCTCACCCAAAAGCGTACCCTAACCCTAACCCCTACCCTAATCCTAACGCGTACCCTAATCCTAACCCGTACCCTAAACCGAGCCCTAAACCTAACACTAACCCTAACCCTCACCCTAACCCATACCCTACGCCCTACCCGAACCCCTCCTCGAACCCGTACCCTAAGCCGTACCCTAACCCTCACCCTAACCCTAACCCTAACCCTAAGCTACCCTTGACTGCTTCTGCCTCCAATAGATTTCCTAAGCACTAGTGTTTTAAGGAACAGGTTAAAAAGAGAATCCTAATGTGATTTCTTGATAATGGGTGTGTTCCTTATCTTCTCCTAGTGTCTAAATTCTTCTCCATGGCTGGACCCCCAAATAATATTCCTTTACGTGCTATGGGGTATCTAGAGAGAGGGAGACGTTTAATAACTACCCTCACCCTAACGCGTACCCTAACCCTAACCCCTACCCTAACCCTAACGCGTACCCTAATCCTAACCCATACCCTAAACCGAGCCCTAACCCTAACACTAACCGTAACCCTAACCCTAACCCATACCCTACGCCCTACCCGAACCCCTCCCCGAACCCGTACCCTAAGCCATACCCTAAACCTCAATCTAACCCTAACCCTAACCCTAAGCTACCCTTGACTGCTTCTGCCTCCAATAGATTTCCTAAGCACTAGTGTTTTAAGGAACAGGTTAAAAAGAGAATCCTAATGTGATTTCTTGATAATGGGTGTGTTCCTTATCTTCTCCTAGTGTCTAAACTCTTCTCCATGGCTGGACCCCCAAATAATATTCCTTTACATGCTAAGGGGTATCTAGAGAGTGGGATAGGTTTAATAACTAACCTCACCCTATCGCGTACCCTAACCCTAACCACTACCCTAACACTAACGCGTACCCTAATCCTAACCCGTACCCTAAACCGAGCCCTAACCCTAACACTAACCCTAACCCTAACCCTAACCCATACTCTACGCCCTACCCGAACCCTTCCCCGAACCCGCACCCTAAGCCGTACCCTAAACCTCACCCTAACCCTAACCCTAACCCTAAGCTACCCTTGACTGCTTCTGCCTCCAATAGATTTCCTAAGCACTAGTGTTTTAAGGAACAGTTTAAAAAGAGAATCATATTGTGATTTCTTGATAATGGGTGTGTTCCTTATCTTCTCCTAGTGTCTAAACTCTTCTCCATGGCTGGACCACCAAATAATATTCCTTTACGTGCTAAGGGGAATCTAGAGAGTGGGATAGGTTTAATAACTACCCTCACCCAAAGGCGTACCCTAACCCTAACCCCTACCCTAACCCTAACGCGTACCCTAATCCTAACCCGTACCCTAAACCGAGCCCTAACCCTAACACTAACCCTAACCCTCACCCTAACCCATACCCTACGCCCTACCCGAACCCCTCCCCCAACCCGTACCCTAAGCCGTACCCTAATCCTCACCCTAACCCTAACCCTAACCCTAAGCTACCCTTGACTGCTTCTGCCTCCAATAGATTTCCTAAGCACTAGTGTTTTAAGGAACAGGTTAAAAAGAGAATCCTAATGTGATTTCTTGATAATGGGTGTGTTACTTATCTTCTCCTCGTGTCTAAACTCTTCTCCATGGCTGGACCCCCAAATAATATTCCTTTACGTGCTAAGGGGTATCTAGAGAGTGGGATAGGTTTAATAACTACCCTCACCCAAAAGCGTACCCTAACCCTAACCCCTACCCTAACCCTAACGCGTACCCTAATCCTAACCCGTACCCTAAACCGAGCCCTAACCCTAACACTAACCCTAACCCTCACCCTAACCCATACCCTATGCCCTACCCGAACCCCTCCCCCAACCCGTACCCTAAGCCGTACCCTAATCCTCACCCTAACCCTAACCCTAACCCTAAGCTATCCTTGTCTGCTTCTGCCTCCAATAGATTTCCTAAGCACTAGTGTTTTAAGGAACAGGTTAAAAAGAGAATAATAATGTGATTTCTTGATAATGGGTGTGTTCCTTGTCTTCTCCTAGTGTCTAAACTCTTCTCCATGGCTGGACCCCCAAATAATATTCCTTTACATGCTAAGGGGTATCTAGAGAGTGGGATAGGTTTAATAACTAACCTCACCCTATCGCGTACCCTAACCCTAACCCCTACCCTAACACTAACGCGTACCTTAATGCTAACCCGTACCCTAAACCGAGCCCTAACCCTAACACTAACCCTAACCCTAACCCTAACCCATACCCTACGCCCTACCCGAACCCTTCCCCGAACCCGTACCCTAAGCCGTACCCTAATCCTCACCCTAACCCTAACCCTAACCCTAAGCTACCGTTGACTGCTTCTGCCTCCAATAGATTTCCTAAGCACTAGTGTTTTAAGGAACAGTTTAAAAAGAGAATCATATTGTGATTTCTTGATAATGGGTGTGTTGCTTATCTTCTCCTAGTGTCTAAACTCTTCTCCATGGCTGGACCCCCAAATAATATTCCTTTACGTGCTAAGGGGTATCTAGAGAGTGGGATAGGTTTAATAACTACCCTCACCCAAAAGCGTACCCTAACCCTAACCCCTAACCTAATCCTAACGCGTACCCTAATCCTAACCCGTACCCTAAACCGAGCCCTAAACCTAACACTAACCCTAACCCTCACCCTAACCCATACCCTACGCCCTACCCGAACCCCTCCTCGAACCCGTACCCTAAGCCGTACCCTAACCCTCACCCTAACCCTAACCCTAACCCTAAGCTACCCTTGACTGCTTCTGCCTCCAATAGATTTCCTAAGCACTAGTGTTTTAAGGAACAGGTTAAAAAGAGAATCCTAATGTGATTTCTTGATAATGGGTGTGTTCCTTATCTTCTCCTAGTGTCTAAATTCTTCTCCATGGCTGGACCCCCAAATAATATTCCTTTACGTGCTATGGGGTATCTAGAGAGAGGGAGACGTTTAATAACTACCCTCACCCTAACGCGTACCCTAACCCTAACCCCTACCCTAACCCTAACGCGTACCCTAATCCTAACCCATACCCTAAACCGAGCCCTAACCCTAACACTAACCGTAACCCTAACCCTAACCCATACCCTACGCCCTACCCGAACCCCTCCCCGAACCCGTACCCTAAGCCATACCCTAAACCTCAATCTAACCCTAACCCTAACCCTAAGCTACCCTTGACTGCTTCTGCCTCCAATAGATTTCCTAAGCACTAGTGTTTTAAGGAACAGGTTAAAAAGAGAATCCTAATGTGATTTCTTGATAATGGGTGTGTTCCTTATCTTCTCCTAGTGTCTAAACTCTTCTCCATGGCTGGACCCCCAAATAATATTCCTTTACATGCTAAGGGGTATCTAGAGAGTGGGATAGGTTTAATAACTAACCTCACCCTATCGCGTACCCTAACCCTAACCACTACCCTAACACTAACGCGTACCCTAATCCTAACCCGTACCCTAAACCGAGCCCTAACCCTAACACTAACCCTAACCCTAACCCTAACCCATACTCTACGCCCTACCCGAACCCTTCCCCGAACCCGCACCCTAAGCCGTACCCTAACCCTCACCCTAACCCTAACCCTAACCCTAAGCTACCCTTGACTGCTTCTGCCTCCAATAGATTTCCTAAGCACTAGTGTTTTAAGGAACAGTTTAAAAAGAGAATCATATTGTGATTTCTTGATAATGGGTGTGTTCCTTATCTTCTCCTAGTGTCTAAACTCTTCTCCATGGCTGGACCACCAAATAATATTCCTTTACGTGCTAAGGGGTATCTAGAGAGTGGGATAGGTTTAATAACTACCCTCACCCAAAAGCGTACCCTAACCCTAACCCCTTCCCTAATCCTAACCCGTACCCTAAACCGAGCCCTAACCCTAACACTAACCCTAACCCTAACCCTAACCCATATCCTACGCCCTACCCGAACCCCTCCCCGAACCCGTACCCTAAGCCATACCCTAACCCTCAATCTAACCCTAACACTAACCCTAAGCTACCCTTGACTGCTTCTGCCTCCAATAGATTTCCTAAGTACTACTGTTTTAAGGAACAGGTTAAAAAGAGAATCCTAATGTGATTTCTTGATAATGGGTGTGTTCCTTATCTTCTCCTAGTGTCTAAACTCTTCTCCATGGCTGGACCCCCAAATAATATTCCTTTACATGCTAAGGGGTATCTAGAGAGTGGGATAGGTTTAATAACTAACCTCACCCTATCGCGTACCCTAACCCTAACCCCTACCCTAACACTAACGCGTACCCTAATCCTAACCCGTACACTAAACCGAGCCCTAACCCTAACACTAACCCTAACCCTAACCCATACCCTACGCCCTACCCGAACCCTTCCCCGAACCCGCACCCTAAGCCGTACCCTAACCCTCACCCTAACCCTAACCCTTACCCTAAGCTACCCTTGACTGCTTCTGCCTCCAATAGATTTCCTAAGCACTAGTGTTTTAAGGAACAGTTTAAAAAGAGAATCATATTGTGATTTCTTGATAATGGGTGTGTTCCTTATCTTCTCCTACTGTCTAAACTCTTCTCCATGGCTGGACCCCCAAATAATATTCCTTTACGTGCTAAGGGGTATCTAGAGAGTGGGATAGGTTTAATAACTACCCTCACCCAAAGGCGTACCCTAACCCTAACCCCTACCCTAACCCTAACGCGTACCCTAATCCTAACCCGTACCCTAAACCGAGCCCTAACCCTAACACTAACCCTAACCCTCACCCTAACCCATACCCTACGCCCTACCCGAACCCCTCCCCCAACCCGTACCCTAAGCCGTACCCTAATCCTCACCCTAACCCTAACCCTAACCCTAAGCTACCCTTGACTGCTTCTGCCTCCAATAGATTTCCTAAGCACTAGTGTTTTAAGGAACAGGTTAAAAAGAGAATCCTAATGTGATTTCTTGATAATGGGTGTGTTCCTTATCTTCTCCTCGTGTCTAAACACTTCTCCATGGCTGGACCCCCAAATAATATTCCTTTACGTGCTAAGGGGTATCTAGAGAGTGTGATAGGTTTAATAACTACCCTCACCCTAACGCGTACCCTAACCCTAACCCCTACCCTAACCCTAACGCGTACCCTAATCCTAACCCGTACCCTAAACCGAGCCCTAATCCTAACACTAACCCTAACCCTAACCCTAACCCATACCCTACGCCCTACCCGAACCCCTCCCTGAACCCGTACCCTAAGCCGTACCCTAACCCTCACCCTAACCCTAACCCTAACCCTAAGCTACCCTTGACTGCTTCTGCCTCCAATAGATTTCCTAAGCACTAGTGTTTTAAGGAACAGTTTAAAAGAGAATCATATTGTGATTTCTTGATAATGGGTGTGTTCCTTATCTTCTCCTAGTGTCTAAACTCTTCTCGATGGCTGGACCCCCAAATAATATTCCTTTACGTGCTAAGGGGTATCTAGAGAGTGGGATAGGTTTAATAACTACCCTCACCCAAAAGCGTACCCTAACCCTAACCCCTACCCTAACTCTAACGCGTACCCTAATTCTAACCTGTACCCTAAACCGAGCCCTAAGCCTAACACTAACCCTAACCCTCACCCTAACCCATACCCTAGGCCCTACCGAACCCCTCCCCCAACCCGTACCCTAAGCCGTACCCTAATCCTCACCCTAACCCTAACCCTAACCCTAAGCTACCCTTGACTGCTTCTGCCTCCAATAGATTTCCTAAGCACTAGTATTTTAAGGAACAGGTTAAAAAGAGAATCCTAATGTGATTTCTTGATAATGGGTGTGTTCCTTATCTTCTCCTCGTGTCTAAACTCTTCTCCATGGCTGGACCCCCAAATAATATTCCTTTACGTGCTAAGGGTATCTAGAGAGTGGGATAGGTTTAATAACTACCCTCACCCTAACGCGTACCCTAACCCTAACCCCTACCCTAACCCTAACGCGTACCCTAATCCTAACCCGTACCCTAAACCGAGCCCTAACCCTAACACTAACCCTAACCCTAACCCTAACCCATACCCTACGCCCTACCCGAACCCCTCCCCGAACCCGTACCCTAAGCCATACCCTAAACCTCACCTGAACCCTAACCCTAACCCTAAGCTACCCTTGACTGCTTCTGCCTCCAATAGATTTCCTAAGCACTAGTGTTTTAAGGAACAGGTTAAAAAGAGAATCCTAATGTGATTTCTTGATAATGGGTGTGTTCCTTATCTTCTCCTAGTGTCTAAACTCTTCTCCATGGCTGGACCCCCAAATAATATTCCTTTACGTGCTATGGGGTATCTAGAGAGAGGGAGAGGTTTAATAACTACCCTCACCCTAAAGCGTACCCTAACCCTAACCCCTACCCTAACCCTAACGCGTACCCTAATCCTAACCCGTACCCTAAACCGAGCCCTAACCCTAACACTAACCCTAACCCTAACCCTAACCCATACCCTACGCCCTACCCGAACCCCTCCCCGAACCCGTACACTAAGCCATACCCTAACCCTCAATCTAACCCTAACCCTAACCCTAAGCTACCCTTGACTGCTTCTGCCTCCAATAGATTTCCTAAGCACTAGTGTTTTAAGGAACAGGTTAAAAAGAGAATCCTAATGTGATTTCTTGATAATGGGTGTGTTCCTTATCTTCTCCTAGTGTCTAAACTCTTCTCCATGGCTGGACCCCCAAATAATATTCCTTTACGTGCTAAGGGGTATCAAGAGAGTGGGATAGGTTTAATAACTAAGCTCACCCTATCGCGTACCCTAACCCTAACACCTCCCCTAAGACTAACGCGTACCCTAATCCTAAACCGAACCCTAAACCGAGCCCTAACCCTAACACTAACCCTAACCCTAACCCTAACCCATACCCTGACGCCCTACCCGAACCCCTCCCCGAACCCGTACCCTAAGCCATACCCTAACCCTCACCCTAACCCTAACCCTAACCCTAAGCTACCCTTGACTGCTTCTGCCTCCAATAGATTTCCTAAGCACTAGTGTTTTAAGGAACAGGTTAAAAAGAGAATCCTAATGTGATTACTTGATAATGGGTGTGTTCCTTATCTTCTCCTCGTGTCTAAACTCTTCTCCATGGCTGGACCCCCAAATAATATTCCTTTACGTGCTAAGGGGTATCTAGAGAGTGGGATAGGTTTAATAACTAACCTCACCCTATCGCGTACCCTAACCCTAACCCCTACCGTAACCCTAACGCGTACCCTAATCCTAAGCCGTACCCTAAACCGAGCCCTAAACCTAACACTAACCCTAACCCTAACCCTAACCCATTCCCTACGCCCTACCCGAACCCTTCCCCGAGCCCGTACCCTAAGCCATACCCTAACCCTCACCCTAACCCTAACCCTAACCCTAAGCTACCCTTGACTGCTTCTGCCTCCAATAGATTTCCTAAGCACTAGTGTTTTAAGGAACAGTTTAAAAAGAGAATCATATTGTGATTTCTTGATAATGGGTGTGTTCCTTATCTTCTCCTAGTGTCTAAACTCTTCTCCATGGCTGGACCCCCAAATAATATTCCTTTACGTGCTAAGGGGTATCTAGAGAGTGGGATAGGTTTAATAACTACCCTCACACAAAAGCGTACCCTAACCCTAACCCCTACCCTAACCCTAAACCTAAACCGAGCCCTAAACCTAACACTAACCCTAACCCTCACCCTAACCCATACCCTACGCCCTACCCGAACCCCTCCCCGAAACCTAAGCCATACCCTAACCCTCACCCTAACCCTAACCCTAACCCTAAGCTACCCTTGACTGCTTCTGCCTCCAATAGATTTCCTAAGCACTAGTGTTTTAAGGAACAGGTTAAAAAGAGAATCCTAATGTGATTTCGTGATAATGGGTGTGTTCCTTATCTTCTCCTAGTGTCTAAACTCTTCTCCATGGCTGGACCCCCAAATAATATTCCTTTACGTGCTAAGGGGTATCTAGAGAGTGGGATAGGTTTAATAACTACCCTCACCCAAAGGCGTACCCTAACCCTAACCCCTACCCTAACCCTAACGCGTACCCTAATCCTAACCCGTACCATAAACCGAGCCCTAACCCTAACACTAACCCTAACCCTCACCCTAACCCATACCCTACGCCCTACCCGAACACCTCCCCCAACCCGTACCCTAAGCCGTACCCTAATCCTCACCCTAACCCTAACCCTAACCCTAAGCTACCCTTGACTGCTTCTGCCTCCAATAGATTTCCTAAGCACTAGTGTTTTAAGGAACAGGTTAAAAAGAGAATCCTAATGTGATTTCTTGATAATGGGTGTGTTCCTTATCTTCTCCTCGTGTCTAAACACTTCTCCATGGCTGGACCCCCAAATAATATTCCTTTACGTGATAAGGGGTATCTAGAGAGTGGGATAGGTTTAATAACTACCCTCACCCTAACGCGTACCCTAACCCTAACCCCTACCCTAACCCTAACGCGTACCCTAATCGTAACCCGTACCCTAAACCGAGCCCTAAACCTAACACTAACCCTAACCCTAACCCTAACCCATACCCTACGCCCTACCCGAACCCCTCCCTGAACCCGTACCCTAAGCCGTACCCTAACCCTCACCCTAACCCTAACCCTAAACCTAAGCTACCCTTGACGGCTTCTGCCTCCAATAGATTTCCTAAGCACTAGTGTTTTAAGGAACAGGTTAAAAAGAGAATCCTAATGTGATTTCTTGATAATGGGTGTGTTCCTTATCTTCTCCTCGTGTCTAAACTCTTCTCCATGGCTGGACCCCCAAATAATATTCCTTTACGTGCTAAGGGGTATCTAGAGAGTGTGATAGGTTTAATAACTACCCTCACCCTAACGCGTACCCTAACCCTAACCCCTACCCTAACCCTAACGCGTACCCTAATCCTAACCCGTACCCTAAACCGAGCCCTAACCCTAACACTAACCCTAACCCTCACCCTAACCCATACCCTAGGCCCTACCCGAACCCCTCCCCCAACCCGTACCCTAATCCGTACCCTAATCCTCACCCTAACCCTAACCCTAACCCTAAGCTACCCTTGACTGCTTCTGCCTCCAATAGATTTCCTAAGCACTAGTGTTTCAAGGAACAGGTTAAAAAGAGAATCCTAATGTGATTTCTTGATAATGGGTGTGTTCCTTATCTTCTCCTAGTGTCTAAACTCTTCTCCATGGCTGGACCCCCAAATAATATTCCTTTACGTGCTAAGGGGTATCAAGAGAGTGGGATAGGTTTAATAACTAAGCTCACCCTATCGCGTACCCTAACCCTAACACCTCCCCTATAAGACTAACGCGTACCCTAATCCTAAACCGAACCCTAAACCGAGCCCTAACCCTAACACTAACCCTAACCCTAACCCTAACCCATACCCTACGCCCTACCCGAACCCCTCCCCGAACCCGTACCCTAAGCCATACCCTAACCCTCACCCTAACCCTAACCCTAACCCTAAGCTACCCTTGACTGCTTCTGCCTCCAATAGATTTCCTAAGCACTAGTGTTTTAAGGAACAGGTTAAAAAAGAGAATCCTAATGTGATTTCTTGATAATGGGTGTGTTCCTTATCTTCTCCTCGTGTCTAAACTCTTCTCCATGGCTGGACCCCCAAATAATATTCCTTTACGTGCTAAGGGGTATCTAGAGAGTGGGATAGGTTTAATAACTAACCTCACCCTATCGCGTACCCTAACCCTAACCCCTACCGTAACCCTAACCGCGTACCCTAATCCTAAGCCGTACCCTAAACCGAGCCCTAAACCTAACACTAACCCTAACCCTAACCCTAACCCATACCCTACGCCCTACCCGAACCCTTCCCCGAACCCGTACCCTAAGCCATACCCTAACCCTCACCCTAACCCTAACCCTAACCCTAAGCTACCCTTGACTGCTTCTGCCTCCAATAGATTTCCTAAGCACTAGTGTTTTAAGGAACAGTTTAAAAAGAGAATCATATTGTGATTTCTTGATAATGGGTGTGTTCCTTATCTTCTCCTAGTGTCTAAACTCTTCTCCATGGCTGGACCCCCAAATAATATTCCTTTACGTGCTAAGGGGTATCTAGAGAGTGGGATAGGTTTAATAACTACCCTCACCCAAAAGCGTACCCTAACCCTAACCCCTACCCTAACTCTAACGCGTACCCTAATCCTAACCCGTACCCTAAACCGAGCCCTAAACCTAACACTAAACCTAACCCTCACCCTAACCCATACCCAACGCCCTACCCGAACCCCTCCCCGAACCAGTACCCTAAGCCATACCCTAACCCTCACCCTAACCCTAACCCTAACCCTAAGCTACCCTTGACTGCTTCTGCCTCCAATAGATTTCCTAAGCACTAGTGTTTTAAGGAACAGTTTAAAAAGAGAATCCTAATGTGATTTCTTGATAATGGGTGTGTTCCTTATCTTCTCCTCGTGTCTAAACTCTTCTCCATGGCTGGACCCCCAAATAATATTCCTTTACGTGCTAAGGGGTATCTAGAGAGTGGGATAGGTTTAATAACTACCCTCACCCTAACGCATACCCTAACCCTAACCCCAACCCTAACCCTAACGCGTACCCTAATCCTAACCCGTACCCTAAACCGAGCCCTAACCCTAACACTAACCCTAACCCTAACCCTAACCCATACCCTACGCCCTACCCGAACCCCTCCCTGAACCCGTACCCTAAGCCGTACCCTAACACTCACCCTAACCCTAACCCTAAGCTACCCTTGACGGCTTCTGCCTCCAATAGATTTCCTAAGCACTAGTGTTTTAAGGAACAGGTTAAAAAGAGAATCCTAATGTGATTTCGTGATAATGGGTGTGTTCCTTATCTTCTCCTCGTGTCTAAACTCTTCTCCATGGCTGGACCCCAAAATAATATTCCTTTACATGCTAAAGGGTATCTAGAGAGTGGGATAGGTTTAATAACTAACCTCACCCTATCGCGTACCCTAACCCTAACCCCTACCCTAACCCTAACGCGTACCCTAATCCTAACCCGTACCCTATACCGAGCCCTAACCCTATCACTAACCCTAACCCTAACCCTAACCCATACCCTACGCCCTACCCGAACCCTTCCCCGAACCCGTACCCTAAGCCGTACCCTAACCCTCACCCTAACCCTAAGCTACGCTTGACTGCTTCTGCCTCCAATAGATTTCCTAAGCACTAGTGTTTTAAGGAACAGGTTAAAAAGAGAATCTTAATGTGATTTCTTGATAATGGGTGTGTTCCTTATCTTCTCCTCGTGTCTAAACTCTTCTCCATGGCTGGACCCCCAAATAATATTCCTTTACGTGCTAAGGGGTATCTAGAGAGTGGGATAGGTTTAATAACTACCCTCACCCTAACGCGTACCCTAACCCTAACCCCTACCCTAACCCTAACGCGTACCCTAATCCTAACCCGTACCCTAAACCGAGCCCTAAACCTAACACTAACCCTAAACCTAACACTAACCCATACCCTACGCCCTACCCGAACCCCTCCCTGAACCCGTACCCTAAGCCGTACCCTAACCCTCACCCTAACCCTAACCCTAAACCTAAGCTACCCTTGACGGCTGCTGCCTCCAATAGATTTCCTAAGCACTAGTGTTTTAAGGAACAGGTTAAAAAGAGAATCCTAATGTGATTTCTTGATAATGGGTGTGTTCCTTATCTTCTCCTCGTGTCTAAACTCTTCTCCATGGTTGGACCCCCAAATAATATTCCTTTACGTGCTAAGGGGTATCTAGAGAGTGGGATAGGTTTAATAACTACCCTCACCCTAACGCATACCCAAACCGTAACCTCTACCCTAACCCTAACGCGTACCCTAATCCTAACCCGTACCCTAAACCGAGCCCTAACCCTAACACTAACCCTAACCCTAACCCTAACCCATACCCTACGCCCTACCCGAACCCCTCCCCGAACCCGTACCCTAAGCCGTACCCTAACCCTCACCCTAACCCTAACCTTAACCCTAAGCTACCCTTGACTGCTTCTGCCTCCAATAGATTCCCTAAGAACTAGTGTTTTAAGGAACAGGTTAAAAAGAGAATCCTAATGTGATATCTTGATAATGGGTGTGTTCCTTATCTTCTCCTAGTGTCTAAACTCTTCTCCATGGCTGGACCCCCAAATAATATTCCTTTACGTGCTAAGGGGTATCTAGAGAGAGGGAGAGGTTTAATAACTACCCTCACCCTAACGCGTACCCTAACCCTAACCCCTACCCTAACCCTAACGCGTACCCTAATCCTAACCCGTACCCTAAACCGAGCCCTAACCCTAACACGAACCCTAACCCTAACCCTAACCCATACCCTACGCCCTACACGAACCCCTCCCCGAACCCGTACCCTAAGCCGTACCCTAACCCTCACCCTAACCCTAACCTTAACACTAAGCTACCCTTGACTGCTTCTGCCTCCAATAGATTTCCTAAGCACTAGTGTTTTAAGGAACAGGTTAAAAAGAGAATCCTAATGTGATTTCTTGATAATGGGTGTGTTCCTTATCTTCTCCTAATGTCTAAACTCTTCTCCATGGCTGGACCCCCAAATAATATTTCTTTACGTGCTAAGGGGTATCTAGAGAGTGGGATAGGTTTAATAACTGCCCTCACCCTAACGTGTACCCTAACCCTAACCCCTACCCTAACCCTAACGCGTACCCTAATCCTAACCCGTACCCTAAACCGAGCCCTAACCCTAACACTAACACTAACCCTAACCCGAACCCATACCCTACGCCATACCCGAACCCCTCCTTGAACCCGTACCCTAAGCCGTACCCTAACCCTCACCCTAACCCTAACCCTAAACCTAAGCTACCCTTGACGGCTTCTGCCTCCAATAGATTTCCTAAGCACTAGTGTTTTAAGGAACAGGTTAAAAAGAGAATCCTAATGTGATTTCTTGATAATGGGTGTGTTCCTTATCTTCTCCTCGTGTCTAAACTCTTCTCCATGGCTGGACCCCCAAATAATATTCCTTTACGTGCTAAGGGGTATCTAGAGAGTGGGATAGGTTTAATAACTACCCTCACTCTAACGCGTACCCTAACCCTAACCCCTACTCTAACCCTAATGCGTACCCTAATCCTAACCCGTACCCTAAACCGAGCCCTAACCCTAACCCTAACCCTAACCCTAACCGTAACCCATACCCTACGCCCTACCCGAACCCCTCCCCGAACCCGTACCCTAAGCCATACCCTAACTCTCACCCTAACCCTAACCCTAACCCTAAGCTACCCTTGACTGCTTCTGCCTCCAATAGATTCCCTAAGCACTAATGTTTTAAGGAACAGGTTAAAAAGAGAATCCTAATGTGATTTCTTGATAATGGGTGTGTTCCTTATCTTCTCCTAGTGTCTAAACACTTCTCCATGGCTGGACCCCCAAATAATATTCCTTTACGTGCTAAGGGGTATCTAGAGAGTGGGATAGGTTTAATAACTAACCTCACCCTAAAGCGTAACCTAACCCTAACCCCTACCCTAACACTAACGCGTACCCTAATCCTAACCCGTACCCTAAACCGAGCCCTAACCCTAACACGAACCCTAACCCTAACCCTAACCCATACCCTACGCCCTACCCGAACCCCTCCCCGAACCCGTACCCTAAGCCGTACCCTAACCCTCACCCTAACCCTAACCTTAACCCTAAGCTACCCTTGACTGCTTCTGCCTCCAATAGATTTCCTAAGCACTAGTGTTTTAAGGAACAGATTAAAAAGAGAATCCTAATGTGATTTCTTGATAATGGGTGTGTTCCTTGTCTTCTGCTAGTGTCTAAACTCTTCTCCATGGCTGGACCCCCAAATAATATTCCTTTACGTGCTAAGGGGTATCTAGAGAGTGGGATAGGTTTAATAACTACCCTCACCCTAACGCATACCCTAACCCTAACCCCTACCCTAACCCTAATGCGTACCCTAATCCTAAACCGTACCCTAAACCGAGCCCTAACCCTAACACTAACCCTAAGCTACCCTTGACTGCTTCTGCCTCCAATAGATTTCCTAAGCACTAGTGTTTTAAGGAACAGGTTAAAAAGAGAATCCTAATGTGATTTCTTGATAATGGGTGTGTTCCTTATCTTCTCCTAGTGTCTAAACTCTTCTCCATGGCTGGACCCCCAAATAATATTCCTTTACGTGCTAAGGGGTATCAAGAGAGTGGGATAGGTTTAATAACTAAGCTCACCCTATCGCGTACCCTAACCCTAACACCTCCCCTAAGACTAACGCGTACCCTAATCCTAACCCGTACCCTAAACCGAGCCCTAACCCTAACACTAACCCTAACCCTCACCCTAACCCATACCCTACGCCCTACCCGAACCCCTCCCCCAACCCGTACCCTAAGCCGTACCCTAACCCTCACCCTAACCCTAAGCTACGCTTGACTGCTTCTGCCTCCAATAGATTTCCTAAGCACTAGTGTTTTAAGGAACAGGTTAAAAAGAGAATCTTAATGTGATTTCTTGATAATGGGTGTGTTCCTTATCTTCTCCTCGTGTCTAAACTCTTCTCCATGGCTGGACCCCCAAATAATATTCCTTTACGTGCTAAGGGGTATCTAGAGAGTGGGATAGGTTTAATAACTACCCTCACCCTAACGCGTACCCTAACCCTAACCCCTACCCTAACCCTAACGCGTACCCTAATCCTAACCCGTACCCTAAACCGAGCCCTAAACCTAACACTAACCCTAAACCTAACACTAACCCATACCCTACGCCCTACCCGAACCCCTCCCTGAACCCGTACCCTAAGCCGTACCCTAACCCTCACCCTAACCCTAACCCTAAACCTAAGCTACCCTTGACGGCTGCTGCCTCCAATAGATTTCCTAAGCACTAGTGTTTTAAGGAACAGGTTAAAAAGAGAATCCTAATGTGATTTCTTGATAATGGGTGTGTTCCTTATCTTCTCCTCGTGTCTAAACTCTTCTCCATGGTTGGACCCCCAAATAATATTCCTTTACGTGCTAAGGGGTATCTAGAGAGTGGGATAGGTTTAATAACTACCCTCACCCTAACGCATACCCAAACCGTAACCTCTACCCTAACCCTAACGCGTACCCTAATCCTAACCCGTACCCTAAACCGAGCCCTAACCCTAACACTAACCCTAACCCTAACCCTAACCCATACCCTACGCCCTACCCGAACCCCTCCCCGAACCCGTACCCTAAGCCGTACCCTAACCCTCACCCTAACCCTAACCTTAACCCTAAGCTACCCTTGACTGCTTCTGCCTCCAATAGATTCCCTAAGAACTAGTGTTTTAAGGAACAGGTTAAAAAGAGAATCCTAATGTGATATCTTGATAATGGGTGTGTTCCTTATCTTCTCCTAGTGTCTAAACTCTTCTCCATGGCTGGACCCCCAAATAATATTCCTTTACGTGCTAAGGGGTATCTAGAGAGAGGGAGAGGTTTAATAACTACCCTCACCCTAACGCGTACCCTAACCCTAACCCCTACCCTAACCCTAACGCATACCCTAATCCTAACCCGTACCCTAAACCGAGCCCTAACCCTAACACTAACCCTAACCCTAACCCATACCCTACGCCCTACCCGAACCCCTCCCCGAACCCGTACCCTAAGCCGTACCCTAACCCTCAATCTAACCCTAACCCTAACCCTAAGCTACCCTTGACTGCTTCTGCCTCCAATAGATTTCCTAAGCACTAGTGTTTTAAGGAACAGGTTAAAAAGAGAATCCTAATGTGATTTCTTGATAATGGGTGTGTTCCTTATCTTCTCCTAGTGTCTAAACTCTTCTCCATGGCTGGACCCCCAAATAATATTCCTTTACGTGCTAAGGGGTATCTAGAGAGTGGGATAGGTTTAATAACTAACCTCACCCTATCGCGTACCCTAACCCTAACCCCTACCCTAACACTAACGCGTACCCTAATCCTAAACCGTACCCTAAACCGAGCCCTAACCCTAACACGAACCCTAACCCTAACCCTAACCCATACCCTACGCCCTACCCGAACCCCTCCCCGAACCCGTACCCTAAGCCGTACCCTAACCCTCACCCTAACCCTAAGCTACCCTTGACTGCTTCTGCCTCCAATAGATTTCCTAAGCACTAGTGTTTTAAGGAACAGGTTAAAAAGAGAATCCTAATGTGATTTCTTGATAATGGGTGTGTTCCTTATCTTCTCCTCGTGTCTAAACTCTTCTCCATGGCTGGACCCCCAAATAATATTCCTTTACGTGCTAAGGGGTATCTAGAGAGTGGTATAGGTTTAATAACTACCCTCACCCTAACGCGTACACTAACCCTAACCCCTACCCTAACCCTAATGCGTACCCTAATCCTAACCCGTACCCTAAACCGAGCCCTAACCCTACCACTAACCCTAACACTAACCCTAACCCATACCCTACGCCCTACCCGAACCCCTCCCCGAACCCGTACCCTAAGCCATACCCTAACCTTCACCCTAACCCTAACCCTAACCCTAAGCTACCCTTGACTGCTTCTGCCTCCAATAGATTCCCTAAGCACTAGTGTTTTAAGGAACAGGTTAAAAAGAGAATCCTAATGTGATTTCTTGATAATGGGTGTGTTCCTTATCTTCTCCTACTGTCTAAACTCTTCTCCATGGCTGGACCCCCAAATAATATTCCTTTACGTGCTAAGGGGTATCTAGAGAGTGGGATAGGTTTAATAACTAACCTCACCCTAAAGCGTAACCTAACCCTAACCCCTACCCTAACACTAACGCGTAACTTAATCCTAACCCGTACCCTAAACCGAGCCCTAACCCTAACACGAACCCTAACCCTAACCCTAACCCATACCTACGCCCTACACGAACCCCTCCCCGAACCCGTACCCTAAGCCGTACCCTAACCCTCACCCTAACCCTAACCTTAACACTAAGCTACCCTTGACTGCTTCTGCCTCCAATAGATTTCCTAAGCAGTAGTGTTTTAAGGAACAGGTTAAAAAGAGAATCCTAATGTGATTTCTTGATAATGGGTGTGTTCCTTATCTTCTCCTAATGTCTAAACTCTTCTCCATGGCTGGACCCCCAAATAATATTCCTTTACGTGCTAAGGGGTATCTAGAGAGTGGGATAGGTTTAATAACTGCCCTCACCCTAACGTGTACCCTAACCCTAACCCCTACCCTAACCCTAACGCGTACCCTAATCCTAACCCGTACCCTAAACCGAGCCCTAACCCTAACACTAACACTAACCCTAACCCGAACCCATACCCTACGCCCTACCCGAACCCCTCCCTAAACCCGTACCCTAAGCCGTACCCTAACCCTTACCCTAACCCTAACCCTAAACCTAAGCTACCCTTGACGGCTTCTGCCTCCAATAGATTTCCTAAGCACTAGTGTTTTAAGGAACAGGTTAAAAAGAGAATCCTAATGTGATTTCTTGATAATGGGTGTGTTCCTTATCTTCTCCTCGTGTCTAAACTCTTCTCCATGGCTGGACCCCCAAATAATATTCCTTTACGTGCTAAGGGGTATCTAGAGAGTGGGATACGTTTAATAACTACCCTCACCCTAACGCGTACCCTAACCCTAACCCCTACCCTAACCCTAATGCGTACCCTAATACTAACCCGTACCCTAAACCGAGCCCTAACCCTAACACTAACCCTAACCCTAACCCTAACCCATACCCTACGCCCTACCCGAACCCCTCCCCGAACCCGTACCCTAAGCCATACCCTAACTCTCACCCTAACCCTAACCCTAACCCTAAGCTACCCTTGACTGCTTCTGCCTCCAATAGATTCCCTAAGCACTAGTGTTTTAAGGAACAGGTTAAAAAGAGAATCCTAATGTGATTTCTTGATAATGGGTGTGTTCCTTATCTTCTCCTAGTGTCTAAACTCTTCTCCATGGCTGGACCCCCAAATAATATTCCTTTACGTGCTAAGGGGTATCTAGAGAGTGGGATAGGTTTAATAACTAACCTCACCCTAAAGCGTAACCTAACCCTAACCCCTACCCTAACACTAACGCGTACCCTAATCCTAACACGTACCCTAAACCGAGCCCTAACCCTAACACGAACCCTAACCCTAACCCTAACCCATACCCTACGCCCTACCCGAACCCCTCCCCGAACCCGTACCCTAAGCCGTACCCTAACCCTCACCCTAACCCTAACCTTAACCCTAAGCTACCCTTGACTGCTTCTGCCTCCAATAGATTTCCTAAGCACTAGTGTTTTAAGGAACAGGTTAAAAAGAGAATCCTAATGTGATTTCTTGATAATGGGTGTGTTCCTTGTCTTCTGCTAGTGTCTAAACTCTTCTCCATGGCTGGACCCCCAAATAATATTCCTTTACGTGCTAAGGGGTATCTAGAGAGTGGGATAGGTTTAATAACTACCCTCACCCTAACGCATACCCTAACCCTAACCCCTACCCTAACCCTAATGCGTACCCTAATCCGAAACCGTACCCTAAACCGAGGCCTAACCCTAACACTAACCCTAACCCTAACCCATACCCTACGCCCTACCCGAACCCCTCCCCGAACCCGTACCCTAAGCGATACCCTAACCCTCACCCTAACCCTAACCCTAACCCGAAGCTACCCTTGACTGCTTCTGCCTCCAATAGATTCCCTAAGCACTAGTGATTTAAGGAACAGGTTAAAAAGAGAATCCTAATGTGATTTCTTGATAATGGGTGTGTTCCTTATCTTCTCCTAGTGTCTAAACTCTTCTCCATGGCTGGACAACCAAATAATATTCCTTTACGTGCTATGGGGTATCTAGAGAGTGGGATAGGTTTAATAACTAACCTCACCCTAAAGCGTAACCTAACCCTAACCCCTACCCTAACACTAACGCGTACCCTAATCCTAACCCGTACCCTAAACTGAGCCCTAACCCTAACACTAACCCTAACCCTAACCCTAACACATACCCTACGCCCTACCCGAAGCCCCCTCTGAACCCGTACCCTAACCGTCACCCTAACCCTAACCCTAAACCTAAGCTACCGTTGACGGCTTCTGCCTCCAATAGATTTCCTAAGCACTAGTGTTTTAAGGAACAGGTTAAAAAGAGAATCCTAATGTGATTTCTTGATAATGGGTGTGTTCCGTATCTTCTCCTAGTGTCTAAACTCTTCTCCATGGCTGGACCCCCAAATAATATCCCTTTACGTGCTAAGGGGTATCTAGAGAGTGGGATAGGTTTAATAACTACCCTCACCCTAACACGTACCCTAAACCTAACCCCTACCCTAACCCTAATGCGTACCCTAATCCTAACCCGTACCCTAAACCGAGGCCTAACCCTAACACTAACCCTAACCCTAACCCTAACCCATACCCTACGCCCTACCCGAAACCCTCCCTGAACCCGTACCCTAAGCCGTACCCTAACCCTCACCCTAACCCTAACCCTAACCCTAAGCTACCCTTGACTGCTTCTGCCTCCAATAGATTTCCTAAGCACTAGTGTTTTAAGGAACAGGTTAAAAAGAGAATCCTAATGTGATTTCTTGATAATGGGTGTGTTCCTTATCTTCTCCTAGTGTCTAAACTCTTCTCCATGGCTGGACCCCCAAATAATATTCCTATACGTGCTAAGGGGTATCTAGAGAGTGGGATAGGTTTAATAAGTACCCTCACCCTAATGCGTACCCTAACCCTAACCCCTACCCTAACCCTAACGCGTACCCTAATCCTAACCCGTACCCTAAACCGAGCCCTAACCCTAACACTAGCCCTAACCCTAACCCTAACCCATACACTACGCCCTACCCGAACCCCTCCCCGAACCCGTAACCTAAGCCGTACCCTAAACCTCACCCTAACCCTAACCCTAACCCTAAGCTACCCTTGACTGCTTCTGCCTCCAATAGATTTCCTAAGCACTAGTGTTTTAAGGAACAGGTTAAAAAGAGAAACATATTGTGATTTCTTGATAATGGGTTTGTTCCTTATCTTTTCCTAGTGTCTAAACTCTTCTCCATGGCTGAACCCCCGAATAATATTCCTTTACGTGCTAAGGGTTATCTAGAGAGTGGGATAGGTATAATAACTACCCTCACCCTAACGCGTACCCTAACCCTAACCCCTACCCTAACACTAACGCGTACCCTAATCCTAACCCGTACCCTAAACCGAGCCCTAACCCTAACACTAACCCTAACCCTAACCCTAACCCATACCCTACGCCCTACCCGAACCCCTCCCCGAACCCGTACCCTAAGCCGTACCCTAACCCTCACCCTAACCCTAACCCTAACACTAAGCTACCCTTGACTGCTTCTGCCTCCAATAGATTTCCTAAGCACTAGTGTTTTAAGGAACAGGTTAAAAAGAGAATCCTAATGTGATTTCGTGATAATGGGTGTGTTCCTTATCTTCTCCTAGTGTCTAAACTCTTCTCCATGGCTGGACCCCCAAATAATATTCATTTACGTGCTAAGGGGTATCTAGAGAGTGGGATAGGTTTAATATCTACCCTCACCCTAATGCGTACCCTAACCCTAACACCTACCCTATCCCTAACACGTACCCTAATCCTAAACCGTACCCTAAACTGAGCCCTAACGCTAACACTAGCCCTAACCCTAACCCTAACCCATACCCTACGCACTACCCGAACCCCTCCCCGAACCCGTACCCTAAGCCGTACCCTATCCCTCACCCTAACCCTAACCCTAACCCTAAGCTACCCTTGACTGCTTCTGCCTCCAATAGATTTCCTAAGCACTAGTGTTTTAAGGAACAGTTTAAAAAGAGAATCATATTGTGATTACTTGATAATGGGTGTGTTCCTTATCTTCTCCTAGGGTCTAAACTCTTCTCCATGGCTGGACCCCCAAATAATATTCCTTTACCTGCTAAGGGGAATCTAGAGAGTGGGATAGGTTTAATAACTACCCTCACCCTAACGCGTACCCTAACCCTAACCCCTACCCTAACACTAACGCGTACCCTAATCCTAACCCATAACCTAAACCGAGCCCTAACCCTAACACTAGCCCTAACCCTAACCCTAACCCATACACTACGCCCTACCCGAACCCCTCCCCGAACCCGTAACCTAAGCCGTACCCTAAACCTCACCCTAATCCTAACCCTAACCCTAAGCTACCCTTGACTGCTTCTGCCTCCAATAGATTTCCTAAGCACTAGTGTTTTAAGGAACAGGTTAAAAAGAGAAACATATTGTGATTTCTTGATAATGGGTTTGTTCCTTATCTTTTCCTAGTGTCTAAACTCTTCTCCATGGCTGAACCCCCGAATAATATTCCTTTTCGTGCTAAGGGGTATCTAGAGAGTGGGATAGGTATAATAACTACCCTCACCCTAACGCGTACCCTAACCCTAACCCCTACCCTAACACTAACGCGTACCCTAATCCTAACCCGTACCCTAAACCGAGCCCTAACCCTAACACTAACCCTAACCCTAACCCTAACCCATACCCTACGCCCTACCCGAACCCCTCCCCGAACCCGTACCCTAAGCCGTACCCTAACCCTCACCCTAACCCTAACCCTAACACTAAGCTACCCTTGACTGCTTCTGCCTCCAATAGATTTCCTAAGCACTAGTGTTTTAAGGAACAGGTTAAAAAGAGAATCCTAATGTGATTTCGTGATAATGGGTGTGTTCCTTATCTTCTCCTAGTGTCTAAACTCTTCTCCATGGCTGGACCCCCAAATAATATTCCTTTACGTGCTAAGGGGTATCTAGAGAGTGGGATAGGTTTAATATCTACCCTCACCCTAATGCGTACCCTAACCCTAACACCTACCCTATCCCTAACACGTACCCTAATCCTAAACCGTACCCTAAACTGAGCCCTAACGCTAACACTAGCCCTAACCCTAACCCTAACCCATACCCTACGCACTACCCGAACCCCTCCCCGAACCCGTATCCTAAGCCGTACCCTATCCCTCACCATAACCCTAACCCTAACCCTAAGCTACCCTTGACTGCTTCTGCCTCCAATAGATTTCCTAAGCACTAGTGTTTTAAGGAACAGTTTAAAAAGAGAATCATATTGTGATTACTTGATAATGGGTGTGTTCCTTATCTTCTCCTAGGGTCTAAACTCTTCTCCATGGCTGGACCCCCAAATAATATTCCTTTACCTGCTAAGGGGAATCTAGAGAGTGGGATAGGTTTAATAACTACCCTCACCCTAACGCGTACCCTAACCCTAACCCCTACCCTAACACTAACGCGTACCCTAATCCTAACCCATACCCTAAACCGAGCCCTAACCCTAACACTAACTATAACCCTAACCCTAACCCATACCCTACGCCCTACCCGAACCCCTCCCCGAACCCGTACCCTAAGCCATACCCTAACTCTCACCCTAACCCTAACCGTAACCCTAAGCTACCCTTGACTGCTTCTGCCTCCCATAGATTTCCTAAGCACTAGTGTTTTAAGGAACAGGTTAAAAAGAGAATCCTAATGTGATTTCGTGATAATGGGTGTGTTCCTTATCTTCTCCTAGTGTCTAAACTCTTCTCCATGGCTGGACCCCCAAATAATATTCCTTTACGTGCTAAGGGGTTTCTAGAGAGTGGGATAGGTTTAATAACTACCCTCACCCTAACGCATACCCTAACCCTAACCCCTACCCTAACCCTAATGCGTACCCTAATCCTAACCCGTACCGTAAAACGGGCCCTAACCCTAACACTAACCCTAACCCTAACACTAAACCATACCCTACGCCCTACCCGAACCCCTCCCTGAACCCGTACCCTAAGCCGTACCCTAACCCTCACCCTAACCCTAACCCTAACCCTAAGCTACCCTTGACTGCTTCTGCCTCCAATAGATTTCCTAAGCACTAGTGTTTTAAGGAACAGGTTAAAAAGAGAATCCTAATGTGATTTCTTGATAATGGGTGTGTTCCTTATCTTCTCCTAGTGTCTAAACTCTTCTCCATGGCTGGACCCCTAATAATATTCCTTTACGTGCTAAGGAGTATCTAGATAGTGGGATAGGTTTAATAACTAACCTCACCCTATCGCGTACCCTAACCCTAACCCCTACCCTAACACTAACGCGTACCCTAATCCTAACCCGTACCCTAAACCGAGCCCTAACCCTAACACTAACCCTAACCCTAACCCATACCCTACGCCCTACCCGAACCCCTCCCTCAACCCGTACCCTAAGCCGTACCCTAATCGTCACCCTAACCCTAACCCTAAAACTAAGCTACCCTTGACGCCTTCTGCCTCCAATAGATTTCCTAAGCACTAGTGTTTTAAGGAACAGGTTAAAAAGAGAATCCTAAAGTGATTTCTTGATAATGGGTGTGTTCCTTATCTTCTCGTAGGGTCTAAACTCTTCTCCATGGCTGGACCCCCAAATAATATTCCTTTACGTGCTAAGGGGTATCTAGAGAGTGGGATAGGTTTAATAACTAACCTCACCCTAAAGCGTAACCTAACCCTAACCCCTACCCTAACACTAACGCGTAACCTAATCCTAACCCGTACCCTAAACCGAGCCCTAACCCTAACACGAACCCTAACCCTAACCCTAACCCATACCCTACGCCCTACACGAACCCCTCCCCGAACCCGTACCCTAAGCCATACCCTAACTCTCACCCTAACCCTAACCCTAACCCTAAGCTACCCTTGACTCCTTCTGCCTCCAATAGATTCCCTAAGCACTAGTGTTTTAAGGAAAAGGTTAAAAAGAGAATCCTACTGTGTTTTCTTGATAATGGGTGTGTTCCTTATCTTCTCCTAGTGTCTAAACTCTTCTCCATGGCTGGACCCCCAAATAATATTCCTTTACGTGCTAAGGGGTATCTAGAGAGTGGGATAGGTTTAATAACTAACCTCACCCTAAAGCGTAACCTAACCCTAACCCCTACCCTAACACTAACGCGTACCCTAATCCTAACACGTACCCTAAACCGAGCCCTAACCCTAACACTAACCCTAACCCTAACCCTAAACCATACCCTACGCCCTACCCGAACCCCTCCCCGAACCCGTACCCTAAGCCGTACCCTAACCCTCACCCTAACCCTAACCTTAACCCTAAGCTACCCTTGACTGCTTCTGCCTCCAATAGATTTCCTAAGCACTAGTGTTTTAAGGAACAGGTTAAAAAGAGAATCCTAATGTGATTTCTTGATAATGGGTGTGTTCCTTGTCTTCTGCTAGTGTCTAAACTCTTCTCCATGGCTGGACCCCCAAATAATATTCCTTTACGTGCTAAGGGGTATCTAGAGAGTGGGATAGGTTTAATAACTACCCTCACCCTAACGCATACCCTAACCCTAACCCCTACCCTAACCCTAATGCGTACCCTAATCCTAAAACGTACCCTAAACCGAGCCCTAACCCTAACACTAACCCTAACCCTAACCCATACCCTACGCCCTACACGAACCCCTCCCCGAACCCGTACCCTAAGCCATACCCTAACACTCACCCTAACCCTAACCCTAACCCGAAGCTACCCTTGACTGCTTCTGCCTCCAATAGATTCCCTAAGCACTAGTGATTTAAGGAACAGGTTAAAAAGAGAATCCTAATGTGATTTCTTGATAATGGGTGTGTTCCTTATCTTCTCCTAGTGTCTAAACTCTTCTCCATGGCTGGACCCCCAAATAATATTCCTTTACGTGCTATGGGGTATCTAGAGAGTGGGATAGGTTTAATAACTAACCTCACCCTAAAGCGTAACCTAACCCTAACCCCTAACCTAACACTAACGCGTACCCTAATCCTAACCCGTACCCTAAACCGAGCCCTAACCCTAACACTAACCCTAACCCTAACCCTAACCCATACCCTACGCCCTACCCGAAACCCTCCCTGAACCCGTACCCTAAGCCGTACCCTAACCCTCACCCTAACCCTAACCCTAACACTAAGCTACCCTTGACTGCTTCTGCCTCCAATAGATTTCCTAAGCACTAGTGTTTTAAGGAACAGGTTAAAAAGAGAATCCTAATGTGATTTCGTGATAATGGGTGTGTTCCTTATCTTCTCCTAGGGTCTAAACTCTTCTCCATGGCTGGACCCCCAAATAATATTCCTTTACCTGCTAAGGGGAATCTAGAGAGTGGGATAGGTTTAATAACTACCCTCACCCTAACGCGTACCCTAACCCTAACCCCTACCCTAACACTAACGCGTACCCTAATCCTAACCCGTACCCTAAACCGAGCCCTAACCCTAACACTAACCCTAACCCTAACCCATACCCTACGCCCTACCCGAACCCCTCCCTCAACCCGTACCCTAAGCCGTACCCTAATCGTCACCCTAACCCTAACCCTAAAACTAAGCTACCCTTGACGCCTTCTGCCTCCAATAGATTTCCTAAGCACTAGTGTTTTAAGGAACAGGTTAAAAAGAGAATCCTAAAGTGATTTCTTGATAATGGGTGTGTTCCTTATCTTCTCGTAGGGTCTAAACTCTTCTCCATGGCTGGACCCCCAAATAATATTCCTTTACGTGCTAAGGGGTATCTAGAGAGTGGGATAGGTTTAATAACTAACCTCACCCTAAAGCGTAACCTAACCCTAACCCCTACCCTAACACTAACGCGTAACCTAATCCTAACCCGTACCCTAAACCGAGCCCTAACCCTAACACGAACCCTAACCCTAACCCTAACCCATACCCTACGCCCTACACGAACCCCTCCCCGAACCCGTACCCTAAGCCATACCCTAACTCTCACCCTAACCCTAACCCTAACCCTAAGCTACCCTTGACTCCTTCTGCCTCCAATAGATTCCCTAAGCACTAGTGTTTTAAGGAAAAGGTTAAAAAGAGAATCCTACTGTGTTTTCTTGATAATGGGTGTGTTCCTTATCTTCTCCTAGTGTCTAAACTCTTCTCCATGGCTGGACCCCCAAATAATATTCCTTTACGTGCTAAGGGGTATCTAGAGAGTGGGATAGGTTTAATAACTAACCTCACCCTAAAGCGTAACCTAACCCTAACCCCTACCCTAACACTAACGCGTACCCTAATCCTAACACGTACCCTAAACCGAGCCCTAACCCTAACACTAACCCTAACCCTAACCCTAAACCATACCCTACGCCCTACCCGAACCCCTCCCCGAACCCGTACCCTAAGCCGTACCCTAACCCTCACCCTAACCCTAACCTTAACCCTAAGCTACCCTTGACTGCTTCTGCCTCCAATAGATTTCCTAAGCACTAGTGTTTTAAGGAACAGGTTAAAAAGAGAATCCTAATGTGATTTCTTGATAATGGGTGTGTTCCTTGTCTTCTGCTAGTGTCTAAACTCTTCTCCATGGCTGGACCCCCAAATAATATTCCTTTACGTGCTAAGGGGTATCTAGAGAGTGGGATAGGTTTAATAACTACCCTCACCCTAACGCATACCCTAACCCTAACCCCTACCCTAACCCTAATGCGTACCCTAATCCTAAAACGTACCCTAAACCGAGCCCTAACCCTAACACTAACCCTAACCCTAACCCATACCCTACGCCCTACCCGAACCCCTCCCCGAACCCGTACCCTAAGCCATACCCTAACACTCACCCTAACCCTAACCCTAACCCGAAGCTACCCTTGACTGCTTCTGCCTCCAATAGATTCCCTAAGCACTAGTGATTTAAGGAACAGGTTAAAAAGAGAATCCTAATGTGATTTCTTGATAATGGGTGTGTTCCTTATCTTCTCCTAGTGTCTAAACTCTTCTCCATGGCTGGACCCCCAAATAATATTCCTTTACGTGCTATGGGGTATCTAGAGAGTGGGATAGGTTTAATAACTAACCTCACCCTAAAGCGTAACCTAACCCTAACCCCTAACCTAACACTAACGCGTACCCTAATCCTAACCCGTACCCTAAACCGAGCCCTAACCCTAACACTAACCCTAACCCTAACCCTAACCCATACCCTACGCCCTACCCGAAACCCTCCCTGAACCCGTACCCTAAGCCGTACCCTAACCCTCACCCTAACCCTAACCCTAACACTAAGCTACCCTTGACTGCTTCTGCCTCCAATAGATTTCCTAAGCACTAGTGTTTTAAGGAACAGGTTAAAAAGAGAATCCTAATGTGATTTCGTGATAATGGGTGTGTTCCTTATCTTCTCCTAGGGTCTAAACTCTTCTCCATGGCTGGACCCCCAAATAATATTCCTTTACCTGCTAAGGGGAATCTAGAGAGTGGGATAGGTTTAATAACTACCCTCACCCTAACGCGTACCCTAACCCTAACCCCTACCCTAACACTAACGCGTACCCTAATCCTAACCCATACCCTAAACCGAGCCCTAACCCTAACACTAACTATAACCCTAACCCTAACCCATACCCTACGCCCTACCCGAACCCCTCCCCGAACCCGTACCCTAAGCCATACCCTAACTCTCACCCTAACCCTAACCGTAACCCTAAGCTACCCTTGACTGCTTCTGCCTCCAATAGATTTCCTAAGCACTAGTGTTTTAAGGAACAGGTTAAAAAGAGAATCCTAATGTGATTTCGTGATAATGGATGTGTTCCTTATCTTCTCCTAGTGTCTAAACTCTTCTCCATGGCTGGACCCCCAAATAATATTCCTTTACGTGCTAAGGGGTTTCTAGAGAGTGGGATAGGTTTAATAACTACCCTCACCCTAACGCGTACCCTAACCCTAACCCCTACCCTAACCCTAATGCGTACCCTAATCCTAACCCGTACCCTAAACCGAGCCCTAACCCTAACACTAACCCTAACCCTAACCCTAACCCATACCCTACGCCCTACCCGAACCCCTCCCTCAACCCGTACCCTAAGCCGTATCCTAACACTCACCCTAACCCTAACCCTAACCCTAAGCTACCCTTGACTGCTTCTGCCTCCAATAGATTTCCTAAGCACTAGTGTTTTAAGGAACAGGTTAAAAAGAGAATCCTAATGTGATTTCTTGATAATGGGTGTGTTCCTTATCTTCTCCTAGTCTCTAAACTCTTCTACATGGCTGGACCCCCAAATAATATTCCTTTACGTGCTAAGGAGTATCTAGAGAGTGGGATAGGTTTAATAACTAACCTCACCCTATCGCGTACCCTAACCCTAACCCCTACCCTAACACTAACGCGTACCCTAATCCTAACCCGTACCCTAAACCGAGCCCTAACCCTAACACTAACCCTAACCCTAACCCATACCCTACGCCCTACCCGAACCCCTCCCTCAACCCGTACCCTAAGCCGTACCCTAATCGTCACCCTAACCCTAACCCTAAAACTAAGCTACCCTTGACGCCTTCTGCCTCAAATAGATTTCCTAAGCACTAGTGTTTTAAGGAACAGGTTAAAAAGAGAATCCTAAAGTGATTTCGTGATAATGGGTGTGTTCCTTATCTTCTCCTAGTGTCTAAACTCTTCTCCATGGCTGGACCCCCAAATAATATTCCTTTACGTGCTAAGGGGTATCTAGAGAGTGGGATAGGTTTAATAACTACCCTCACCCTAACGCGTACCCTAACCCTAACCCCTACCCTTAGCCTAACGCGTACCCTAATCCTAAACCGTACCCTAAACCGAGCCCTAACCCTAACACTAACCCTAACCCTAACCCATACCCTACGCCCTACCCGAACCCCTCCCCGAACCCGTACCCTAAGCCATACCCTAACCCTCACCCTAACCCTAACCCTAACCCTAAGCTACCCTTGACTGCTTCTGCCTCCAATAGATTCCCTAAGCAGTAGTGTTTTAAGGAACAGGTTAAAAAGAGAATCCTAATGTGATTTCTTGATAATGGGTGTGTTCCTTATCTTCTCCTAGTGTCTAAACTCTTCTCCATGGCTGGACCCCCAAATAATATTCCTTTACGTGCTAAGGGGTATCTAGAGAGTGGGATAGGTTTAATAACTAACCTCACCCTAAAGCGTAACCTAACCCTAACCCCTACCCTAACACTAACGCGTACCCTAATCCTAACCCGTACCCTAAACCGAGCCCTAACCCTAACACTAACCCTAACCCTAACCCTAACCCATACCCTACGCCCTACCCGAACCCCTCCCCGAACCCGTACCCTAAGCCGTACCCTAACCCTCAATCTAACCCTAACCCTAACCCTAAGCTACCCTTGACTGCTTCTGCCTCCAATAGATTCCCTAAGCACTAGTGTTTTAAGGAACAGGTTAAAAAGAGAATCCTAATGTGATTTCTTGATAATGGGTGTGTTCCTTATCTTCTCCTAGTGTCTAAACTCTTCTCCATGGCTGGACCCCCAAATAATATTCCTTTACGTGCTAAGGGGTATCTAGAGAGTGCGATAGGTTTAATAACTAACCTCACCCTAAAGCGTAACCTAACCCTAACCCCTACCCTAACACTAACGCGTACCCTAATCCTAACACGTACCCTAAACCGAGCCCTAACCCTAACACTAACCCTAACCCTAACCCTAACCCATACCCTACGCCCTACCCGAACCCCTCCCCGAACCCGTACCCTAAGCCGTACCCTAACCCTCACCCTAACCCTAACCTTAACCCTAAGCTACCCTTGACTGCTTCTGCCTCCAATAGATTTCCTAAGCACTAGTGTTTTAAGGAACAGGTTAAAAAGAGAATCCTAATGTGATTTCTTGATAATGGGTGTGTTCCTTGTCTTCTGCTAGTGTCTAAACTCTTCTCCATGGCTGGACCCCCAAATAATTTTCCTTTACGTGCTAAGGGGTATCTAGAGAGTGGGATAGGTTTAATAACTACCCTCACCCTAACGCGTACCCTAACCCTAACCCCTACCCTAACCCTAATGCGTACCCTAATCCTAACCCATACCCTAACACTAACCCTAACCCTAACCCATACCCTACGCCCTACCCGAACCCCTCCCCGAACCCGTACCCTAAGCCATACCCTAACCCTCACCCTAACCCTAACCCTAACCCTAAGCTACCCTTGACTGCTTCTGCCTCCAATAGATTCCCTAAGCACTAGTGTTTTAAGGAACAGGTTAAAAAGAGAATCCTAATGTGATTTCTTGATAATGGGTGTGTTCCTTATCTTCTCCTAGTGTCTAAACTCTTCTCCATGGCTGGACCCCCAAATAATATTCCTTTACGTGCTAAGGGGTATCTAGAGAGTGGGATAGGTTTAATAACTAACCTCACCCTAAAGCGTAACCTAACCCTAACCCCTACCCTAACACTAACGCGTAACCTAAACCTAACCCGTACCCTAAACCGAGCCCTAACCCTAACACGAACCCTAACCCTAACCCTAACCCATACCCTACGCCCTACACGAACCCCTCCCCGAACCCGTACCCTAAGCCGTACCCTAACCCTCACCCTAACCCTAACCTTAACACTAAGCTACCCTTGACTGCTTCTGCCTCCAATAGATTTCCTAAGCACTAGTGTTTTAAGGAACAGGTTAAAAAGAGAATCCTAATGTGATTTCTTGATAATGGGTGTGTTCCTTATCTTCTCCTAATGTCTAAACTCTTCTCCATGGCTGGACCCCCAAATAATATTCCTTTACGTGCTAAGGGGTATCTAGAGAGTGGGATAGGTTTAATAACTGCCCTCACCCTAACGTGTACCCTAACCCTAACCCCTACCCTAACCCTAACGCGTACCCTAATCCTAACCCGTACCCTAAACCGAGCCCTAACCCTAACACTAACCCTAACCCTAACCCGAACCCATACCCTACGCCCTACCCGAACCCCTCCCTGAACCCGTACCCTAAGCCGTACCCTAACCCTCACCCTAACCCTAACCCTAAACCTAAGCTACCCTTGTTGGCTTCTGCCTCCAATAGATTTCCTAAGCACTAGTGTTTTAAGGAACAGGTTAAAAAGAGAATCCTAATGTGATTTCTTGATAATGTGTGTGTTCCTTATCTTCTCCTCGTGTCTAAACTCTTCTCCATGGCTGGACCCCCAAATAATATTCCTTTACGTGCTAAGGGGTATCTAGAGAGTGGGATAGGTTTAATAACTACCCTCACCCTAACGCGTACCCTAACCCTAACCCCTACCCTAACCCTAATGCGTACCCTAATCCTAACCCATACCCTAAACCGAGCCCTAACCCTAACACTAACCCTAACCCTAACCCTAACACATACCCTACGCCCTACCCGAACCCCTCCCCGAACCCGTACCCTAAGCCATACCCTAAATTTCACCCTAACCCTAACCCTAACCCTAAGCTACCCTTGACTGCTTCTGCCTCCAATAGATTCCCTAAGCACTAGTGTTTTAAGGAACAGGTTAAAAAGAGAATCCTAATGTGATTTCTTGATAATGGGTGTGTTCCTTATCTTCTCCTAGTGTCTAATCTCTTCTCCATGGCTGGACCCCCAAATAATATTCCTTTACGTGCTAAGGGGTATCTAGAGAGTGGGATAGGTTTAATAACTAACCTCACCCTAAAGCGTAACCTAACCCTAACCCCTACCCTAACACTAACGCGTACCCTAATCCTAACACGTACCCTAAACCGAGCCCTAACCCTAACACTAACCCTAACCCTAACCCTAACCCATACCCTACGCCCTACCCGAACCCCTCCCCGAACCCGTACCCTAAGCCGTACCCTAACCCTCACCCTAACCCTAACCATAACCCTAAGCTACCCTTGACTGCTTCTGCCTCCAATAGATTTCCTAAGCACTAGTGTTTTAAGGAACAGGTTAAAAAGAGAATCCTAATGTGATTTCTTGATAATGGGTGTGTTCCTTGTCTTCTGCTAGTGTCTAAACTCTTCTCCATGGCTGGACCCCCAAATAATATTCCTTTACGTGCTAAGGGGTATCTAGAGAGTGGGATAGGTTTAATAACTACCCTCACCCTAACGCGTACCCTAACCCTAACCCCTACCCTAACCCTAATGCGTACCCTAATCCTAAACCGTACCCTAAACCGAGCCCTAACGCTAACACTAGCCCTAACCCTAACCCTAACCCATACCCTACGCCCTACCCGAACCCCTCCCCGAACCCGTACCCTAAGCCATACCCTAACCCTCACCCTAACCCTAACCCTAACCCGAAGCTACCCTTGACTGCTTCTGCCTCCAATAGATTCCCTAAGCACTAGTGTTTTAAGGAACAGGTTAAAAAGAGAATCCTAATGTGATTTCTTGATAATGGGTGTGTTCCTTATCTTCTCCTAGTGTCTAAACTCTTCTCCATGGCTGGACCCCCAAATAATATTCCTTTACGTGCTATGGGGTATCTAGAGAGTGGGATAGGTTTAATAACTAACCTCACCCTAAAGCGTAACCTAACCCTAACCCCTACCCTAACACTAACGCGTACCCTAATCCTAACCCGTACCCTAAACCGAGCCCTAACCCTAACACTAACCCTAACCCTAACCCTAACCCATACCCTACGCCCTACCCGAAGCCCTCTCTGAACCCGTACCCTAAGCCGTACCCTAACCCTCACCCTAACCCTAACCCTAAACCTAAGCTACCGTTGACGGCTTCGGCCTCCAATAGATTTCCTGAGCACTAGTGTTTTAAGGAACAGGTTAAAAAGAGAATCCTAATGTGATTTCTTGATAATGGGTGTGTTCCGTATCTTCTCCTAGTGTCTAAACTCTTCTCCATGGCTGGACCCCCAAATAATATTCCTTTTCGTGCTAAGGGGTATCTAGAGAGTGGGATAGGTTTAATAACTAACCTCACCCTATCGCGTACCCTAACCCTAACCCCTACCCTAACCCTAACGCGTACCCTAATCCTAACCCGTACCCTAAACCGAGCCCTAACCCTAACACGAACCCTAACCCTAACCCTAACCCATACCCTACGCCCTACCCGAACCCCTCTCCGAAACTGTACCCTAAGCCGTACCCTAACCCTCACCCTAACCCTAACCCTAACCCTAAGCTACCCTTGACTGCTTCTGCCTCCAATAGATTTCCTAAGCACTAGTGTTTTAAGGAACAGGTTAAAAAGAGAATCCTAATGTGATTTCTTGATAATGGGTGTGTTCCTTATTTCTCCTAGTGTCTAAACTCTTCTCCATGGCTGGACCCCCAAATAATATACCTTTACGTGCTAAGGGGTATCTAGAGAGTGGGATAGGTTTAATAACTACCCTCACCCTAACGCGTACCCTAACCCTAACCCCTACCCTAACCCTAATGCGTACCCTAATCCTAACCCGTACCCTAAACCGAGCCCTAACCCTAACACTAACCCTAACCCTAACCCTAACCCATACCCTACGCCCTACCCGAAACCCTCCCTGAACCCGTACCCTAAGCCGTACCCTAACCCTCACCCTAACTCTAACCCTAACCCTAAGCTACCCTTGACTGCTTCTGCCTCCAATAGATTTCCTAAGCACTAGTGTTTTAAGGAACAGGTTAAAAAGAGAATCCTAATGTGATTTCTTGATAATGGGTGTGTTCCTTATCTTCTCCTAGTGTCTAAACTCTTCTCCATGGCTGGACCCCCAAATAATATTCCTATACGTGCTAAGGGGTATCTAGAGAGTGGGATAGGTTTAATAAGTACCCTCACCCTAATGCGTACCCTAACCCTAACCCCTACCCTAACCCTAACGCGTACCCTAATCCTAACCCGTACCCTTAACCGAGCCCTAACCCTAACACTAGCCCTAACCCTAACCCTAACCCATACACTACGCCCTACCCGAACCCCTCCCCGAACCCGTAACCTAAGCCGTACCCTAAACCTCACCCTAACCCTAACCCTAACCCTAAGCTACCCTTGACTGCTTCTGCCTCCAATAGATTTCCTAAGCACTAGTGTTTTAAGGAACAGGTTAAAAAGAGAATCCTAATGTGATTTCTTTATAATGGGTGTGTTCCTTATCTTCTCCTAGTGTCTAAACTTTTCTCCATGGCTGGACCCCTAAATAATATTCCTTTACGTGCTAAGGGGTATCTAGAGAGTGGGATAGGTTTAATATCTACACTCACCCTAATGCGTACCCTAACCCTAACACCTACCCTATCCCTAACACGTACCCTAATCCTAAACCGTACCCTAAACTGAGCCCTAACGCTAACACTAGCCCTAACCCTAACCCTAACCCATACCCTACGCACTACCCGAACCCCTCACCGAACCCGTACCCTAAGCCGTACCCTATCCCTCACCCTAACCCTAACCCTAACCCTAAGCTACCCTTGACTGCTTCTGCCTCCAATAGATTTCCTAAGCTCTAGTGTTTTAAGGAACAGTTTAAAAAGAGAATCATATTGTGATTTCTTGATAATGGGTGTGTTCCTTATCTTCTCCTAGGGTCTAAACTCTTCTCCATGGCTGGACCCCCAAATAATATTCCTTTACCTGCTAAGGGGAATCTAGAGAGTGGGATAGGTTTAATAACTACCCTCACCCTAACGCATACCCTAACCCTAACCCCTACCCTAACACTAACGCGTACACTAATCCTAACCCATACCCTAAACCGAGCCCTAACCCTAACACTAACTATAACCCTAACCCTAACCCATACCCTACGCCCTACCCGAACCCCTCCCCGAACCCGTACACTAAGCCATACCCTAACTCTCACCCTAACCCTAACCGTAACCCTAAGCTACCTTTGACTGCTTCTGCCTCCAATAGATTTCCTAAGCACTAGTGTTTTAAGGAACAGGTTAAAAAGAGAATCCTAATGTGATTTCGTGATAATGGGTGTGTTCCTTATCTTCTCCTAGTGTCTAAACTCTTCTCCATGGCTGGACCCCCAAATAATATTCCTTTACGTGCTAAGGGGTTTCTAGAGAGTGGGATAGGTTTAATAACTACCCTCACCCTAACGCGTACCCTAACCCTAACCCCTACCCTAACCCTAATGCGTACCCTAATCCTAACCCGTACCCTAAACCGAGCCCTAACCCTAACACTAACCCTAACCCTAACCCTAACCCATACCCTACGCCCTACCCGAACCCCTCCCTGAACCCGTACCCTAAGCCGTACCCTAACCCTCACCCTAACCCTAACCCTAACCCTAAGCTACCCTTGACTGCTTCTGCCTCCAATAGATTTCCTAAGCACTAGTGTTTTAAGGAACAGGTTAAAAAGAGAATCCTAATGTGATTTCTTGATAATGGGTGTGTTCCTTATCTTCTCCTAGTGTTTAAACTCTTCTCCATGGCTGGACCCCCAAATAATATTCCTTTACGTGCTAAGGGGTATCTAGAGAGTGGGATAGGTTTAATAACTACCCTCACCCTAACGCGTACCCTAACCCTAACCCCTACCCTAACACTAACGCGTACCGTAATCCTAACCCGTACCCTAAACCGAGCCCTAACCCTAACACTAACCCTAACCCTAACCCATACCCTACGCCCTACCCGAACCCCTCCCTCAACCCGTACCCTAAGCCGTACCCTAATCGTCACCCTAACCCTAACCCTAAAACTAAGCTACCCTTGACGGCTTCTGCCTCCAATAGATTTCCTAAGCACTAGTGTTTTAAGGAACAGGTTAAAAAGAGAATCCTAATGTGATTTCTTGATAATGGGTGTGTTCCTTAACTTCTCCTCGTGTCTAAACAATTCTCCATGGCTGGACCCCCAAATAATATTCCTTTACGTGCTAAGGGGTATCTAGAGAGTGGGATAGGTTTAATAACTACCCTCACCCTAACGCGTACCCTAACCCTAACCCCTACCCTAACCCTAATGCGTACCCTAATCCTAACCCGTACCCTAAACCGAGCCCTAACCCTAACACTAACCCTAACCCTAACCCTAACCCATACCCTACGCCCTACCCGAACCCCTCCCCGAACCCGTACCCTAAGCCGTACCCTAACCCTCAATCTAACCCTAACCCTAACCCTAAGCTACCCTTGACTGCTTCTGCCTCCAATAGATTCCCTAAGCACTAGTGTTTTAAGGAACAGGTTAAAAAGAGAATCCTAATGTGATTTCTTGATAATGGGTGTGTTCCTTATCTTCTCCTAGTGTCTAAACTCTTCTCCATGGCTGGACCCCCAAATAATATTCCTTTACGTGCTAAGGGGTATCTAGAGAGTGGGATAGGTTTAATAACTAACCTCACCCTATCGCGTACCCTAACCCTAACCCCTACACTAACACTAACGCGTACCCTAATCCTAACCCGTACCCTAAACCGAGCCCTAACCCTAACACGAACCCTAACCCTAACCCTAACCCATACCCTACGCCCTACCGAACCCCTCCCCGAACCCGTACCCTAAGCCGTACCCTAACCCTCACCCTAACCCTAACCTTAACCCTAAGTTACCCTTGACTGCTTCTGCCTCCAATAGATTTCCTAAGCACTAGTGTTTTAAGGAACAGGTTAAAAACAGAATCCTAATGTGATTTCTTGATAATGGGTGTGTTCCTTATCTTCTCCTAGTGTCTAAACTCTTCTCCATGGCTGGACCCCCAAATAATATTCCTTTACGTGCTAAGGGGTATCTAGAGAGTGGGATAGGTTTAATAACAACCCTCACCCTAACGCGTACCCTAACCCTAACCCCTACCCTAACCCTAACGCGTACCCTAATCCTAACCCGTACCCTAAACCGAGCCCTAACCCTAACACGAACCCTAACCCTAACCCTAACCCATACCCTACGCCCTACCCGAACCCCTCCCCGAAACTGTACCCTAAGCCGTACCCTAACCCTCACCCTAACCCTAACCCTAACCCTAAGCTACCCTTGACTGCTTCTGCCTCCAATAGATTTCCTAAGCACTAGTGTTTTAAGGAACAGGTTAAAAAGAGAATCCTAATGTGATTTCTTGATAATGGGTGTGTTCCTTATCTTCTGCTAGTGTCTAAACTCTTCTCCATGGCTGGACCCCCAAATAATATTCCTTTACGTGCTAAGGGGTATCTAGAGAGTGGGATAGGTTTAATAACTACCCTCACCCTAACGCGTACCCTAACCCTAACCCCTACCCTAACCCTAATGCGTACCCTAATCCTAACCCGTACCCTAAACCGAGCCCCACCCTAACACTAACCCTAACCCTAACCCTAACCCATACCCTACGCCCTACCCGAACCGCTCCCCGAACCCGTACCCTAAGCCGTACCCTAACCCTCACCCTAACCCTAACCCTAACCCTAAGCTACCCTTGACTGCTTCTGCCTCCAATAGATTTCCTAAGCACTAGTGTTTTAAGGAACAGGTTAAAAAGAGAATCCTAATGTGATTTCTTGATAATGGGTGTGTTCCTTATCTTCTCCTAGTGTCTAAACTCTTCTCCATGGCTGGACCCCCAAATAATATTCCTATACGTGCTAAGGGGTATCTAGAGAGTGGGATAGGTTTAATAAGTACCCTCACCCTAATGCGTACCCTAACCCTAACACCTACCCTAACCCTAACGCGTACCCTAATCCTAAACCGTACCCTAAACCGAGCCCTAACGCTAACACTAGCCCTAACCCTAACCCTAACCCATACCCTACGCCCTACCCGAACCCCTCCCCGAACCCGTACCCTAAGCCGTACCCTATCCCTCACCCTAACCCTAACCCTAATCCTTAGCTACCCTTGACTGCTTCTTCCTCCAATAGATTTCCTAAGCACTAGTGTTTTAAGGAACAGTTTAAAAAGAGAATCATATTGTGATTTCTTGATAATGGGTGTGTTCCTTATCTTCTCCTAGTGTCTAAACTCTTCTCCATGGCTGGACCCCCAAATAATATTCCTTTACGTGCTAAGGGGTATCTAGAGAGAGGGAGAGGTTTAATAACTAACCTCACCCTATCGCATACCCTAACCCTAACACCTATCCTAACACTAACGCGTACCCTAAGCCTAACCCGTACCCTAAACCGAGCCCTAACCCTAACACTAAGCCTAACCCTAACCCTAACCCATACCCTACGCCCTACCCGAACCCCTCCCGGAACCCGTACCCTAAGCCATACCCTAACCCTCACCCTAACCCTAACCCTAACCCTAAGCTACCCTTGACTGCTTCTGGCTCCAATAGATTTCCTAAGCACTAGTGTTTTAAGGAACAGGTTAAAAAGAGTATCCTAATGTGATTTCGTGATAATGGGTGTTTTCCTTATCTTCTCCTAGTGTCTAAACTCTTCTCCATGGCTGGACCCCCAAATAATATTCCTTTACGTGCTAAGGGGTATCTAGAGAGTGGGATAGGTTTAATAACTACCCTCACCCTAACGCGTACCCTAACCCTAACCTCTACCCTAACCCTAACGCGTACCCTAATCCTAACCCGTACCCTAAACCGAGCCCTAACCCTAACACTAACCCTAACCCTAACCCTAACCCATACGCTACGCCCTACCCGAAACCCTCCCCGAACCCGTACCCTAAGCCATACCCTAACCCTCACCCTAACCCTAACCCTAACCCTAAGCTACCCTTGACTGCTTCTGCCTCCAATAGATTCCCTAAGCACTAGTGTTTTAAGGAACAGGTTAAAAAGAGAATCCTAATGTGATTTCTTGATAATGGGAGTGTTCCTTATCTTCTCCTAGTGTCTAAACTCTTCTCCATGGCTGGACCCCCAAATAATATTCCTTTACGTGCTAAGGGGTATCTAGAGAGAGGGAGAGGTTTAATAACTACCCTCACCGTAACGCGTACCCTAACCCTAACCCCTACCCTAACCCTAACGCGTACCCTAATCCTAACCCGTACCCTAAACCGAGCCCTAACCCTAACACTAACCCTAACCCTAACCCTAACCCATACCCTACACCCTACCCGAACCCCTCCCCGAACCCGTACCCTAAGCCGTACCCTAACCCTAACCCTAACCCTAAGCTACCCTTGACTGCTTCTGCCTCCAATAGATTTCCTAAGCACTAGTGTTTTAAGGAACAGTTTAAAAAGAGAATCATATTGTGATTTCTTGATAATGGGTTTGTTCCTTATCTTCTCCTAGTGTCTAAACTCTTCTCCATGGCTGGACCCCCAAATAATATTCCTTTACGTGATAAGGAGTATCTAGAGAGTGGGATAGGTTTAATACCTAACCTCACCCTATCGCGTACCCTAACCCTAACCCCTACCCTAACACTAACGCGTACCGTAATCCTAACCCGTACCCTAAACCGAGCCCTAACCCTAACACTAACCCTAACCCTAACCCATACCCTACGCCCTACCCGAACCCCTCCCTCAACCCGTACCCTAAGCCGTACCCTAATCGTCACCCTAACCCTAACCCTAAAACTAAGCTACCCTTGACGCCTTCTGCCTCCAATAGATTTCCTAAGCACTAGTGTTTTAAGGAACAGGTTAAAAAGAGAATCCTAATGTGATTTCGTGATAATGGGTGTGTTCCTTATCTTCTCCTAGTGTCAAAACTCTTCTCCATGGCTGGACCCCCAAATAATATTCCTTTACGTGCTAAGGGGTATCTAGATAGTGGGATAGGTTTAATAACTACCCTCACCCTAACGCGTACCCTAACCCTAACCCCTACCCTTAGCCTAACGTGTACCCTAATCCTAACCCGTACCCTAAACCGAGCCCTAACCCTAACACTAACCCTAACCCTAACCCATAACCTACGCCCTACCCGAACCCCTCCCTTAACCCGTACCCTAAGCCGTACCCTAACACTCACCCTAACCCTAACACTAAACCTAAGCTACCCTTGACGCCTTCTGCCTCCAATAGATTTCCTAAGCACTAGTGTTTTAAGGAACAGGTTAAAAAGAGAATCCTAATGTGATTTATTTAGAATGGGTGTGTTCCTTATCTTCTCCTCGTGTCTAAACTCTTCTCCATGGCGGGATCCCCAAATAATATTCCTTTACGTGCTAAGGGGTATCTAGAGAGTGGGATAGGTTTAATAACGACCCTAACCCTAACGCGTACACTAACCCTAACCCCTACTCTAACCCTAACGCGTACCCTAATTCTAGCCGTACCCTAAACCGAGCCCTAACTCTAAGACTAACCCTAACCCTAACCCATACCCTACGCCCTACCCGAACCCCTCCCTGAACCCGTACCCTAAGCCGTACCCTAAACCTCACCCTAACCCCAAACCTAAGCTACCCTTGACTGCTTCTGCCTCCAATAGATTTCCTAAGCACTAGTGTTTTAAGGAATACGTTAAAAAGAGAACCTTAATGTGATTTCTTGATGTGTCCCAAATCTCCAGGTTCAAGGGCATCTTCCTACGTCAAAAACGTGCATGGGAAACCCAGAAGATGGTACACCGTGTGATCGGGAAAGGTTTCTAAAGCGCACCTCATTTCTCATCTCCTTGTGCTCGGGTTCTCCATTCCAGCCCGTTTACTAGCCATCTCCCTCCTTGGAGAATCAGCACCTTTAACCTTCTGTTCCGTACAGGTTGCAATTTGTCCTGAGGATGAACGTGAAGAGGGGGAACCAATGAGAGACTAGCTCTAGTGGTTGGGACAGGCACAGGTCACTCTATTTTCCCATCAGGAAGAAGAATTAAGCACAAGCTCAGCCTGCCCCCCAGAACCAGAAGAGGGCCTGAAGCAATCCTGCGCTTTTCCGGCCAGCTCCCAAATAGCGACTTGAAAAATGGAGCTCAGGGGCACTACAATTCACAAACCTGCAGAGTTATAAATGATAACTCTCGTCCACAAATATATTGAGGGAAGGCAACGAAGAGGATTTGAAAGCAAGGCAGAATTGCAGGAAACAGATTTCAGGAGGTAGATTCGAATCGCCTTGAAAGCACATGAAAAGCGGCAAAACGTGGACAATGATGCCCTTGGCCAAAAAGGGCGTATGCGTTTTTTCCTGAATATATTCAGGAAAAAACGCATACGCCCTTTTTGGCCAACCAAGCAACCTGGAAAGGAAAATCAGCGCTCCAAAGAAGTCTGGCTTCCCAGCGGGCAAAAGGGCCATGCGGAAAAAAGTGTCTAAACCAGAAATGCAGGAGCGGCCATGGAGAAATGGGAGCCTTGCTACGCTGATGGGGGGGATATAAATTGCCAACAGCCACTCTGGAGTAGTGTACAGTGTGTCCTAAAACATCTAAAAAACACAGCTTGGAGAGCATAGGGCACTTCCACTCATGGGCGTATAAATTGGGAAAACTAAAAATCAGCAAGACACAGGCACCCCAAAGTTTAGGGCTGCTCTGTTGACAAGAACCCCCACTTCATTACACCTTAAATATCCTAGGAAAGAGAAAAATGGATAAAGAAGTTGGGGTCCTCATGTACAATGGAATATCACTCAGCCATGAAATCAACGTCATAAGGCTATTAGCAGCATGAAGAGTGGATATAGGCACGACGATTCTAAGTGAAATAAGTCACACAGAAAAAGACACTTATCCTAAGATATCACTTAGAGTGGGAATGTAAAAACCGCTACACTTGAACTGAATTACAAAACAGAACAGAGTCACACGATTAGAAAACACACTATGGCTGCTGATCGGGAAAGGTGAGGTGGGGTGATGCATAAAACAAGGGTTTCAAATTAGCTCCGATACCGTTCCATAAACCCAATATGTAATAGACAAGACCTACTCCTTGCTCAGTGAACTGGACTCAACACCCCCTATTCACCGCACAAGAATATATCTGACTAGTAAGAATCTTCAAACCTATGTATTGATATCTCTCTGTAAGTTAGTCAAGGGGCTGTAACAAGCCATAAACACAGCCGTGAAAAGCAGCTAAACCCCATTATAAAAATAAATTTCTTTTCAAAACCTGTGAAACAAAGACAGTGAAAGAGAGAGAAATTCTTACAAAATTCGTTCAGGGCCTGTGATGCAACCTGGATTGACCATATCTAGACCCACAGCTGATTGAGACATAAGGGTGGACACTCTTGGGGCTGAGAGGTTTGGTGAGGTCGGGTGAGGCAACGCAGACCTTTTAAAGTAATACTGCATGGTACCCATCCCATGGGTCCCAAATCTCCAGGTTCAAGGGCATCGTCCTACGTCGAAAACAGGCATGAGAATCCCAGAAGATGGTACACCGTGTGATCGGGAAAGGTTTCTAAACCGCACCTCATTTCTCATCTCCTTGTGCTCAGGTTCGCCATTCCAGCCACTTTACTATCCATCTCCCTCCTTGGAGAATCAGCACCTTTAACATCCTGTTTCATACAGGTTGCAATTTGTCCTGAGGATGAAGGGGAAGAGGGGATACCAATGAGACACTAGCTCTAGGTGTTGGGACAGGCACAGGTCACTCTATTTTCCAATCAGGAAGAAGAATTCACCACAGTCTCAGCCTGTCCCCCAGAATCAGAAGAGGGCCTGAAGCAAGCCTGCGATTTTGCGGCCAGATCCCAAAAAAGAGACTTGAAAAATGGAGCTCAGGGGCACTACAATTCACAAAACTGCAGAGTTATAAATGATAACTCTCGTCCACAAATATATTGAGGGAAGGAAACGAAGAGGATTTGAAAGCAAGGCAGAATTGCAGGAAACAGATTTCAGGAGGTAGATTCGAATCGCCTTGAAAGCACATGAAAAGTGGCAAAACGGGGACAATGATGCCCTTGGCCAAAAAGAGCGTATGCGTTTTTTCCTGAATATATTCAGGAAAAAACGCATACGCCCTTTTTGGCCAACCAAGCAACCTGGAAAGGAAAATCAGCGCTACAAAGAAGTCTCGTTTCTCAGCGGGCAAAAGGGCCATGCGGAAAAAAGTTTCAAAACCAGAAATGCAGGACCGGCCATGGAGAAATGGGAGCCTTGCTACGCTGATGGGTGGGATGTAAATTGCCCACAGCCACTCTGGAGAAGTGTACGGTGTGTCCTGAAACATCTAAAAAACACAACTTGGAGAGCATAGGGCACTTCCACTCATGGGCCTATAAATTGGGAAAACTAAAAATCAGCAAGATACAAGCACCAAATTTTAGGGCTGCTCTGTTGACAAGAACCCCCACTTCATTACACCGTAAATATCCTAGGAAAGAGAAAAATGGATAAAGAAGTTGGGGTCCTCATGTACAATGGAATATCACTCAGCCATGAAATCAACGTCATAAGGCTAGTAGCAGCACGATGAGTGGATTTAGGTACGACGATTCTAAGTGAAATAAGTCACACAGAAAGACACTTATCATAAGATATCACTCAGAGAGGGAATGTAAAAACCGCTACACTTGAACTGAATTACAAAACAGAACAGAGTCACACGTTTAGAAAACACACTATGGCTGCTGAACGGGAAAGGTGAGGTGGGGTGATGCATAAAACAAGGGTTTCAAATTAGCTCCGATACCGTTCCATAAACCCAATATGTAATAGACAAGACCTACTCCTTGCTCAGTGAACTGGACTCAACACCCCCTATTCACCGCACAAGAATATATCTGACTAGTAAGAATCTTCAAACCTATGTATTGATATCTCTCTGTAAGTGAGTCAAGGGCGTGTAAGGCGGCATAAACACAACCGTGAAAAGCAGCTAAACCCCATTATAAAAATAAATTACTTTTCAAAACCCGTGAAACAAAGACAGTGAAAGAGAGAGAAATTCTTACAAAATTCGTTCAGGGGCTGTGATGCAACCTGGATTGACCATATCTAGACCCACAGCTGATTGAGACATAAGGGTGGACACTCTTGGGGCTGAGAGGTTTGGTGAGGTTGGGTGAGCCAATGTAGACCCTTTAAAGTAATACTGCATGGTACCCATCCCATGGGTCCCAAATCTCCAGGTTCAAGGGCATCTTCCTACGTCGAAAACGTGCATGAGAACCCCAGAAGATGGCACACCGTGTGATCGGGAAAGGTTTCTAAAACGCACCTCATTTCTCATCTCCTTGTGCTCGGTTTCGCCATTGCAGCCCCTTTACTAGCCATCTCCCTCCTTGGAGAATCAGCACCTTTAAACTCCTGTTCCGTACAGTTTGCAATGTATCCTGAGGATGAACGGGAAGAGGGGGAACCAAAGAGAGATTAGCTCTAGTTGTTGGGACAGGCACAGGTCACTCTATTTTCCCATCAGGAAGAAGAATTAAGCACAAGCTCAGCCTGCCCCCCAGAACCAGAAGAGGGCCTGAAGGAATCCTGCGCTTTTGCGGCCAGCTCCCAAAAAAGCGAGTTGAAAAATGGAGCTCAGGGGCACTGCAATTCACAAACCTGCAGAGGTTTAAATGATAACTCTCGTCCACAAATATATTACGGGATGGCAACGAAGAGGCTTTGAAAACAAGGCAAAATTGCAGGAAACAGATTTAAGGAGGTAGATTCGAATCGCCTTGAAAGCACATGAAAAGCGGCAAAACGTGGACAATGATGCCCTTGGCCAAAAAGGGCGTATGCGTTTTTTCCTGAATATATTCAGGAAAAAACGCACACGCCCTTTTTGGCCAACCAAGCCACCTGGAAAGGCAAATCAGTGCTACAAAGAAGTCTCGCTTCCCATCAGGCTAAAGGGCCATGCGGAAAAAAGTGTCAAAACCAGAAATGAAGGACCGGCCATGGAGAAATGGGAGCCTTGGTACGCTGATGGGCGGGATGTAAATTGACAACAGCCACTCTGGAGAAGTGTACGGTGTGTCCTGAAACATCTAAAAAACACAGCTTGGAGAGCATAGGGCACTTACACTTATGGGCCTATAAATTGGGAAAACTAAAAATCAGCAAGACACAGGCACCCCAAAGTTTAGGGCTGCTCTGTTGACAAGAACCCCCACTTCATTACACGTTAAATATCCTAGGAAAGAGAAAAATGGATAAAGAAGTTGGGGTCCTCATGTACAATGGAATATCACTCAGCCATGAAATCAACATCATAAGGCTAGTAGCAGCATGATGAGTGGATTTAGGTACAACGATTCTAAGTGAAATAAGTCACACAGAAAAAGACACTTATCATAAGATAGCACTTATAGAGGGAATGTAAAAACCGCTACAGTTGAAGTGAATTACAAAAGAGAACAGAGTCACACGTTTAGAAAACACACTATGGCTGCTTAACGGGAACGGTGAGGTGGGGTGATGCATAAAACAAGGGTTTCAAATTAGCTCCGATACCGTTCCATAAACCCAATATGTAATAGACAAGACCTACTCCTTGCTCAGTGAACTGGACTCAACACCCCCTATTCACCGCACAAGAATATATCTGACTAGTAAGAATCTTCAAACCTATGTATTGATATCTCTCTGTAAGTGAGTCAAGGGGCTGTAACACGGCATAAACACAGCCGTGAAAAGCAGCTAAACCCCATTATAAAAATAAATGTCTTTTCAAAACCCGTGAAACAAAGACAGTGAAAGAGAGAGAAATTCTTCCAAAATTCGTTCAGGGGCTGTGATGCAACCTGGATTGACCATATCTAGACCCACAGCTGATTGAGATATAAGGGTGGACACTCATGGGGCTGAGAGGTTTGGTGAGGTTGGGTGAGCCAACGCAGACCCTTTATAGTAATACTGCATGGTACCCATCCCATGGGTCCCAAATCCCCAGGTTCAAGGGCATCTTCCTACGTCGAAAACGTGCATGAGAAACCCAGAAGATGGTACACCGTGTGATCGGGAAAGGTTTCTAAAACGCACCTCATTTCTCATCTCCTTGTGCTCGGGTTCGCCATTCCAGCCCCTTTACTAGCCATCTCCCTCCTTGGAGAATCAGCACCTTTAACCTCCTGTTCCGTACAGGTTGCAATTTGTCCTGAGGATGAACGGGAAGAGGGGGAACCAATGAGAGACTAGCTCTAGTGGTTGGGACTGGCACAGGTCACTCTATTTTCCCATCAGGAAGAAGAATTAACCACAGCCTCAGCCTGCCCCCCAGAACCAGAAGAGGGCCTCAAGCAATCCTGCGCTTTTGCGGCCAGCTCCCAAAAAGCGACTTGAAAAATGGAACTCAGGGGCACTGCAATTCACAAACCTGCAGAGTTTTAAATGATAACTCTCGTCCACAAATATATTGAGGGAAGGCAACGAAGAGGATTTGAAAGCAAGGCAGAATTGCAGGAAACAGTTTTCAGGAGGTAGATTCGAATCGCTTTGAAAGCACATGAAGAGCGGCAAAACGTGGACAATGATGCCCTTGGCCAAAAAGGGCGTATGCGTTTTTTCCTGAATATATTCAGGAAAAAACGCATACGCCCTTTTTGGCCATCCAAGCAACCTGGAAAGGGAAAACAGTGCTACAAAGTTGTCTCGCTTCCCAGCGGGCAAAAGGGTCATGCGGAAAAAAGTGTCAAATCCAATAATTCAGGACCGGCCATGGACAAATGGGAGCCTTGCTACGCTGATGGGCGGGATATAAATTGCCAACAGCCACTCTGGAGAAGTGTACGGTGTGTCCTGAAACATCTAAAAAACACAGCTTGGAGAGCATAGGGCACTTCCACTCATGGGCGTCTAAATTGGGAATACGAAAAATCAGCAAGACACAGGCACCCCAAAGTTTAGGGCTGCTCTGTTGACAAGAACCCCCACTTCATTACACCTTAAATATCCTAGGAAAGGGAAAAATGGATAAAGAAGTTGGGTCCTCATATATAATGGAATATCTCTCAGCCATGAAATCAATGTCATAAGAGTCGTAGCAGCATGATGATTGGATTTAGGTACGAAGATTCTAAGTGAAATAAGTCACACAGAAAAAGACACTTATCATAAGATATCACTTACAGAGGGAATGTAAAAACCGTTACACTTGAACTGAATTACAAAACAGAACAGAGTCACACATTTAGAAAACACACTATGGCTGCTGAAGAGGAAAGGTGTGGTGGGGTGATGCATAAAACAAGGGTTTCACATTATCTCAGATACCGTTCCATAAACCCAATATGTAATAGACAAGACCTACTCCTTGCTCAGTGAACTGGACTCAACACCCCCTATTCACCGCACAAGACTACATCTGACTAGTAAGAATCTTAAAACCTATGTATTGATATCTCTCTGTAAGTGAGTCAAGTGGGTGTAAAGCGGCATAAACACAGCAGTGAAAAGCAGCTAAACCCCATTATAAAAATAAACTACTTTTAATTACCCATGAAACAAAGACTTTGAAAGAGAGAGAAATTCTCACACAATTCATTCAGGGGCTGTGATGCAACCTAGATTGACCATATCTAGTTTCACAGCTGGATGAGACATAAGGGTGGACACTTTTGGGGCTGAAGGCTCCTTCCCTAGTTACCAGATTGGGGAACGTGGAAAGGCTCCCGCCCTCCGGCCGTTACCTACCAAAGCAGCTTTCAAACCTGTGCTAATGGTCACTTCATATGAACAAGTACTTCAGGGCTGTAAATGAAACCTGCCTTCAAAATGTCTTGAGGGAGGTAATGGCCAAAAATTTTCAAAATGTGACACTTACTTTAAGAAAACACTTTGAAGAACTAAGCTGTAATCACAGTTTGATAAATAGAAAGGGCATGCTTTACAGCTCAATTTCAACAGATTTTGGGACACATGCAAATTCAACCACAGAGAGGTATCAGCTCGCACCTGTTAGAATAACCATCAGCAAGAAAACTACAAACAATAAATATTGAAGGTGTTTTGGAGAAATGCATACCCTCAATTTTAAGTGGGACGTAACCTGGAAAGAGCCACTAATGAGAACTGAATGGTGGTGCCTTTAAAACGTACACGCTGAGCTACCATATGATACAGCAAGCCCACTCCTTGGCCTATAACATAAGAAGATAGAACTGGAAAGACACAGGCAAGAAAATATGCATTGCAGCAGTATTACAATAGCCAAGACATGGAGGCAACCAGAAAGTCCATCAAGAGGTGCGTGGCCAAAGAAGAACTGGTACACGTACAGATGGAATATTAGCCAGGGAAAAAAATGAAACAATGCCATTTGCAGCACCATGTATGATTCTTGAGGTAATCAGGCAAATTGTACTAAGTCAGAAAGCCAAAGACACATATCCTATAATATCACTTATAGGTCTTAGCTAAAAATTGATACCAATGAAGATATTTCCACAGAGAAATGCAATCACAGATTCATTAAACAAACTTATGGTTCAGCAAATGGATAGGTGTGAGGATTGGATACATTAGGATATTGGGGTTAAGATAGATATAGAAACACATGTGAAATATGTAATCACCAAAGACCTATGTAATACCAAGACAAGACTGCTCAACATTGTGTCATAACCTACATGGGAAAATGATGCAAAGAAGAATAGATATATGTATATGTTTAAAAGAACCACATCTTGCACACCTAGAAGAAACAAAACATTTTAATCAAATTTGCTCTGACAAAAAATAAAAATTAAATTAAAAAAAGAACAAGAAGTAATGAGACATAAACTTAAGGGGCTTTTTGCTGGCACATTGCATTCTAATTTACAACCAGAACATGACTTCCATTAAGGCTCTGTCATCACTAATAAAGCAGCTTTATAAGCAATGTTGAAGGTAGCTTAAAAGAAGTCTCACTAATTATTGATAGTAACAAGGAAACAAAGAAAAGTAAAAATCTCACTGCAAAAAGTATACATAGGGTAAGGATAGTAGATCAAACACTTATTAAACTTCTGTAAAGAATAAAAGACAACAGTAGTATGTTTTTTTAAAAAGAGAGGGCCCAAATAAATCTGAAATGAAAGAGATGATGTTACAACAGACAGACACCACAGAAATACAAAGCATCCTAAGATACACACAGGGTAACTCAGGGCTCAGACTGGACAGAGCCCACTCTCCAGTCCCTTGTACATGACTTACAGGAGCCTCAGGAACTGAGGAGGGGGTCCCTGAGGAGAGGCTCAAGATAGAATATGGTAGGCATTAACATGACTGCATTCATCTTAAACATGCCTGAACTACATTCACACGAGATGATTTTGTCCTGTATGTACATCGGCACCTCTAGTCGGAACTGCAGATCTTTGGCTTCAACACCTCTACTGACAACATTAGCTTCACCTGCTGTGGACCGTCTCCTATAGGATTTCTAGAACCACAAAACATCGAAGCTTCACAGGACCCAGAGTCTGTGTGACTCCACGCAGAGTCTCAGAGTCTCAACTCCACTCAGATACTCCACTCTTGGAGGGCACACACAAAGTAGTGTGCACATCAGGACCCAGGGGAAGAAGCAGTGACCCTGTAGGAGAATGACCAGAACTACCTGCTACTTTTAGAGGGTCTCCTGCAGAGGCAGGTGGTGGCTGTGGCTGTGGCTCACCGTGAGGACAACGACACTGGCAGCAGAAGTTCTGGGAAATACTCCTTGGTGTGAGCCCTCCCAGAGTCCGCCATTAGCCCCACCAAGAGCAAGGTAGGCTCCAGTGCTGGGTCGCCTCAGGCCAAACAACCAACAGGGAGGGAACCCAGCCCCATGCATCAGCAGACAAGCGGATTAAACTTTTTATTAAAGTTTTATTTAATCCGCAGACAAGCGGATTAAAGCTCTGCCCACCAAAGCAACACCCAGCTCTACCCACCACCAGTCCCTCCCATCAGGAAGCTTGCACAAGCCTCTAAGATAGACTCATCCACCAGAGAGCAGACAGCAGAAGCAAGAAGAACTACAATTCTGCAGCCTGTGGAAGGAAAACCACATTCACAGAAAGATAGACAAAATGAAAAGGCAGAGGACTTTATACCAGATCAAGGAACAAGATAAAACCCCAGGAAAAAAAAAAAAACGAAATGACGTGGAGATAGGGAACCTTCCAGAAAAAGAATTCAGAATAATGATAGTGAAGTTGAGCCAAGACCTTGGAAAAAGAAAGGAGGCAAAGATCGAGAAGACACAAGAAATGTTTAACAAAGACCTAGAAGAATTAAGGAACAAACACCTAGAAGAATTAAAGAACAAACAAACAGAGGTGAACAATGTAATAACTGAAATGAAAAATATACTAGAAGGAATCAGTAGCAGAATAACTGTGGCAGAAGAACGGATAAGTGACCTGGAAGACAGAAAGGTGGAAATCACTGCCATGGAACAGAATAAAGAAAAAGAATGAAAATAAATGAAGACACCCCAAGAGTCCTCTGGGACAACATTAAACACAACAACATTCGCATGATAGGGATCCCAGAAGGAGAAGAGAGAGAAAGGACCCGAGAATATATTTGAAGAGATTATGGTCAAAAACTTCCCTAGCATGGGAAAAGAAATAGCCACCCAAGTCCAGAAGCACAGAGAGTCCCAGGCAGGATAAACCAAAGGAGAAAAATGACAAGACACATAGTAATCAAATTGACAAAAATTAACAACAAAGAAAAATTATTGAAAGCAGCAAGGGAAAAATGACAAATAACATACAAGGGAACTCCCATAAGGATAACAGCTGATTTCTCAGCAGAATATCTACAAGCCAGAAGGGAGTGGCATGATCAATTTAAAGTGATGAAAGGGAAGAACCTACAACCAAGATTACTCCACCCTGCAAAGATCTCATTCATATTTGATGGAGAAATCAAAAGCCCTACAGACAAGCAAAAGCTAAGAGAATTCAGCACCATGAAACCAGCTTTACACCAAATGCTAAAGGAACTTCTCTAAGTGGGAAACACAAGAGAAGAAAAGGACCCACCAAGACAACCCCATAACAATTAAGAAAATAGTAATAGGAACATACATATCGATAATTACCTTAAACGTGAATGCACTAAATGTTCCAACCAAAAGACACAGGCTCGCTGAATGGATACAAAAACAAGACCCATATATATGCTGTCTACAAGAGACCCATTTCAGACCTAGGGACACATACAGACTGAAAGTGAGGCGATGGAAAAATATACTCTATGCAAATGAAAATCAAAAGAAAGCTGGAGTAGCAATACTCATATCAGATAAAATAGACTTTAAAATAAAGAATGTTACAAGAGACAAGGAAAGACACTACATAATGGTCAAGGGATCAATCCAAGAAGAAGATATAACAATTATAAATATATATGTACCCAACATAGGAGCACCTCAATGTATAAGGCAACTGCTAACAGCTATAAAAGAGGAAATCAACAGTAACACAATAATAGTGGGGGACTTTAACAGCTCACTTATACCAGTGGAGATCAGCCAGACAGAAAATTAATAAGGAAACACAAGCTTTAAATGACACAATAGACCAGATAGAGTTAATTGATATTTATAGGTCATTCCATCCAAAAACAGCAGATTACACGTTCTTCTTAACTGCACACGGAACATTCTCCAGGATAGATCACATCTTGGATCACAAAGCCTCAGTAAATTTAAGAAAACTGAAATCATGTCAAGCAGCTGTTCCGACCACAATGCTATGAGATTAGAAATCAATTACACGGAAAAAAACCGTAAAAAACACAAACACATGGAGGCTAAACAATGCGTTACTAAATAACCAAGAGATCACTGAAGAAATCAAAGAGGAAATCAAAAACTACCTAGAGACAAATGACAACAAAAACATGATGATCCAAAACCTATGGGATGCGGCAAAAGCAGTTCTAAGAGGGAAGTTTATAGCAATACAAGCCTACCTCAAGAAACAAGAAAAATCTCAAATAAACAATCTAACCTTACACCTAGAGGAATTAGAGAAAGAAGAACAAAACCCAAAGTTAGTAGAAGGAAAGAAATCTTAAAGATCGGAGCAGAAATAAATGAAATAGAAACAAAGAAAACGAAAGCAAAGATCAATAAACCTAAAAGCTGGTTCTTTGAGAAGATAAGCAATAATGATCAACCTTTAGCCAGACTCAAGAAAAAGAGGGAGAGGACTCAAATCAACAAAATTAGAAGTGAAAAAGGAGAAGTTACAACAGACACCACAGGAATACAAAGCATCCTAAGAGACTACTACACGCAACTCTATGCCAATAAAATGGACAACCTGGAAGAAATGGACAAATTCTTAGAAAGGGATAACCTTCCAAGACTGAACCAGGAAGAAATAGAAAATATGAACAAACCTATCACAAGCAATGAATTTGAAACTGTGATTAAAAATCTTCCAACAAACAAAAGTCCAGAACCAGATGGCATCACAGGTGAATTCTATCAAACATTAGGGAAGAGCTAACACCCAACCTTCTCAAATTCTTCAAAACAATTGCAGGGGAAGGAACACTCCCAAACTCATTCTATCAGACCACCATCACCCTGATACCAAAATCAGACAGAGATACTACAAGGAAAGAAAATTATAGACCAATATCACTGATGAATATAGATGTAAAAATCCTCAACCAAATACTAGCAAACAGAATTGAACAACACATTAAAAGGATCATACACCATGATCAAGTGGGGTGTATCCCAGGGATGCAAGGATTCTTCAATATACACAAATCAATGTGATACACCATATTAACAAATTGTAGAATAAAACCATATGATCATCTCAATAGATGAAGGAAAAGATTTTGTGAAAATTCAACACCCATTTACGATAAAAACTCTGCAGAGTGTGGGCATAGAGGGAAACTACCTCAATATAATAAAGGCCATATATGACAAACCTGCAGCAAACACCATTCTCAATGGTGAAAAACTGCAAGCGTTTCCTCTAAGATCAGGAACAAGACGAGGATGTCCACTCTCACCACTGCTATTCAACATAGTTTTGGAAGTCCTAGCCATGGCAATCAGAGAAGAAAAAGAAATAAAAGGAATACAAAAAGGAAAAGAAGGAGTACAATTGTCACTGTTTGCAGATGACATGATATCATAGATAGAGAATCCTAAAGATGCCACCAGAAAACCACTGGAGCTAATCAATGAATCTGGTAAAGTTGCAGGATACAAAATTAATGCACAGAAATTGCTTGCATTCCTATACACTAACAATGAAAGATCAGAAAGAGAAATTAAGGAAACAATCCCATTACCACTGCAACAAAAAGAATAAAATACCTAGGAATTAACTTACCTAAGGAAGTAAAAGACCTGTACTCAGAAAACTATAAGACGCTGATGAAAGAAATCAAAGATGATATAAACAGATGGAGACATATACCATGTTCTTGGATTAGAAGAATCAATATTGTGAAAATGACTATACTACCCAAAGCAATCTACAGATTTAATGCAATCCTGATCAAAATACTTTTGGCATTTTCTACAGAACAAGAAAAAAAAAATCTTAAAATTTGTAGGGAGACACAAAAGACCCTGGATAGCCAAAGCAGTCTTCAGGGGGAAAAAAAAGAGCTGGAGGAATCAGACTTCCAGACTTCAGACTATATTACAAAGCTACAGTAATCAGATAATATGGTACTGACACAAAAACAGAAATATAGGTCAATAGAACAGGATAGAAAGCACAGAGATAAACCCACATACCTATGGTTAACTAATCTATGACAAAGGAGGCAAGGGTGTACAACGGAGAAAAGACAGTGTCTTCAGTAAGTGGTGCTGGGAAAACTGGACAGCTACATGTAAAAGAATGAAATTAGAACACTCCCTAACACCATACACAAAAATAAACTCAAAATGGATTAGAGACCTAAATATAAGACCAGCCACTATAAAACTCTTAGAGGAAAACATAAGCAGAACAGTCTATGACATAAATCACAGCAAGATCCTTTTTGACCCACCTCCTAGAGAAATGGAAAGAAAAACAAAAATTAAAAAATGGGACCTAATGAAACATAAATTCTTTTGCACAGCAAAGGAAAACATAAGCAAGATGAAAAGACAACCATCAGAATGGGAGAAAATATTTTCAAATGAAGCAAATGGCAAAGGATTAATCTCCAAAAAGCAGCTCATGTAGCTCAATATCACAAAACCAAACAACCCAATCCAAAAATGGGCAGAAGACCTAAATAGACATTTCTCCAAAGAAGATATACAGGTTGCCAACAAACACATGAAAGGATGCTGAACATCACTAATCATTAGAGAAATGCAAATCAAAACTACAGCGAGGTATCACCTCACACCAGTCAGAATGGCCATCATCAAAAAATCTACCAACAATAAATGCTGGAGAGGCATTAATTGGAGAAAAGGGAACCCTCTTGCACTGTTGGTGGGAATGTAAATTGATATAGCCACTAGGGAGAACGGTATGAAGGTTCCTTAAATACTAAAAATAGAACTACCATACAACCCAGCAAACCCACTCCTGGACATTTACCCTGAGAAAACCATAATTCAAAAAGAGTCATGTACCACAATGTTCACTGTAGCTCTATTTACAATAGCCAGGACATGGAAGCAACCTAAGTGTCCATCAACAGATAAATGGATAAAGAAGATGTGGCACATATATACAATGGAACATGATTCAGCCATAAAAAGAAACGAAATTGAGTTATTTTTAGTGAGGTGGATGGATCTAGAGTCTGTCCTACAGAGTGAAGTAAGTCAGAAAGGGAAAAACAAACACTGTATGCTAACACATATATATGGAATCTAAAAAAAAAAAGTTTATGTAGAACCTAGGGGCAGGAAAGGATTAAGGACACAGACGTAGAGAAAGGACTTGAGGACATGGGGAGGGGGAAGGGTAAGCTGGGACAAAGTGAGAGAGTGGTATGGACATATATACACTACCAAATGTAAAATTGATAGCTACTGGGAAGCAGCCACATAGCACAGGGAGATCAGGTCTGTGCTTTGTGACCACCTAAAAGGGTGGGATAAGGGAGTGAGAGGGAGGTGCAAGAGGGAGGGGATATGGTGTTATATGTATACGCATAGCTGATTCACTTTTTTATACAGCAGAAACTAACACACAATTGTAAAGCAATTATACTCCAATAAAGATGTAAAAGAAAAAAAAAAAAAAAAAAGAAAGCCCAGAGATAAACCTACACACCTATGACCCACTAATCTATGACAAAGGAGGCAAGGATATACAATGGAGAAAAGACAGTCTCTTCAATAAGTGGTGCTGGGAAAAATGGACAGCTACATGTAAAAGAATGAAATTAGAACACTCCGTAACACCATACACAAAAAATAAACTCAAAATGCATTAGAGACCAAAATGTAAGACCGGACACTAGAAAACTCTTAGAGGAAAACATAGGAAGAATACTCTTTGACATAAATCACAGCAAGGTCTTTTTTGATCCACCTCCTAGAGTAATGGAATAAAAAACAATAATAAACAAATGGGAGCAAATGAAACCTAAAAGCTTTTGCAAAGCAAAGGAAACTACAAACAAGACGAAAAGACAACCCTCAGAATGGGAGAAAATATTTGCAAACGAATCAATGGACAAAGGATTAATCTCCAATGTATATAAACAGCTCATACAGCTCAACAGTAAAAAAACAAACAACCCAATCCAAAAATGGGCAGATGACGTAAATAGACATTTGTCCCAAGAAGACATACAGATGACCAAGAAGCACATGAAAAGCTGCTCAACATCACTAATTATTAGAGAAATATAAACCAAAACTACAATGAGTTATCACCTCACACGAGTTAGAATGGGCATCATCAGAAAATCTACAAACAACAAATGCTGGAGAGGGTGTGGAGAAAAGGGAACCCTCTTACACTATTTGTGGGAATGTAAGTTGATACAGTCACTATGGAGAACAGTATGGAGGTTCCTTAAAAAACTAAATATAGAATTACCATATGACCCAGCAATCCCACTACTGGCCATATACCCAGAGAAAACCATAATTCAAAAAGACATATTCAAAAAAAAAAATAAAAAAGACATATTCACCACAATGTTCACTGCAGCACTACTTACAATAGCCAGGTCATGGAAGCAACCTAAGTGCCCATAGACAGACGAACGGAAAAGATGTGCTACATATATAAAATGCAATATTTCTCAGCCATAAAAAGGAATGAAATTGGGTCATTTGTAGAGACGTGGATAGATCTAGAGACTGTCATACAGAGTGAAGTTAGTCAGAAAGAGAAAAACAAATATCGTATATTAACGCATACATGTGGAACCTAGAAAAAATGGTACAGATGAACCGGTTTGCAAGGCAGAAATAGAGACACAGATGTATAGAACAAATGTATGGACACCAAGGGGGGAAAGTGGCAGGGTGGTGGTGGTGGGATGAATTGCGAGCCTGTGATTGACATATATACACTTATATGTATAAAATAGATAACCAATAAGAACCTGCTGTATAAAAAAATGAATAAAATAAATTCAAAAATTAAAAAATAATTAATACTTAAAAAAATAAAACAGAAAAAAAGTTCTGTCCTTCCCATAGACGTATTTGTATGAATGAATTATTTCCATGCTTATATCCATAAATACAAAAAGAGGAATAAAACTTACCTTGAACCAAAAAAGAAAAAAACAAAAACAGAACCCACTGGTCATACAGAGGAAAACCCTATCAGGGCACTTGCTCCACTGGTAAACAATTCTGAAGTTGGTCACAGGTGGGGAATCATTTCCCATGCAGCCAGCAGCCCCAACACAAGGAGCGTCCTCATTGTAAAGCTGGGGGACTGTGAGGAGGCGTCTCTGAGTAAATGTGAGCTGAGCCCCAGGCCAGTTGCTGCTGAACTTTTCCCACCCTTCCCAGGTAAAACACCTGAATGTGTGCAAAGACTTTAAAAGCTAGAGGAAGGGGCTTGGACACGCAGGCCGACTTGGTGCCTGCAGGCCAGCCAGGATGGTCCTGGCCCCGGGCACTCGTCTGGAAGCTTTCCATTTCCCTGCCTGAGGTACCCCTCCTGTCCCGGTCCCCACTGCTTTTTTCCTTCCTCACCTCTGCCCGGGGAGAAATTCCAGCAGCAAGTATGGGTGACACATCCTCCTCTTTAGCAGGTGGCAGCCCGGCAACTCCTGCAGGAAGTCCAGCAGAGCCCCAGTCACACCGGGCCACTCATAGAGCCGTGGGCCCTACTCCCTCCCACCATCCCAACCCCGAGACTGCGGACGGGGCAGAGAATATGGCGTCAGGCACAGCTGCAGAGGCTTTTGCTGCCTGGAGGGGTGTTTATATTGACCTCAACCCAGGCACACCTGGGAAGGGCTGGCCGGCCGGGTCAGGCTGCCCAGGTCAGCCAATCCTCGCCCCTCAGGGGCTCAGAGTTGCAGAAAATGTGCCTTGCTGCACCGGCCAGATCCAAGGAACAGGTGTAGGGTCCCGAGAGTCAGGATAGATAAGGGGCGGCAGCCCTGGCTTGTTTTCTAATCATTTTATCTGGTTCATGAGTGGGAGACAACTTCAAGAAGACCCTCTGCTAATGAGAGGAACGCAGGAGTCAGGGAGAGGAGGGGTGGTGGGTGGAGACAGAGGCCTGGTGCCCCAGCTGCAGTGGAAGCCCCTGGAAGACCAGGCAGAGGGAGGCCGCACAGAGTGAAGCCTAGGGTCACAGACCTGTTGGAGCTGCTGTTTGTTAGTTCAAGCTCTGCTCTGAGGTGCTCTGTGTCAGCTCTGAGCTACAGTTGTGCTGGGGGTGCTCTGCAATGAGGGCTATGTGCACGGTTCCTGTGTGCCCAGCCCTGCCAGGGTACCTGTCCAGGGGAGCTCCATATCCAGGGAGGGGCCTGCCCACGAGAGCCCTGTGGGCTGCTGCATACCTGCCCAGGTGAGCTCCATATCCTGGGAGGGGCCTGACCATGAGGGCCCCATGGGTTGCTGGGTACATGCCCAGGTGAACTCCATATCCTGGGAGTGGCCTAACACCGAGAGTCCCATGGGCTGCTGGGTACCTGCCCAGGTGAGCTCCATATCCTGGGAGGGGCCCGACCACAAGAGCCCCGTGGGCTGCTGGGTACCTGGTAGAGGACGACAGGACAGTCAGTGAAGCCACAGAGGATATACATCTAGTAGTTCCAAATTCCTACACCCTGCTGGTCATTCTACCATCCACCAGGACATGGTATTCTGTATTAGACTTCAATGATGCCTTCTTCTGTATTCCATTAGTCCCAGAGTCACAAGAAATTTTGGCTGTGAGTGGCAGGACTCAACATACAACAAAAACAATGCTGCTGGGCCGTCCTGCCCCAGGGGTTCAAAAATCCCCACACCATCTTTTGGGAAACGTTAGCTAAAGACCTAAAAGATCTACCTCTGGAGAAGGGAACCCTCCTTCAATATGCAGATGACATTCTGATCACCAGCCCGACTAAGGAGGCCTCTGAAATACCTAGCCAATAAAAGATAGAAGGTGTCCAAGTAAAAGGCTCAAATATCACAAACTAAGGTGACCTTCCTGGGTTTCATCCACACAGAAGGTCGGAGAAGCCCACCCCAGGAAAGGGAAGAAGCCATTTGCAGCCTCACCCTTCCTAAAACTAGAAGACAGCTTAGGGGTTCCTGGGGAGACCGGGGTTTGCTGCATCTGGATCCCTAACTACAGTCCAATAACTGGGCCTCTATATGAAACACTGAAAGGAAAAGATGATGATCCTTTTGAATAGAATCCAGAAGCGGCCTTTCAAGAAGGGAAAGTGCAGTCAATTCAGACCCTTGCCCTGGACCTCCTTAAGTTAGCTAAACCCTTTGACCTTTACATTCCTGGTCCAAGGCGAATCGCCCTTGGAGTATTAGTGCAAAAACTGGGACCACTTGAAATGGAACAATGCAAGAATGCCCTCCAGGCATTGGCCAGCCACCCCATCTGACCAGGATACTGGGGGTATCTAAAAACCTGGAAATCAGCAGCCCGCAAGTCCAGCTCCCTCGTAAGGGTAAAGGATGCCACTTGGTGATCCTAACCACCCACCATGCCCTGAAGTTGCAGGGATTGCTCCGTGGGCACAATGACCTCGAGTGAGGAGGCCGTCCAACACCAACCTCCAGAGAGACAACCGGGGGCAATGGGCCCCCATGACGACTCGTGTGACCGTCACTTGACCTGGAGTTTCTCTCAGAAAACAACAAGAGTGTGCCCCAAAAGAGCAGACTATTGCTTACAGGACTTACTGCACCCAGAGCGGAGCTAATAAACTTGGCAGGGGAACCATAAATAACGCTGCCACCATAGAAAAGCCTACAGACACCGCGGTGACGGAGGCCAATGAGACCAGCTGTACTCCTGGCTACTTCAAAAGGCCGTTGACTGAGTGGCCGTCATGGTCCTGGATCACCACCAGCCCTGGACTGTCTGGGAGTTGAGCAAGCAGGGCTCTGATACCTGGTGCTGTTTGTACGTTAATTCAGTGGCCTAACTGAAGAAAGCGCAGACTACTGGTCAGAGCATCTAGGCTGGCAGAAACCGTCAGCCTAAGGGGGTCGAACCAATGTGGAGCAGGGTAAAACTGCCCACCCCCCCGCAACGTCTCTGAACATCTCTTTCCTGGACCCTTAAAGGTCATTAGAATCTATGAAACTTCCAATGCTGGTGCTCAGGCAGACGAGCAGTGAGGGAGGAGGCCTGGGGACAATCCACCTCACCTGGAGGCTGCTGGAGAGAAGTCCTGCCCCTCCCCCCAGGTATGAGGACACCCAACTCAGCACGAAGCATTTACAGAAGAGGTGTCTGCACCCTCAGTGCCCCACGAATGAGGAATGGGACAAAAGGCAGAGGAGGGCTTTGTCACTGGCAAAGCCCATTAAAAATTCCTGGGAGATAAAAATAGAATCTGGGCAATAAAATAAAGTCTAACCATTTTGTCCTTTGTACTTTGTCTAATTTCACTTGCTCCTAGGTTTCCACATGCAGAGGTCCCACACCCGGCACTTCAGACCCGATTTCCTAGTGCAAAATGGCTGGGCCGACACCTCAGCTCGTGGGGCCCTGTGCAGACTCTGCGACATAGAGCCTGAGCTCCAGCCAACCCGGCCCTCGAGAGCTCTGCCCCCTCCCTCCGGCTGATGCTGACAGGATCCCTACACAGCAGCCCGGCCCACAACCCGCAGGGGAGCACACACTCTCACCTCTCCATTCTCTGATTAAAATATAAAGTTTTCCTTTGCTTCTGAACCAAAGTCAGTCTCGATCTGTTGGCTCCAATGACACTGGGCAGGGAGACCCTTGTTGGGGCCCACTCTGCAGGATCAGTAACAGAATTTGAGAACATTGTAACTTCAATGAACAGATGTGTGAGCCAAACTGTAATTAACATAGAGCAGTGTATAAGGCTCGTGTAAAATAAGATGTTTCTAACACTTCCATTTGATATTTCCATCACTTTATTATAAGGAAGTTCAGTGGAGGGGTTTGTCTTATTTGTCAGGTCAACAGTAGTGAAATGCAGTGATTTCTTTCCAAGGATGTACATCTAATAATCTTGGTTGAAGTTTCAACCTTGTTTTGAATGATTTTCCATTGAAAATGATACCTCTCTTTCAGCTCCTAGATTTCTGAGAAGTATAAAATCTTATATTTTTTTATTACCAAAGGGGAAAGGTGGGAGGAGGGATAAATTAACAGTTTCGGATTAACATATACACACTGCTATGTATAAAATATATCATCAACAAGGATCTACTGTATAGCACAGGGAACTATACTCAATATTTTTTAATGACCCCTAAGGGGAAATAATCTGAAAAACAATAGATATCTATATCGACATCATCTATCAACTACAGATAAAATGGAAACTAAAGGAGGCCGATGGTGAGCGTTTCTGAACCTGAAGACTTCAATCATCTAAAGTTCGGACTCTGCCTACAGCCCAAGTCCCTTAATGAACACACATGTACCAGTAGCTTAAAAATTCCCCAGATTGGAGCTTGGGGAGACACTGATTTGGAAAAATCCCTGGTGTTCGCCTTACATACACGGGACCTTTCCTACAGCTAAAACATGCCTGTGACACCCAGAAGATGGAACACGGTTGGATCAGGAAGATTTTGGAAAAGGAACCAAAACTCCTAATTTCCTGGTTGTTGGATTCACCCCTCCAGCCTTTTTCCTTAAAATCTCCCCACTTGAGGATGTCAGCACCTTCAACATCCAGTTGCACAGAATTTGGAATTTGTCCTAAGGAAAAAGGGGAAGGAGGAGAAACAAGGAGAGCCAAGCCCTAGATGCTCGGACAGGCCCATGTCACTCTAATTTCCAATCAGGAAGAAGAATTAAGCAAAGGCTTAGCCTGCCACTGAGAACCAGAGCAGGGCCAGAAGCAAACCAGCGGCTCTGCGGGAAGCTCCCAAAAAGCGAGTTGAAAAATGGAGCTCAGGGGCACTGCAATTCACAAACCTGCAGAGTTTTAAATTATAATTATCGCCCAAAACTATATTGAGGAAAGGCAACGAAAAGGATTGGAAAGCAAGGCAGAATTGCAGGAAACAAATTTCAGGAGTTAGATTCGAATAGCCACTAAAGCACATGAAAAGCGGCCAAACGTCGAAAAGGATGCACTAGGCCAAAAAGGGCGTATGCGTTTTTTCCTAAATAAATTAAAAAAAAAAAACGCATAGGCCCTTATTGGCAAACCAAGCAAGCCGGAAATGCAAATCAGCACTACAAAGAGGTCTCACTTCCCATCGGTCAAAAGGAACTTCCTAAAAAAGTGTAAAACCAAGAAATCCAGGAGAGGCCAAGGAGGAAAGGGAGCCTTGTTACACTGATGGGCGGGATGTAAATTGCCAATGGCGAGTCTGGAGAAGGGTATGGTGTTTCCTAAAACATCTAAAAAACAGAGCTAGAAAGAATAGGGCACTTCCACTCATGGGCGTATAAATTGGGAAAACTAAAAATCAAAAAGACACAGGCAACCCAAAGCTTAGTGCTGCTCTGGTTACAAGAAACTCCACTTCATTACACCTTAAATATCCTAGGAAAGAGAAAAATGGATAAAGAAGTTGTGGTCCTCATGTACAATGGAATATCACTCAGGCATGAAATCAACGTCATAAGGCTAGTAGCAGCACGATGAGTGGATTTAGGTACGACGATTCTAAGTGAAATAAGTCACACAGAAAAAGACACTTATCATAAGATATCACTTATAGAGGGAAGCTAAAATCCATTACACTTGAACTGAATTGCAAAACAGAACAGAGTCACACATTTAGAAAACACACTATGGCTGCTAAACGGGAAAGGTGAGGTGGGGTGATGCATAAAACAAGGGTTTCAAATTAGCTCAGATACCGTTCCATAAACCCAATATGTAATAGACAAGACCTACTCCTTGCTCAGTGAACTGGACTCAACACCCCCTATTCACTGCACAAGCATATATCTGACTAGTAAGAATCTTCAAACCTATGTATTGATATCTCTCTGTAAGTGAGTAAAGGGGGTGTAAGGCGGCATAAACACAGCCATGAAAAGCAGCTAAACCCCATTATAAAAATAAATTAATTTTCAAAACCCGTGAAACAAACACAGTGAAAGAGAGAGAAATTCTTACAAAATTCGTTCAGGGGCTGTGATGCAACCTGGATTGACCATATCTAGACCCACAGGTGATTGAGACATAAGGGTGGACACTCTTGGGGCTGAGAGGTTTGGTGAGGTTGGGTGAGCCAACACAGACCCTTTAAAGTAATACTGCATGGTACCCCTCCCATGGGTCCCAAATCTCCAAGTTCAAGGACATTTTCCTACATCGAAAACATGCATGAGAAACCCAGAAGACGGTACACCGTGTGATCGGGAAAGGTTTCTAAAACACACCTCATTTCTCATCTCCTTTTGCTCGGGTTGGCCATTCCAGCCGCATTACTAGCCATCTCCCTCCTTGGAGAATCAGCACCTTTAACCGCCTGTTCCGTACAGGTTGCAATTTGTCCTGAGGATGAACGGGAAGAGGGGGAACCAATGAGAGACTAGCTCTAGGTGTTGGGACAGGCACAGGTCACTCTATTTTGCCATCAGGAAGAAGAATTAACCACAGGCTTAGCCTGCCCACCGGAACCAGAATAGGTCCTGAAGCAATCCTGCACTTTTGCGGCCAACTCCCAAAAAAGCGACTTGAAAAATGGAGCTCAGGGGCACTGCAATTCACAAACCTGCAGAGTTATAAATGATAACTCTCGTCCACAAATATATTGAGGGAAGGCAACGAAGAGGATTTGAAAGCAAGGCAGAATTGCAGGAAACAGATTTCAGGAGGTAGATTCGAATCGCCTTGAAAGCACATGAAAAGCGGCAAATCGTGAACAAAGATGCCCTTGGCCAAAAAGGGCGTATGTGTTTTTTCCTGAATATATTCAGGATAAAACGCATACGCCCTTCTTGGCCAACCAAGCAACCTAGAAAGGCCAATCAGCACTACAAAGAAGTCTGGCTTCCCAGGGGGCAAAAGGGCCATGCGGAAAAAAGTGTCCAAACCAGAAATGCAGGACCGGCCATGGAGAAATGGGAGCCTTGCTACGCTGATGGGTGGGATGTAAATTGCCAACAGCCACTCTGGAGAAGTGTACGGTGTATCCTGAAACATCTAAAAAACACAGCTTGGAGAGCATAGGGCACTTCCACACATGGGCGTATAAATTGGGAAAATAAAATTCAGCAAGACACAGGCACTCCAAAGTTTAGGGCTGCTCTGTTGACAACAACCCCCACTTCATTACACCTTAAATATCCTAGGAAAGAGGAAAATGGATAAAGAAGTTGTGGTCCTCATGTGCAATGGAATATCACCTAGCCATGAAATCAACGTCATAAGGCTAGTAGCAGCACGATGAGTGGATTTAGGTACGACGATTCTAAGTGAAATAAGTCACACAGAAAAAGACACTTATCATAAGATATCACTTATAGAGGGAATGTAAAAACCGCTACGCTTGAACTGAATTACAAAACAGAACAGAGTCACACGTTTAGAAAACACACTATGGCTGCTGAACGGGAAAGGTGAGGTGGGGTGATGCATAAAACAAGGGTTTCAAATTAGCTCAGATACCGTTTCATAAACACAATATGTAATAGACAAGACCTACTCCTTGCTCACTGAACTGGACTCAACACCCCCTATTCACCACACAAGAATATATCTGAATAGTAAGAGTCTTCAAACCTATGTATTGATATCTCTCTGTAAGTGAGTCAATGGGGTGTAAGGCGGCATAAACACAGCTTTGAAAAGCAGCTAAACCCCATTATAAAAATAAATCACTTTTCAAAACCCGTGAAACAAAGACAGTGAAAGAGAGAGAAATTCTTACAAAATTCGTTCAGGGGCTGTGATGCAACCTGGATTGACCATATCTAGACCCACAGCTGATTGAGACCTAAGGGTGGACACTCCTGGGGCTGAGAGGTTTGGTGTGGTTGGGTGAGCCAACGCAGACCCTTTCAAGTAATACTGCATGGTAGCCATCCCATGGGTCCCAAATCTCCAGGTTCAAGGGCATCTTCCTACATCGAAAACATGCATGAGAAACCAAGAAGATGGTACACCGTGTGATCGGGAAAGGTTTCTAAAACGCACCTCATTTCTCATCTCCTTGTGCTCGGGTTGGCCATTCCAGCCGCTTTAATAGCCATCTCCCTCCTTGGAGAATCAGCACCTTTTAACCTCCGGTTCCGTACAGGTTGCAATTTGTCCTGAGGATGAACGGGAAGAGGGGGAACCAATGAGAGACTAGCTCTAGGTGTTGGGACAGGCACAGGTCACTCTATTTTGCCATCAGGAAGAAGAAATAACCACAGGCTTAGCCTGCCCACTGGAACCAGAATAGGTCCTGAAGCAATCCTGCAATTTTGCAGCCAGCTCCCAAAAAAGCAACTTGAAAAATGGAGCTCAGGGGCACTGCAATTCACAAACCTGCAGAGTTATAAATGATAACTCTCTTCCACAAATATACTGAGGAAGGGCAACGAAGAGGCTTTGAAAGCAAGGCAGAATTGCAGGAAACAGATTTCAGGAGGTAGATTCGAATCGCCTTGAAAGCACATGAAAAGCGGCAAAACGTGGACAATGATGCCCTTAGCCAAAAAGGGCGTATGCGTTTTTTCCTGAATATATTCAGGAAAAAACACATACGCCATTTTTGGCCAACCAAGCAACCTGGAAAGGCAAATCAGTGCTCCAAAGAAGTGTGGCTTCCCAGCGGGCAAAAGGGCCATGCAGAAAAAAGTGTCCAAACCAGAAATGCAGGACCGGCCATGGAGAAATGGGAGCCTTGCTACGCTGATGGGCGGGATGTAAATTGCAAACAGCCACTCTGGAGAAGTGCACGGTGTGTCTTGAAACATCTAAAAAACACAGCTTGGAGAGCATAGGGCGCTTCCACTCATGGGCGTATAAATTGGGAAAATTAAAAATCAGCAAGACACAGGCACTCCAAAGTTTAGGGCTGCTCTGTTGACAAGAACCCCCACTTCATTACACATTAAATATCCTAAGAAAGAGAAAAATGGATAAAGAATTTGTGGTCCTCATGTACAATGGAATATCACTCAGCCATAAAATCAACGTCATAAGGCTAGTAGCAGCACGATGAGTGGATTTAGGTACGATGATTCTAATTGAAATAAGTCACACAGAAAACGACACTTATCATAAGATATCACTTATAGAAGGAATGTAAAAACCGCTACGCTTGAACTGAATTACAAAACAGAACAGAGTCACACGTTTAGAAAACACACTACGGCTGCTGAACGGGAAAGTTGAGGTGGGGTGATGCATAAAACAAGGGTTTCAAATTAGCTCAGATCCCGTTCCATAAACCCAATATGTAATAGACAAGACCTACTCCTTGCTCAGTGAACTGGACTCAACAACCCCTATTTACTGCACAAGAATATATCTGACTAGTAAGAATCTTCCAACCTATGTATTGATAACTCTCTATAAGTGAGTCAAGGGGTGGTGTGTAAAGCGGCATAAACACAGCCGTGAAAAGCAGCTAAACCCCATTATAAAAATAAATTCCTTTTCAAAACCCATGAAACCAAGACAGTGAAAGAGAGAGAAATTCTTACAAAATTCGTTCAGGGGCTGTGATGCAACCTGGATTGACCATATCTAGACCCACAGCTGATTGAGGCATAAGGGTGGACACTCTTGGGGCTGAGAGGTTTGGTGAGGTTGGGTGAGCCAACGCAGACCCGTTACAGTAATACTGCAGGTACCCATCCCATGGGCCCCAAATCTCCAAGTTCTAGGGCATCTTCCTACGTCGAAAACTTCCATGAGAAACCCAGAAGATGGTACACCGTGTAATGGGGAAAGGTTTCTAAAACGCACCTCATTTCTCATCTACTTGTGTTCAGGTTCACCATTTCAGCCGCTTTACTAGCCATCTCGCTCCTTGGAGAATCGGCACCTTTAACCTCCTGTTCCGTACAGGTTGCAATTTGTCCTGAGGATGAACGGGAAGAGGGGGAACCAATGAGAGACTAGCTCTAGGTGTTGGGACAGGCCCAGGTCACTGTATTTTGCCATCAGGAAGAAGAATTAACCACATGCTTAGCCTGCCCACTGGAACCAGAATAGGTCCTGAAGCAATCCTGCGCTTTTGCGGCCAGCTCCCAAAAAAGCAACTTGAAAAATGGAGCTCAGGGGCACTGCAATTCACAAACCTGCAGAGTTATAAGTGATAACTCTCGTCCACAAATATATTGAGGGAAGGCAACGAAGAGGACTTGAAAGCAATTCAGAATTGCAGGAAACAGATTTCAGGAGGTAGATTCGAATTGCCTTGAAAGCACATGAAAAGCGGCAAATCGTGAACAATGATGCCCTTGGCCAAAAAGGGCGTATGCGTTTTTTCCTGAATATATTCAGGGAAAAACACATACGCCCTTTTTGGCCAACCAAGCAACCTAGAAAGTCAAATCAGAACTACAAAGAAGTCTGGCTTCCCAGCGGGCAAAAGGGCCATGCGGAAAAAAGTGTCCAAACCAGAAATGCAGGACCGGCCATGGAGAAATGGGAGCCTTGCTAGGCTGATGGGTGGGATGTAAATTGCCCACAGCCACTCTGGAGAAGTGTACGGTGTGTCCTGAAACATCTAAAAAACACAGCTTGGAGAGCATAGGGTACTTCCACTCATGGGCGTATAAATTGGGAAAACTAAAAATCAGCAAGACATAGGCACTCCAAATTTAGGGCTGCTCTGTTGACAAGAACCCCCACTTCATTACACCTTAAATATCCTAGGAAAGAGAAAAATGGATAAAGAATTTGTGGTCCTCATGTACAATGGAATATCACTCAGGATGAAATTAACATCATAAGACTAGTAGCAGCACGATGAGTGAATGTAGGTACGATGATTCTAAGTGAAATAAGTCATACAGAAAACGACACTTATCATAAGATATCACTTATACAGGGAATGTAAAAACCGCTACGCTTGAACTGAATTACAAAACAGAACAGAGTCACACGTTTAGAAAACACACTATGGCTGCTGAACGGGAAAGGTGAGGTGGGGTGATGCATAAAACAAGGGTTTCAAATTAGCTCAGATACCGTTCCATAAATCCAATATGTAATAGACAAGACCTACTCCTTGCTCACTGAACTGGACTCAACACCCCCTATTCACCACACAAGAATATATCTGAATAGTAAGAATCTTCAAACCTATGTATTGATATCTCTCTGTAAGTGAGTCAATGGGGTGTAAGGCGGCATAAACACAGCTGTGAAAAGCAGCTAAACCCCATTATAAAAATAAATTACTTTTAAAAACCCGTGAAACAAAGACAGTGAAAGAGAGAGAAATTCTTACAAAATTCGTTCAGGGGCTGTGATGCAACCTGGATTGACCATATCTAGACCCACAGCTGATTGAGACATAAGGGTGGACACTCTTGGGGCTGAGAGGTTCGGTGAGGTTGGGTGAGCCAACGCAGACCCTTTCAAGTAATACTGCATGGTACCCATCCCATGGGTCCCAAATCTCCAGGTTCAAGGGCATCTTCCTACATCGAAAACATGCATGAGAAACCCAGAAGATGGTACACCGTGTGATCGGGAAAGGTTTCTAAAACGCACCTCATTTCTCTTCTCCTTGTACTCGGGTTGGCCATTCCAGCCGCTTTAATAGCCATCTCCCTCCTTGGAGAATCTGCACCTTTAACCTCCGGTTCCGTACAGGTTGCAATTTGTCCTGAGGATGAACGGGAAGAGGGGGAACCAATGAGAGACTAGCTCTAGGTGTTGGGACAGGCACAGGTCACTCTATTTTGCCATCAGGAAGAAGAAATAACCACAGGCTTAGCCTGCCCACCGGAACCAGAATAGGTCCTGAAGCAATCCTGCACTTTTGCAGCCAGCTCCCAAAAAAGCGAGTTGAAAAATGGAGCTCAGGGGCACTGCAATTCACAAACCTGCAGAGTTATAAATGATAACTCTCTTCCACAAATATATTGAGGAAGGGCAACGAAGAGGATTTGAAAGCAAGGCAGAATTGCATGAAACAGTTTTCAGGAGGTAGATTCGAATCGCCTTGAAAGCACATGAAAAGCGGCAAAACGTGGACAATGATGCCCTTAGCCAAAAAGGGCGTATGCGTTTTTTCCTGAATACATTCAGGAAAAAACGTATACGCCCTTTTTGGCCAACCAAGCAAGCTGGAAAAGCAAATCAGCGCTACAAAGAATTCTCGCTTCCCAGCGGGCAAAAGGGCCATGTGGAAAAAAGTGTCAAAACCAGAAATGCAGGACCGGCCATGGAGAAATGGGAGCCTTGCTACGCTGATGGGCGGTATATAAATTGCCAACAGCCACTCTGGAGAAGTATACGGTGTGTCCTGAAACATCTAAAAAACACAGCTTGGAGAGCATAGGGCACTTCCAATGATGGGCGTATAAATTGGGAAAACTAAAAATCAGCAAGACACAGGCACCCCAAAGTTTAGGGCTGCTCTGTTGACAAGAACCCCCACTTCATTACACCTTCAATATCCTAGGAAAGAGCAAAATTGAAAAAGAAGTTGTGGTCCTCAAGTACAATGGAATATCACTCAGGCATGAAATCAACGTCATAAGGCTATTAGCAGAACGATGAGTGGATTTAGGTACGACGATTCTAAGTGAAATAAGTCACACAGAAAAAGACACTTATCATAAGATATCACTTATAGAGGGAATGTAAATACCGCTACACTTGAACTGAATTACAAAACAGAACAGAGTCACACGTTTAGAAAACACACTATGGCTGCTGATCGGGAAAGGAGAGGTGGGGTGATGCATAAAACAAGGGTTTCAAATTAGCTCCGATACCGTTCCATTAACCCAATATGTAATAGACAAGACCTACTCCTTGGTCAGTGAACTGGACTCAACAACCCCTATTTACCGCACAAGAATATATCTGACTAGTAAGAATCTTCAAACCTATGTATTGATAACTCTCTGTAAGTGAGTCAAGGGGTAGGATGTAAAGCGGCATAAACACAGCCGTGAAAAGCAGCTAAACCCCATTATAAAAATAAATTCCTTTTCAAAACCCATGATACCAAGAAAGTGAAAGAGAGAGAAATTCTTACAAAATTCGTTCAGGGGCTGTGATGCAACCTGGATTGACCATATCTAGACCCACAGCTGATTGAGACATAAGGGTGGACACTCTTGGGGCTGAGAGGTTCGGTGAGGTTGGGTGAGCCAACGCAGACCCTTTCAAGTAATACTGCATGGTATCCATCCCATGGGTCCCAAATCTCCAGGTTCAAGGGCATCTTCCTACATCGAAAACATGCATGAGAAACCCAGAAGATGGTACACCGTGTGATCGGGAAAGGTTTCTAAAACGCACCTCATTTCTCTTCTCCTTGTACTCGGGTTGGCCATTCCAGCCGCTTTAATAGCCATCTCCCTCCTTGGAGAATCTGCACCTTTAACCTCCGGTTCCGTACAGGTTGCAATTTGTCCTGAGGATGAACGGGAAGAGGGGGAACCAATGAGAGACTAGCTCTAGGTGTTGGGACAGGCACAGGTCACTCTATTTTGCCATCAGGAAGAAGAAATAACCACAGGCTTAGCCTGCCCACCGGAACCAGAATAGGTCCTGAAGCAATCCTGCACTTTTGCAGCCAGCTCCCAAAAAAGCGAGTTGAAAAATGGAGCTCAGGGGCACTGCAATTCACAAACCTGCAGAGTTATAAATGATAACTCTCTTCCACAAATATATTGAGGAAGGGCAACGAAGAGGATTTGAAAGCAAGGCAGAATTGCATGAAACAGTTTTCAGGAGGTAGATTCGAATCGCCTTGAAAGCACATGAAAAGCGGCAAAACGTGGACAATGATGCCCTTAGCCAAAAAGGGCGTATGCGTTTTTTCCTGAATACATTCAGGAAAAAACGTATACGCCCTTTTTGGCCAACCAAGCAAGCTGGAAAAGCAAATCAGCGCTACAAAGAATTCTCGCTTCCCAGCGGGCAAAAGGGCCATGTGGAAAAAAGTGTCAAAACCAGAAATGCAGGACCGGCCATGGAGAAATGGGAGCCTTGCTACGCTGATGGGCGGTATATAAATTGCCAACAGCCACTCTGGAGAAGTATACGGTGTGTCCTGAAACATCTAAAAAACACAGCTTGGAGAGCATAGGGCACTTCCAATGATGGGCGTATAAATTGGGAAAACTAAAAATCAGCAAGACACAGGCACCCCAAAGTTTAGGGCTGCTCTGTTGACAAGAACCCCCACTTCATTACACCTTCAATATCCTAGGAAAGAGCAAAATTGAAAAAGAAGTTGTGGTCCTCAAGTACAATGGAATATCACTCAGGCATGAAATCAACGTCATAAGGCTATTAGCAGAACGATGAGTGGATTTAGGTACGACGATTCTAAGTGAAATAAGTCACACAGAAAAAGACACTTATCATAAGATATCACTTATAGAGGGAATGTAAATACCGCTACACTTGAACTGAATTACAAAACAGAACAGAGTCACACGTTTAGAAAACACACTATGGCTGCTGATCGGGAAAGGAGAGGTGGGGTGATGCATAAAACAAGGGTTTCAAATTAGCTCCGATACCGTTCCATTAACCCAATATGTAATAGACAAGACCTACTCCTTGGTCAGTGAACTGGACTCAACAACCCCTATTTACCGCACAAGAATATATCTGACTAGTAAGAATCTTCAAACCTATGTATTGATAACTCTCTGTAAGTGAGTCAAGGGGTAGGATGTAAAGCGGCATAAACACAGCCGTGAAAAGCAGCTAAACCCCATTATAAAAATAAATTCCTTTTCAAAACCCATGATACCAAGAAAGTGAAAGAGATAGAAATTCTTACAAAATTCGTTCAGGGGCTGTGATGCAACCTGGATTGACCATATCTAGACCCACAGCTGATTGAGACATAAGGGTGGACACTCTTGTGGCTGAGAGGTTTGGTGAGGTTGGGTGAGCCAACGCAAACCCTTTACAGTAATACTGCAGGTACCCATCCCATGGGCCCCAAATCTCCAGGTTCTAGGGCATCTTCCTACGTCGAAAACTTGCATGAGAAACCCAGAAGATGGTACACCGTGTGATCGGGAAAGCTTTCTAAAACGCACCTAATTTCTCATTTACTTGTGTTCAGTTTCACCATTTCAGCCGCTTTACTAGCCATCTCCCTCCTTGGAGAATCAGCACCTTTAACCTCCTGTTCCATACAGGTTGCAAATTGTCCTGAGGATGAACGGGAAGAGGGGGAACCAATGAGAGACTAGCTCTAGGTGTTGGGACAGGCACAGGTCACTCTATTTTCCCATCAGGAAGAAGAATTAAGCACAAGCTCAGCCTGCCGCCCAGAACCAGAAGAGGGTCTGAAGCAATCCTGCGCATTTGCGGCCAGCTCCCAAAAAAGCGAGTTGAAAAATGGAGCTCAGGGGCACTGCAATTCACAAACCTGCAGATTTATAAATGATAAATCTCGTCCACATATATATTGAGGGAAGGCAACGAAGAGGATTTGAAAGCAAGGCAGAATTGCAGGAAACAGATTTCAGGAGGTAGATTCGAATCACCTTGAAAGCACATGAAAAGCGGCAAAACGTGGACAATGATGCCCTTGGCCAAAAAGGGCGTATGCGTTTTTTCCTGAATATATTCAGGAAAAAACGCATACGCCATTTTGGCCAACCAAGCAACCTGGAAAGGCAAATCAGCGCTCCAAAGAAGTCTGGCTTCCCAGCGGGCAAAAGGGAAATGTTGCAAAAAAGTGTCAAAACCAGAAATGCAGGAACGGCCAGGGAGAAATGGGAGCCTTGCTACGCTGATGGCCGGGATGTAATTTGCCAACAGCCACTCTGGAGAAGTGTACAGTGTGTCCTGAAACATCTAAAAAACACAGCTTGGAGAGCATAGGGCACTTCCACTCATGGGCGTATAAATTGGGAAAACTAAAATTCAGCAAGACACAGGCACTCCAAAGTTTAGAGCTGCTCTGTTGACAAGAACCCACACTTCATTACACCCTAAATATCCTAGGAAAGAGAAAAATGCATAAAGAAGTTGTGGTCCTCATGTACAATGGAATATCACTCAGCCATGAAATCAACGTCATAAGGCTAGTAGCAGCACGATGAGTGGATTTAGGTACGACGATTCTAAGTGAAATAAGTCACACAGAAAAAGACAGTTATCATAAGATATCACTTATAGAGGGAATGTAAAAACCGCTACACTTGAACTGAATTGCAAAACAGAACAGAGTCACACATTTAGAAAACACACTATGGCTGCTGAACGGGAAAGGTGAGGTGGGGTGATGCATAAAACAAGGGTTTCAAATGAGCTCAGATACCGTTCCATAAACCCAATATGTAACAGACAAGACCTATTCCTTTTTCAGTGAACTGGACTCAACACCCCCTATTCACCGCACAAGAATATATCTGACTAGTAAGAATCTTCAAACCTATGTATTGATATCTCTCTGTAAGTGAGTCAAGGGGTTGTAAAGCGGCATAAACACAGCCGTGAAAAGTAGCTAAACCCCATTATAAAAATAAATTCCTTTTCAAAACCAGTGAAACAAAGACAGTGAAAGAGAGAGAAATTCTTACAAAATTCGTTCAGGGGCTGTGATGCAACCTGGATTGACCATATCTAGACCCACAGCTGATTGAGACATAAGGGTGGACACTCTTGGGGCTGAGAGGTTCGGTGAGGTTGGGTGAGCCAACGCAGACCCTTTCAAGTAATACTGCATGGTAGCCATCCCATGGGTCCCAAATCTCCAGGTTCAAGGGCATCTTCCTACATCGAAAACAGGCATGAGAAACCCAGAAGATGGTACACCGTGTGATCGGGAAAGGTTTCTAAAACGCACCTCATTTCTCATCTCCTTGGCTCGGGTTCGCCATTCCAGCCGATTTACTAGCCATCTCCCTCCTTGGAGAATCAGCACCTTTAACCTCCTGTTCCGTACAGGTTGCAATTTGTCCTGATGATGAACGGGAAGAGGGGGTACCAATGAGAGACTAGCTCTAGGTGTTGGGACAGGCACAGGTCACTCTATTTTCCCATCAGGAAGAAGAATTAAGCACAAGCGCAGCCTGCCCCCCAGAACCAGAAGAGGGCCTGAAGCAATCCTGCGCTTTTGAGGCCAGCTCCCAAAAAAGCGAGTTGAAAAATGGAGCTCAGGGGCACTGCAATTCACAAACCTGCAGAGTTTTAAATGATAACTCTCGTCCACAAATATATTAAGGGAAGGCAACGAAGAGGCTTTGAAAGCAAGGCAGAATTGCAGGAAACAGATTTCAGGAGGTAGATTCGAATCGCCTTGAAAGCACATGAAAAGCGGCAAAACGTGGACAATGATGCCCTTGGCCAAAAAGGGCGTATGCGTTTTTTCCTGAATATATTCAGGAAAAAACGCATACGCCATTTTGGCCAACCAAGCAACCTGGAAAGGCAAATCAGCGCTCCAAAGAAGTCTGGCTTCCCAGCGGGCAAAAGGGAAATGTTGCAAAAAAGTGTCAAAACCAGAAATGCAGGAACGGCCATGGAGTAATGGCAGCCTTGCTACGCTGATGGATGGGATGTAAATTGCCCACAGCCACTCTGGAGAAGTGTACGGTGTGTCCTGAAACATCTAAAAAACACAGCTTGGAGAGCATAGGGCACTTCCACTCATGGGCGTATAAATTGGGAAAACTAAAAATCAGCAAGACACAGGCACCCCAAAGTTTAGGGCTGCTCTGATGACAAGAACCCCCACTTCATTACACCCTAAATATCCTAGGAAAGAGAAAAATGCATAAAGAAGTTGTGGTCCTCATGTACAATGGAATATCACTCAGCCATGAAATCAACGTCATAAGGCTAGTAGCAGCACGATGAGTGGATTTAGGTACGACGATTCTAAGTGAAATAAGTCACACAGAAAAAGACAGTTATCATAAGATATCACTTATAGAGGGAATGTAAAAACCGCTACACTTGAACTGAATTGCAAAACAGAACAGAGTCACACATTTAGAAAACACACTATGGCTGCTGAACGGGAAAGGTGAGGTGGGGTGATGCATAAAACAAGGGTTTCAAATGAGCTCAGATACCGTTCCATAAACCCAATATGTAACAGACAAGACCTATTCCTTTTTCAGTGAACTGGACTCAACACCCCCTATTCACCGCACAAGAATATATCTGACTAGTAAGAATCTTCAAACCTATGTATTGATATCTCTCTGTAAGTGAGTCAAGGGGTTGTAAAGCGGCATAAACACAGCCGTGAAAAGCAGCTAAACCCCATTATAAAAATAAATTACTTTTCAAAACCAGTGAAACAAAGACAGTGAAAGAGAGAGAAATTCTTACAAAATTCGTTCAGGGGCTGTGATGCAACCTGGATTGACCATATCTAGACCCACAGCTGATTGAGACATAAGGGTGGACACTCTTGGGGCTGAGAGGTTCGGTGAGGTTGGGTGAGCCAACGCAGACCCTTTCAAGTAATACTGCATGGTACCCATCCCAAGGGTCCCAAATCTCCAGGTTCAAGGGCATCTTCCTACATCGAAAACAGGCATGAGAAACCCAGAAGATGGTACACCGTGTGATCGGGAAAGGTTTCTAAAACGCACCTCATTTCTCATCTCCTTGTACTCGGGTTCGCCATTCCAACCGTTTTACTAGCCATCTCCCTCCTTGGAGAATCAGCACCTTTAAACTCCTCTTCCGTACAGGTTGCAATTTGTCCTGAGGATGAACGGGAAGAGGGCGAACCAATGAGAGACTAGCTCTAGGGGTTGGGACACGCACAGGTCACTCTATTTTCCCATCAGGAAGAAGAATTAACCACAAGCTCAGCCTGCCCCCCCGAACCAGAAGAGGGCCTCAAGCAATCCTGTGCTTTTGCGGCTTGTTCCCAAAAAAGTGACTTGAAAAATGGAGCTCAGGGGCACTGCAATTCACAAACCTGCAGAGATTTAAATGATAACTCTCGTCCACAAATATATTGAGGGAAGGCAACGAAGAGGCTTTGAAAGCAAGGCAGAATTGCAGGAAACAGATTTCAGGAGGTAGATTCGAAGCGCCTTGAAAGCACATGAAAAGCGGCAAAACGTGGACAATGATGCCCTTGGACAAAAAGGGCGTATGCGTTTTTTCCTGAATATATTCAGGAAAAAAAGCATACGCCCTTTTTGGCCAACGAAGCAACCTGGAAAGGCAAATCAGCGCACCAAAGAAGTCTGGCTTCCCAGCGGGCAAAAGGGCCATGCGGAAAAAAGTGTCAAAACCAGAAATGCAGGACCGGCCATGGAGAAATGGGAGCCTTGCTACACTGATGGCCGGGATGTAATTTGCCAACAGCCACTCTGGAGAAGTGTACAGTGTGTCCTGAAACATCTAAAAAACACAGCTTGGAGAGCATAGGGCACTTCCACTCATGGGCGTATAAATTGGGAAAACTAAAATTCAGCAAGACACAGGCACTCCAAAGTTTAGAGCTGCTCTGTTGACAAGAACCCACACTTCATTACACCCTAAATATCCTAGGAAAGAGAAAAATGCATAAAGAAGTTGTGGTCCTCATGTACAATGGAATATCACTCAGCCATGAAATCAACGTCATAAGGCTAGTAGCAGCACGATGAGTGGATTTAGGTACGACGATTCTAAGTGAAATAAGTCACACAGAAAAAGACAGTTATCATAAGATATCACTTATAGAGGGAATGTAAAAACCGCTACACTTGAACTGAATTGCAAAACAGAACAGAGTCACACATTTAGAAAACACACTATGGCTGCTGAACGGGAAAGGTGAGGTGGGGTGATGCATAAAACAAGGGTTTCAAATTAGCTCAGATACCGTTCCATAAACCCAATATGTAACAGACAAGACCTATTCCTTTTTCAGTGAACTGGACTCAACACCCCCTATTCACCGCACAAGAATATATCTGACTAGTAAGAATCTTCAAACCTATGTATTGATATCTCTCTGTAAGTGAGTCAAGGGGTTGTAAAGCGGCATAAACACAGCCGTGAAAAGCAGCTAAACCCCATTATAAAAATAAATTACTTTTCAAAACCAGTGAAACAAAGACAGTGAAAGAGAGAGAAATTCTTACAAAATTCATTCAGGGGCTGTGATGCAACCTGGATTGACCATATCTAGACCCACAGCTGATTGAGACATAAGGGTGGACACTCTTGGGGCTGAGAGGTTCAGTGAGGTTGGGTGAGCCAACGCAGACCCTTTCAAGTAATACTGCATGGTAGCCATCCCAAGGGTCCCAAATCTCCAGGTTCAAGGGCATCTTCCTACATCGAAAACAGGCATGAGAAACCCAGAAGATGGTACACCGTGTGATCGGGAAAGGTTTCTAAAACGCACCTCATTTCTCATCTCCTTGTGCTCGGGTTCGCCATTTCAACCGTTTTACTTGCCATCTCCCTCCTTGGAGAATCAGCACCTTTAACCTCCTCTTCCGTACAGGTTGCAATTTGTCCTGAGGATGAACGGGAAGAGGGGGAACCAATGAGAGACTAGCTCTAGGGGTTGGGACACGCACAGGTCACTCTATTTTCCCATCAGGAAGAAGAATTAACAAAAAGCTCAGCCTGCCCCCCCGAACCAGAAGAGGGCCTCAAGCAATCCTGTGCTTTTGCGGCTTGTTCCCAAAAAAGTGACTTGAAAAATGGAGCTCAGGGGCACTGCAATTCACAAACCTGCAGAGTTATAAATGATAACTCTCGTCCACAAATATATTGAGGGAAGGCAACGAAGAGGCTTTGAAAGCAAGGCAGAATTGCAGGAAACAGATTTCAGGAGGTAGATTCGAATCGCCTTGAAAGCACATGAAAAGCGGCAAAACGTGGACAATGATGCCCTTGGACAAAAAGGGCGTATGCGTTTTTTCCTGAATATATTCAGGAAAAAACGCATACGCCCTTTTTGGCCAACCAAGCAACCTGGAAAGGCAAATCAGCGCTCCAAAGAAGTCTGGCTTCCCAGCGGGCAAAAGGGCCATGCGGAAAAAAGTGTCAAAACCAGAAATGCAGGACCGGCCATGGAGAAATGGGAGCCTTGCTACGCTGATGGCCGGGATGTAATTTGCCAACAGCCACTCTGGAGAAGTGTACAGTGTGTCCTGAAACATCTAAAAAACACAGCTTGGAGAGCATAGGGCACTTCCACTCATGGGCGTATAAATTGGGAAAACTAAAATTCAGCAAGACACAGGCACTCCAAAGTTTAGAGCTGCTCTGTTGACAAGAACCCACACTTCATTACACCCTAAATATCCTAGGAAAGAGAAAAATGCATAAAGAAGTTGTGGTCCTCATGTACAATGGAATATCATTCAGCCATGAAATCAACGTCATAAGGCTAGTAGCAGCACGATGAGTGGATTTAGGTACGATGATTCTAAGTGAAATAAGTCACACAGAAAAAGACAGTTATCATAAGATATCACTTATAGAGGGAATGTAAAAACCGCTACACTTGAACTGAATTGCAAAACAGAACAGAGTCACACATTTAGAAAACACACTATGGCTGCTGAACGGGAAAGGTGAGGTGGGGTGATGCATAAAACAAGGGTTTCAAATGAGCTCAGATACCGTTCCATAAACCCAATATGTAACAGACAAGACCTATTCCTTTTTCAGTGAACTGGACTCAACACCCCCTATTCACCGCACAAGAATATATCTGAGTAGTAAGAATCTTCAACCCTATGTATTGATATCTCTCTGTAAGTGAGTGAAGGGGGTGTAAAGCGCCATAAACACAGCCGTGAAAAGCAGCTAAACCCCATTATAAAAATAAATTACTTTTCAAAACCAGTGAAACAAAGACAGTGAAAGAGAGAGAAATTCTTACAAAATTCGTTCAGGGGCTGTGATGCAACCTGGATTGACCATATCTAGACCCACAGCTGATTGAGACATAAGGGTGGACACTCTTGGGGCTGAGAGGTTCGGTGAGGTTGGGTGAGCCAACGCAGACCCTTTCAAGTAATACTGCATGGTAGCCATCCCATGGGTCCCAAATCTCCAGGTTCAAGGGCATCTTCCTACATCGAAAACAGGCATGAGGAACCCAGAAGATGGTACACCGTGTGATCGGGAAAGGTTTCTAAAACGCACCTCATTTCTCAACTCCTTGGCTCGGGTTCGCCATTCCAGCCGATTTACTAGCCATCTCCCTCCTTGGAGAATCAGCACCTTTAACCTCCTGTTCCGTACAGGTTGCAATTTGTCCTGATGATGAACGGGAAGAGGGGGAACCAATGAGAGACTAGCTCTAGGTGTTGGGACAGGCACAGGTCACTCTATTTTCCCATCAGGAAGAAGAATTAAGCACAAGCGCAGCCTGCCCCCCAGAACCAGAAGAGGGCCTGAAGCAATCCTGCGCTTTTGCCGCCAGCTCCCAAAAAAGCGAGTTGAAAAATGGAGCTCAGGGGCACTGCAATTCACAAACCTGCAGAGTTTTAAATGATAACTCTCGTCCACAAATATATTAAGGGAAGGCAACGAAGAGGCTTTGAAAACAAGGCAGAATTGCAGGAAACAGATTTCAGGAGGTAGATTTGAATCGCCTTGAAAGCACATGAAAAGCGGCAAAACGTGGACAATGATGCCCTTGGCCAAAAAGGGCGTATGCGTTTTTTCCTGAAAGCAACCTGGAAAGGCAAATCAGCGCTCCAAAGAAGTCTCGCTTCCCAGCGGGCAAAAGGGCCATGCGGAAAAAAGTGTCCAAACCAGAAATGCAGGACCGGCCATGGAGAAATAGGAGCCTTGCTACGCTGATGGGTGGGATGTAAATTGCCAACAGCCACTCTGGAGAAGTGTACGGTGTGTTCTGAAACATCTAAAAAACACAGCTTGGAGAGCATAGGGCACTTCCACTCATGGGCGTATAAATTGGAAAACTAAAAATCAGCAAGACAGAGGCACCCCAAAGTTTAGGGCTGCTCTGTTGACAAGAACCCCCACTTCATTACACCTTAAATATCCTAGGAAAGAGAAAAATGGATAAAGAAGTTGTGGTCCTCATGTACAATGGAATATCACTCAGCCATGAAATCAACTTCATAAGGCTAGAAGCAGCACGATGAGAGGATTTAGGTACGACGATTCTAAGTGAAATAAGTCACACAGAAAAAGACACTTATCATAAGATATCACTTATAGAGGGAATGTAAAAACCGCTACACTTGAACTGAATTGCAAAACAGAACAGAGTCACACATTTAGAAAACACACTATGGCTGCTGAACGGGAAAGGTGAGGTGGGGTGATGCATAAAACAAGGGTTTCAAATTAGTTCAGATACCGTTCCATAAACCCAATATGTAACAGACAAGACCTATTCCTTTTTCAGTGAACTGGACTCAACACCCCCTATTCACCGCACAAGAATATATCTGAGTAGTAAGAATCTTCAAACCTATGTATTGATATCTCTCTGTAAGTGAGTGAAGGGGGTGTAAAGCGCCATAAACACAGCCGTGAAAAGCAGCTAAACCCCATTATAAAAATAAATTACTTTTCAAAACCCGTGAAACAAAGACAGTGAAAGAGAGAGAAATTCTTACAAAATTCGTTCAGGGGCTGTGATGCAACCTGGATTGACCATATCTAGGCCCACAGCTGATTGAGACATAAGGGTGGACACTCTTGGGGCTGAGAGGTTCGGTGAGGTTGGGTGAGCCAACGCAGACCCTTTCAAGTAATACTGCATGGTACCCATCCCATGGGTCCCAAATCTCCAGGTTCAAGGGCATCTTCCTACATCGAAAACATGCATGAGAAACCAAGAAGATGGTACACCGTGTGATCGGGAAAGGTTTCTAAAACGCACCTCATTTCTCAACTCCTTGGCTCGGGTTCGCCATTCCAGCCGATTTACTAGCCATCTCCCTCCTTGGAGAATCAGCACCTTTAACCTCCTGTTCCGTACAGGTTGCAATTTGTCCTGAGGATGAACGGGAAGAGGGGGAACCAATGAGAGACTAGCTCTAGGTGTTGGGACAGGCACAGGTCACTCTATTTTCCCATCAGGAAGAAGAATTAAGCACAAGCGCAGCCTGACCCCAGAACCAGAAGAGGGCCTGAAGCAATACTGCGCTTTTGCGGCCAGCTCCCAAAAAAGCGAGTTGAAAAATGGAGCTCAGGGTCACTGCAATTCACAAACGTGCAGAGTTTTAAATGATAACTCCCGTCCACAAATATATTAAGGGATGGCAACGAAGAGGCTTTGAAAACAAGGCAGAATTGCAGTAAACAGATTTCAGGAGGTATATTCGAATCGCCTTGAAAGCACATGAAAAGCAGCAAAACGTGGACAATGATGCCCTTGGCCAAAAAGGGCGTATGCGTTTTTTCCTGAATATATTCAGGAAAAAACACATACGCCCTTTTTGGCCAACCAAGCCACCTGGAAAGGCAAATCAGCGCTCCAAAGAAGTCTCGCTTCCCAGCGGGCAAAAGGGCCATGCGGAAAAAAGTGTCCAAACCAGAAATGCAGGTCCGGCCATGGAGAAATGGGAGCCTTGCTACGCTGATGGGTGGGATGTAAATTGCCAACAGCCACTCTGGAAAAGTGTACGGTGTGTTCTGAAACATCTAGAAAACACAGCTTGGAGAGCATAGGGCACTTCCACTCATGGGCGTATAAATTGGAAAACTAAAAATCAGCAAGACACAGGCACCCCAAAGTTTAGGGCTGCTCTGTTGACAAGAACCCCCACTTCATTACACCTTAAATATCCTAGGAAAGAGAAAAATGGATAAAGAAGTTGGGGTCCTCATGTACAATGGAATATCACTCAGCCATGAAATCAACGTCATAAGGCTAGTAGCAGCACGATGAGTGGATTTAGGTACGACGATTCTAAGTGAAATAAGTCACACAGAAAAAGACACTTATCATAAGATATCACTTATAGAGGGAATGTAGAAACCGCTACATTTGAACTGAATTGCAAAACAGAACAGAGTCACACGTTTAGGAAACACACTATGGCTGCTGAACGGGAAAGGTGAGGTGGGGTGATGCATAAAACAAGGGTTTCAAATTAGCTCAGATACCGTTCCATTAACCCAATATGTAAGAGACAAGACCTATTCCTTGCTCAGTGAACTGGACTCAACACCCCCTATTCACCGCACAAGAATATATCTGACTAGTAAGAATCTTCAAACCTATGTATTGATATCTCTCTGTAAGTGAGTCAAGGGGGTGTAAAGCGGCATAAACACAGCCGTGAAAAGCAGCTAAACCCCATTATATAAATAAATTACTTTTCAAAACCCGTGAAACAAAGACAGTGAAAGAGAGAGAAATTCTTACAAAATTCGTTCAGGGGCTGTGATGCAACCTGGATTGACCATATCTAGACCCACAGCTGATTGAGACATAAGGGTGGACACTCTTGGGGCTGAGAGGTTCGGTGAGGTTGGGTGAGCCAACGCAGACCCTTTCAAGTAATACTGCATGGTACCCATCCCATGGGTCCCAAATCTCCAGGTTCAAGGGCATCTTCCTACATCGAAAACATGCATGAGAAACCAAGAAGATGGTACACCGTGTGATCGGGAAAGGTTTCTAAAACGCACCTCATTTCTCAACTCCTTGGCTCGGGTTCGCCATTCCAGCCGATTTACTAGCCATCTCCCTCCTTGGAGAATCAGCACCTTTAACCTCCTGTTCCGTACAGGTTGCAATTTGTCCTGAGGATGAACGGGAAGAGGGGGAACCAATGAGAGACTAGCTCTAGGTGTTGGGACAGGCACAGGTCACTCTATTTTCCCATCAGGAAGAAGAATTAAGCACAAGCTCAGCCTGCCCCCCAGAACCAGAAGAGGGCCTGAAGCAATCCTGCGCTTTTGCGGCCAGCTCCCAAAAAAGCGAGTTGAAAAATGGAGCTCAGGGTCACTGCAATTCACAAACGTGCAGAGTTTTAAATGATAACTCCCGTCCACAAATATATTAAGGGATGGCAACGAAGAGGCTTTGAAAACAAGGCAGAATTGCAGTAAACAGATTTCAGGAGGTATATTCGAATCGCCTTGAAAGCACATGAAAAGCAGCAAAACGTGGACAATGATGCCCTTGGCCAAAAAGGGCGTATGCGTTTTTTCCTGAATATATTCAGGAAAAAACACATACGCCCTTTTTGGCCAACCAAGCCACCTGGAAAGGCAAATCAGCGCTCCAAAGAAGTCTCGCTTCCCAGCGGGCAAAAGGGCCATGCGGAAAAAAGTGTCCAAACCAGAAATGCAGGTCCGGCCATGGAGAAATGGGAGCCTTGCTACGCTGATGGGTGGGATGTAAATTGCCAACAGCCACTCTGGAAAAGTGTACGGTGTGTTCTGAAACATCTAAAAAACACAGCTTGGAGAGCATAGGGCACTTCCACTCATGGGCGTATAAATTGGAAAACTAAAAATCAGCAAGACACAGGCACCCCAAAGTTTAGGGCTGCTCTGTTGACAAGAACCCCCACTTCATTACACCTTAAATATCCTAGGAAAGAGAAAAATGGATAAAGAAGTTGGGGTCCTCATGTACAATGGAATATCACTCAGCCATGAAATCAACTTCATAAGGCTAGAAGCAGCACGATGAGAGGATTTAGGTACGACGAGTCTAAGTGAAATAAGTCACACAGAAAAAGACACTTATCATAAGATATCACTTATAGAGGGAATGTAAAAACCGCTACACTTGAACTGAATTGCAAAACAGAACAGAGTCACACATTTAGAAAACACACTATGGCTGCTGAACGGGAAAGGTGAGGTGGGGTGATGCATAAAACAAGGGTTTCAAATTAGCTCAGATACCGTTCCATAAACCCAATATGTAAGAGACAAGACCTATTCCTTGCTCAGTGAACTGGACTCAACACCCCCTATTCACCGCACAAGAATATATCTGACTAGTAAGAATCTTCAAACCTATGTATTGATATCTCTCTGTAAGTGAGTCAAGGGGGTGTAAAGCGGCATAAACACAGCCGTGAAAAGCAGCTAAACCCCATTATAAAAATAAATTACTTTTCAAAACCCGTGAAACAAAGACAGTGAAAGAGAGAGAAATTCTTACAAAATTCGTTCAGGGGCTGTGATGCAACCTGGATTGACCATATCTAGACCCACAGCTGATTGAGACATAAGGGTGGACACTCTTGGGGCTGAGAGGTTCGGTGAGGTTGGGTGAGCCAACGCAGACCCTTTCAAGTAATACTGCATGGTACCCATCCCATGGGTCCCAAATCTCCAGGTTCCAGGGCATCTTCCTACATCGAAAACAGGCATGAGAAACCCAGAAGATGGTACACCGTGTGATCGGGAAAGGTTTCTAAAACGCACCTCATTTCTCATCTCCTTGGCTCGGGTTCGCCATTCCAGCCGATTTACTAGCCATCTCCCTCTTTGGAGAATCAGCAACTTTAACCTCCTGTTCCGTACAGGTTGCAATTTGTCCTGAGGATGAACGGGAAGAGGGGGAACCAATGAGAGACTAGCTCTAGGTGTTGGGACAGGCACGGGTCACTCTATTTTCCCATCAGGAAGAAGAATTAAGCACAAGCTCAGCCTGCCCCCCAGAACCAGAAGAGGGCCTGAAGCAATCCTGCGCTTTTGCGGCCAGCTCCCAAAAAAGCGAGTTGAAAAATGGAGCTCAGGGGCCCTGCAATTCACAAACCTGCAGAGTTTTAAATGATAACTCTCGTCCACAAATATATTAAGGGAAGGCAACGAAGAGGCTTTGAAAACAAGGCAGAATTGCAGGAAACAAATTTCAGGAGGTAGATTTGAATCGCCTTGAAAGCACATGAAAAGCGGCAAATCGTGAACAATGATGCCCTTGGCCAAAAAGGGCGTATGCGTTTTTTCCTGAATATATTCAGGAAAAAACGCATACGCCCTTTTTGGCCAACCAAGCAACCTGGAAAGGCAAATCAGCGCTCCAAAGAAGTCTCGCTTCCCAGCGGGCAAAAGGGCCATGCGGAAAAATGTGTCCAAACCAGAAATGCAGGACCGGCCATGGAGAAATGGGAGCCTTGCTACGCTGATGGGTGGGATGTAAATTGCCAACAGCCACTCTGGAGAAGTGTACGGTGTGTTCTGAAACATCTAAAAAACACAGCTTGGAGAGCATAGGGCACTTCCACTCATGGGCGTATAAATTGGAAAACTAAAAATCAGCAAGACACAGGCACCCCAAAGTTTAGGGCTGCTCTGTTGACAAGAACCCCCACTTCATTACACCTTAAATATCCTAGGAAAGAGAAAAATGGATAAAGAAGTTGGGGTCCTCATGTACAATGGAATATCACTCAGCCATGAAATCAACGTCATAAGGCTAGTAGCAGCATGATGAGTGGATTTAGGTACGACGATTCTAAGTGAAATAAGTCACACAGAAAAAGACACTTATCATAAGATATCACTTATAGAGGGAATGTAGAAACCGCTACACTTGAAATGAATTGCAAAACAGAACAGAGTCACACATTTAGAAAACACACTATGGCTGCTGAACGGGAAAGGTGAGGTGGGGTGATGCATAAAACAAGGGTTTCAAATTAGCTCAGATACCGTTCCATAAACCCAATATGTAAGAGACAAGACCTATTCCTTGCTCAGTGAACTGGACTCAACACCCCCTATTCACCGCACAAGAATATATCTCACTAGTAAGAATCTTCAAACCTATGTATTGATATCTCTCTGTAAGTGAGTCAAGGGGGTGTAAAGCGGCATAAACACAGCCGTGAAAAGCAGCTAAACCCCATTATAAAAATAAATTACTTTTCAAAACCCGTGAAACAAAGACAGTGAAAGAGAGAGAAATTCTTACAAAATTCGTTCAGGGGCTGTGATGCAACCTGGATTGACCATATCTAGACCCACAGCTGATTGAGACATAAGGGTGGACACTCTTGGGGCTGAGAGGTTCGGTGAGGTTGGGTGAGCCAACGCAGACCCTTTCAAGTAATACTGCATGGTACCCATCCCAAGGGTCCCAAATCTCCAGGTTCCAGGGCATCTTCCTACATCGAAAACATGCATGAGAAACCCAGAAGATGGTACACCGTGTGATCGGGAAAGGTTTCTAAAACACACCTCATTTCTCATCTCCTTGGCTCGGGTTCGCCATTCCAGCCGATTAACTAGCCATCTCCCTCTTTGGAGAATCAGCAACTTTAACCTCCTGTTCCGTACAGGTTGCAATTTGTCCTGAGGATGAACGGGAAGAGGGGGAACCAATGAGAGACTAGCTCTAGGTGTTGGGACAGGCACGGGTCACTCTATTTTCCCATCAGGAAGAAGAATTAAGCACAAGCTCAGCCTGCCCCCCAGAACCAGAAGAGGGCCTGAAGCAATCCTGCGCTTTTGCGGCCAGCTCCCAAAAAAGCGAGTTGAAAAATGGAGCTCAGGGGCCCTGCAATTCACAAAACTGCAGAGTTTTAAATGATAACTCTCGTCCACAAATATATTAAGGGAAGGCAACGAAGAGGCTTTGAAAACAAGGCAGAATTGCAGGAAACAAATTTCAGGAGGTAGATTTGAATCGCCTTGAAAGCACATGAAAAGCGGCAAATCGTGAACAATGATGCCCTTGGCCAAAAAGGGCTTATGCGTTTTTTCCTGAATATATTCAGGAAAAAACGCATACGCCCTTTTTGGCCAACCAAGCAACCTGGAAAGGCAAATCAGCGCTCCAAAGAAGTCTCGCTTCCCAGCGGGCAAAAGGGCCATGCGGAAAAAAGTGTCCAAACCAGAAATGCAGGACCGGTCATGGAGAAATGGGAGCCTTGCTACGCTGATGGGTGGGATGTAAATTGCCAACAGCCACTCTGGAGAAGTGTACGGGGTGTTCTGAAACATCTAAAAAACACAGCTTGGAGAGCATAGGGCACTTCCACTCATGGCCGAATAAATTGGGAAAACTAAAAATCAGCAAGACACAGGCACCCCAAAGTTGAGGGCTGCTCTGTTGATAAGAACCCCCACTTCATTACACCTTAAATATCCTAGGAAAGAGAAAAACGGATAAAGAAGTTGTGGTCCTCAGGTACAATGGAATATCACTCAGCCATGAAATCAACGTCATAAGGCTAATAGCAGCACGATGAGTGGATTTAGGTACGACGATTCTAAGTGAAATAAGTCACACAGAAAAAGACACTTATCATAAGATATCACTTGTAGAGGGAATGTAAAAACAGCTACACTTGAACTGAATTGCAAAACAGAACAGAGTCACACGTTTAGAAAAGACACTATGGCTGCTGAACGGGAAAGGTGAGGTGGGGTGATGCATAAAACATGGGTTTCAAATTAGCTCAGATACCGTTCCATAAACCCAATATGTAAGAGACAAGACCTATTCCTTTTTCAGTGAACTGGGCTCAACACCCCCTATTCACCGCACAAGAATATATCTGAGTAGTAAGAATCTTCAAACCTATGTATTGATATCTCTCTGTAAGTGAGTCAAGGGGGTGTAAAGCGCCATAAACACAGCCGTGAAAAGCAGCTAAACCCCATTATAAAAATAAATTACTTTTAAAAACCAGTGAAACAAAGACAGTGAAAGAGAGAGAAATTCTTACAAAATTCGTTCAGGGGCTGTGATGCAACCTGGATTGACCATATCTAGACCCACAGCTGATTGAGACATAAGGGTGGACACTCTTGGGGCTGAGAGGTTCGGTGAGGTTGGGTGAGCCAACGCAGACCCTTTCAAGTAATACTGCATGGTACCCATCCCTTGGTTCCCAAATCTCCAGGTTCAAGGGCATCTTCCTACATCGAAAACATGCATGAGAAACCCAGAAGATGGTACACCGTGTGATCGGGAAAGGTTTCTAAAACGCACCTCATTTCTCATCTCCTTGGCTCGGGTTCGCCTTTCCAGCCGATTTACTAGCCATCTCCCTCCTTGGAGAATCAGCACCTTTAACCTCCTGTTCCGTACAGGTTGCAATTTGTCCTGAGGATGAACGGGAAGAGGGGGAACCAATGAGAGACTAGCTCTAGGTGTTGGGACAGGCACAGGTCACTCTATTTTCCCATCAGGAAGAAGAATTAAGCACAAGCTCAGCCTGCCCCCCAGAACCAGAAGAGGGCCTGAAGCAATCCTGCGCTTTTGCGGCCAGCTCCCAAAAAAGCGAGTTGAAAAATGGAGCTCAGGGGCACTGCAATTCACAAACCTGCAGAGTTTTAAATGATAACTCTCGTCCACAAATATATTAAGGGATGGCAACGAAGAGGCTTTGAAAACAAGGCAGAATTGCAGGAAACAGATTTCAGGAGGTAGATTCGAATCGCCTTGAAAGCACATGAAAAGCAGCAAAACGTGGACAATGATGCCCTTGGCCAAAAAGGGCGTATGCGTTTTTTCCTGAATATATTCAGGAAAAAACACATACGCCCTTTTTGGCCAACCAAGCCACCTGGAAAGGCAAATCAGCGCTCCAAAGAAGTCTCGCTTCCCAGCGGGCAAAAGGGCCATGCGGAAAAAAGTGTCCAAACCAGAAATGCAGGACCGGCCATGGAGAAATGGGAGCCTTGCTACGCTGATGGGTGGGATGTAAATTGCCAACAGCCACTCTGGAGAAGTGTACGGTGTGTTCTGAAACATCTAAAAAACACAGCTTTGAGAGCATAGGGCACTTCCACTCATGGGCGTATAAATTGGAAAACTAAAAATCAGCAAGACACAGGCACCCCAAATTTAGGGCTGCTCTGTTGACAAGAACCCCCACTTCATTACACCTTAAATATCCTAGGAAAGAGAAAAATGGATAAAGAAGTTGGGGTCCTCATGTACAATGGAATATCACTCAGCCATGAAATCAACGTCATAAGGCTAGTAGCAGCACGATGAGTGGATTTAGGTACGACGATTCTAAGTGAAATAAGTCACACAGAAAAAGACACTTATCATAAGATATCACTTATAGAGGGAATGTAGAAACCGCTACATTTGAACTGAATTGCAAAACAGAACAGAGTCACACGTTTAGGAAACACACTATGGCTGCTGAACGGGAAAGGTGAGGTGGGGTGATGCATAAAACAAGGGTTTCAAATTAGCTCAGATACCGTTCCATAAACCCAATATGTAAGAGACAAGACCTATTCCTTGCTCAGTGAACTGGACTCAACACCCCCTATTCACCGCACAAGAATATATCTGACTAGTAAGAATCTTCAAACCTATGTATTGATATCTCTCTGTAAGTGAGTCAAGGGGGTGTAAAGCGGCATAAACACAGCCGTGAAAAGCAGCTAAACCCCATTATATAAATAAATTACTTTTCAAAACCCGTGAAACAAAGACAGTGAAAGAGAGAGAAATTCTTACAAAATTCGTTCAGGGGCTGTGATGCAACCTGGATTGACCATATCTAGACCCACAGCTGATTGAGACATAAGGGTGGACACTCTTGGGGCTGAGAGGTTCGGTGAGGTTGGGTGAGCCAACGCAGACCCTTTCAAGTAATACTGCATGGTACCCATCCCATGGGTCCCAAATCTCCAGGTTCAAGGGCATCTTCCTACATCGAAAACATGCATGAGAAACCAAGAAGATGGTACACCGTGTGATCGGGAAAGGTTTCTAAAACGCACCTCATTTCTCAACTCCTTGGCTCGGGTTCGCCATTCCAGCCGATTTACTAGCCATCTCCCTCCTTGGAGAATCAGCACCTTTAACCTCCTGTTCCGTACAGGTTGCAATTTGTCCTGAGGATGAACGGGAAGAGGGGGAACCAATGAGAGACTAGCTCTAGGTGTTGGGACAGGCACAGGTCACTCTATTTTCCCATCAGGAAGAAGAATTAAGCACAAGCTCAGCCTGCCCCCCAGAACCAGAAGAGGGCCTGAAGCAATCCTGCGCTTTTGCGGCCAGCTCCCAAAAAAGCGAGTTGAAAAATGGAGCTCAGGGTCACTGCAATTCACAAACGTGCAGAGTTTTAAATGATAACTCCCGTCCACAAATATATTAAGGGATGGCAACGAAGAGGCTTTGAAAACAAGGCAGAATTGCAGTAAACAGATTTCAGGAGGTATATTCGAATCGCCTTGAAAGCACATGAAAAGCAGCAAAACGTGGACAATGATGCCCTTGGCCAAAAAGGGCGTATGTGTTTTTTCCTGAATATATTCAGGAAAAAACACATACGCCCTTTTTGGCCAACCAAGCCACCTGGAAAGGCAAATCAGCGCTCCAAAGAAGTCTCGCTTCCCAGCGGGCAAAAGGGCCATGCGGAAAAAAGTGTCCAAACCAGAAATGCAGGTCCGGCCATGGAGAAATGGGAGCCTTGCTACGCTGATGGGTGGGATGTAAATTGCCAACAGCCACTCTGGAAAAGTGTACGGTGTGTTCTGAAACATCTAAAAAACACAGCTTGGAGAGCATAGGGCACTTCCACTCATGGGCGTATAAATTGGAAAACTAAAAATCAGCAAGACACAGGCACCCCAAAGTTTAGGGCTGCTCTGTTGACAAGAACCCCCACTTCATTACACCTTAAATATCCTAGGAAAGAGAAAAATGGATAAAGAAGTTGGGGTCCTCATGTACAATGGAATATCACTCAGCCATGAAATCAACTTCATAAGGCTAGAAGCAGCACGATGAGAGGATTTAGGTACGACGAGTCTAAGTGAAATAAGTCACACAGAAAAAGACACTTATCATAAGATATCACTTATAGAGGGAATGTAAAAACCGCTACACTTGAACTGAATTGCAAAACAGAACAGAGTCACACATTTAGAAAACACACTATGGCTGCTGAACGGGAAAGGTGAGGTGGGGTGATGCATAAAACAAGGGTTTCAAATTAGCTCAGATACCGTTCCATAAACCCAATATGTAAGAGACAAGACCTATTCCTTGCTCAGTGAACTGGACTCAACACCCCCTATTCACCGCACAAGAATATATCTGACTAGTAAGAATCTTCAAACCTATGTATTGATATCTCTCTGTAAGTGAGTCAAGGGGGTGTAAAGCGGCATAAACACAGCCGTGAAAAGCAGCTAAACCCCATTATAAAAATAAATTACTTTTCAAAACCCGTGAAACAAAGACAGTGAAAGAGAGAGAAATTCTTACAAAATTCGTTCAGGGGCTGTGATGCAACCTGGATTGACCATATCTAGACCCACAGCTGATTGAGACATAAGGGTGGACACTCTTGGGGCTGAGAGGTTCGGTGAGGTTGGGTGAGCCAACGCAGACCCTTTCAAGTAATACTGCATGGTACCCATCCCATGGGTCCCAAATCTCCAGGTTCCAGGGCATCTTCCTACATCGAAAACAGGCATGAGAAACCCAGAAGATGGTACACCGTGTGATCGGGAAAGGTTTCTAAAACGCACCTCATTTCTCATCTCCTTGGCTCGGGTTCGCCATTCCAGCCGATTTACTAGCCATCTCCCTCTTTGGAGAATCAGCAACTTTAACCTCCTGTTCCGTACAGGTTGCAATTTGTCCTGAGGATGAACGGGAAGAGGGGGAACCAATGAGAGACTAGCTCTAGGTGTTGGGACAGGCACGGGTCACTCTATTTTCCCATCAGGAAGAAGAATTAAGCACAAGCTCAGCCTGCCCCCCAGAACCAGAAGAGGGCCTGAAGCAATCCTGCGCTTTTGCGGCCAGCTCCCAAAAAAGCGAGTTGAAAAATGGAGCTCAGGGGCCCTGCAATTCACAAAACTGCAGAGTTTTAAATGATAACTCTCGTCCACAAATATATTAAGGGAAGGCAACGAAGAGGCTTTGAAAACAAGGCAGAATTGCAGGAAACAAATTTCAGGAGGTAGATTTGAATCGCCTTGAAAGCACATGAAAAGCGGCAAATCGTGAACAATGATGCCCTTGGCCAAAAAGGGCTTATGCGTTTTTTCCTGAATATATTCAGGAAAAAACGCATACGCCCTTTTTGGCCAACCAAGCAACCTGGAAAGGCAAATCAGCGCTCCAAAGAAGTCTCGCTTCCCAGCGGGCAAAAGGGCCATGCGGAAAAAAGTGTCCAAACCAGAAATGCAGGACCGGTCATGGAGAAATGGGAGCCTTGCTACGCTGATGGGTGGGATGTAAATTGCCAACAGCCACTCTGGAGAAGTGTACGGGGTGTTCTGAAACATCTAAAAAACACAGCTTGGAGAGCATAGGGCACTTCCACTCATGGCCGAATAAATTGGGAAAACTAAAAATCAGCAAGACACAGGCACCCCAAAGTTGAGGGCTGCTCTGTTGATAAGAACCCCCACTTCATTACACCTTAAATATCCTAGGAAAGAGAAAAACGGATAAAGAAGTTGTGGTCCTCAGGTACAATGGAATATCACTCAGCCATGAAATCAACGTCATAAGGCTAATAGCAGCACGATGAGTGGATTTAGGTACGACGATTCTAAGTGAAATAAGTCACACAGAAAAAGACACTTATCATAAGATATCACTTGTAGAGGGAATGTAAAAACAGCTACACTTGAACTGAATTGCAAAACAGAACAGAGTCACACGTTTAGAAAAGACACTATGGCTGCTGAACGGGAAAGGTGAGGTGGGGTGATGCATAAAACATGGGTTTCAAATTAGCTCAGATACCGTTCCATAAACCCAATATGTAAGAGACAAGACCTATTCCTTTTTCAGTGAACTGGGCTCAACACCCCCTATTCACCGCACAAGAATATATCTGAGTAGTAAGAATCTTCAAACCTATGTATTGATATCTCTCTGTAAGTGAGTCAAGGGGGTGTAAAGCGCCATAAACACAGCCGTGAAAAGCAGCTAAACCCCATTATAAAAATAAATTACTTTTAAAAACCAGTGAAACAAAGACAGTGAAAGAGAGAGAAATTCTTACAAAATTCGTTCAGGGGCTGTGATGCAACCTGGATTGACCATATCTAGACCCACAGCTGATTGAGACATAAGGGTGGACACTCTTGGGGCTGAGAGGTTCGGTGAGGTTGGGTGAGCCAACGCAGACCCTTTCAAGTAATACTGCATGGTACCCATCCCTTGGTTCCCAAATCTCCAGGTTCAAGGGCATCTTCCTACATCGAAAACATGCATGAGAAACCCAGAAGATGGTACACCGTGTGATCGGGAAAGGTTTCTAAAACGCACCTCATTTCTCATCTCCTTGGCTCGGGTTCGCCATTCCAGCCGATTTACTAGCCATCTCCCTCCTTGGAGAATCAGCACCTTTAACCTCCTGTTCCGTACAGGTTGCAATTTGTCCTGAGGATGAACGGGAAGAGGGGGAACCAATGAGAGACTAGCTCTAGGTGTTGGGACAGGCACAGGTCACTCTATTTTCCCATCAGGAAGAAGAATTAAGCACAAGCTCAGCCTGCCCCCCAGAACCAGAAGAGGGCCTGAAGCAATCCTGCGCTTTTGCGGCCAGCTCCCAAAAAAGCGAGTTGAAAAATGGAGCTCAGGGGCACTGCAATTCACAAACCTGCAGAGTTTTAAATGATAACTCTCGTCCACAAATATATTAAGGGATGGCAACGAAGAGGCTTTGAAAACAAGGCAGAATTGCAGGAAACAGATTTCAGGAGGTAGATTCGAATCGCCTTGAAAGCACATGAAAAGCAGCAAAACGTGGACAATGATGCCCTTGGCCAAAAAGGGCGTATGCGTTTTTTCCTGAATATATTCAGGAAAAAACACATACGCCCTTTTTGGCCAACCAAGCCACCTGGAAAGGCAAATCAGCGCTCCAAAGAAGTCTCGCTTCCCAGCGGGCAAAAGGGCCATGCGGAAAAAAGTGTCCAAACCAGAAATGCAGGACCGGCCATGGAGAAATGGGAGCCTTGCTACGCTGATGGGTGGGATGTAAATTGCCAACAGCCACTCTGGAGAAGTGTACGGTGTGTTCTGAAACATCTAAAAAACACAGCTTTGAGAGCATAGGGCACTTCCACTCATGGGCGTATAAATTGGAAAACTAAAAATCAGCAAGACACAGGCACCCCAAATTTAGGGCTGCTCTGTTGACAAGAACCCCCACTTCATTACACCTTAAATATCCTAGGAAAGAGAAAAATGGATAAAGAAGTTGGGGTCCTCATGTACAATGGAATATCACTCAGCCATGAAATCAACGTCATAAGGCTAGTAGCAGCACGATGAGTGGATTTAGGTACGACGATTCTAAGTGAAATAAGTCACACAGAAAAAGACACTTATCATAAGATATCACTTATAGAGGGAATGTAGAAACCGCTACATTTGAACTGAATTGCAAAACAGAACAGAGTCACACGTTTAGGAAACACACTATGGCTGCTGAACGGGAAAGGTGAGGTGGGGTGATGCATAAAACAAGGGTTTCAAATTAGCTCAGATACCGTTCCATAAACCCAATATGTAAGAGACAAGACCTATTCCTTGCTCAGTGAACTGGACTCAACACCCCCTATTCACCGCACAAGAATATATCTGACTAGTAAGAATCTTCAAACCTATGTATTGATATCTCTCTGTAAGTGAGTCAAGGGGGTGTAAAGCGGCATAAACACAGCCGTGAAAAGCAGCTAAACCCCATTATATAAATAAATTACTTTTCAAAACCCGTGAAACAAAGACAGTGAAAGAGAGAGAAATTCTTACAAAATTCGTTCAGGGGCTGTGATGCAACCTGGATTGACCATATCTAGACCCACAGCTGATTGAGACATAAGGGTGGACACTCTTGGGGCTGAGAGGTTCGGTGAGGTTGGGTGAGCCAACGCAGACCCTTTCAAGTAATACTGCATGGTACCCATCCCATGGGTCCCAAATCTCCAGGTTCAAGGGCATCTTCCTACATCGAAAACATGCATGAGAAACCAAGAAGATGGTACACCGTGTGATCGGGAAAGGTTTCTAAAACGCACCTCATTTCTCAACTCCTTGGCTCGGGTTCGCCATTCCAGCCGATTTACTAGCCATCTCCCTCCTTGGAGAATCAGCACCTTTAACCTCCTGTTCCGTACAGGTTGCAATTTGTCCTGAGGATGAACGGGAAGAGGGGGAACCAATGAGAGACTAGCTCTAGGTGTTGGGACAGGCACAGGTCACTCTATTTTCCCATCAGGAAGAAGAATTAAGCACAAGCTCAGCCTGCCCCCCAGAACCAGAAGAGGGCCTGAAGCAATCCTGCGCTTTTGCGGCCAGCTCCCAAAAAAGCGAGTTGAAAAATGGAGCTCAGGGTCACTGCAATTCACAAACGTGCAGAGTTTTAAATGATAACTCCCGTCCACAAATATATTAAGGGATGGCAACGAAGAGGCTTTGAAAACAAGGCAGAATTGCAGTAAACAGATTTCAGGAGGTATATTCGAATCGCCTTGAAAGCACATGAAAAGCAGCAAAACGTGGACAATGATGCCCTTGGCCAAAAAGGGCGTATGCGTTTTTTCCTGAATATATTCAGGAAAAAACACATACGCCCTTTTTGGCCAACCAAGCCACCTGGAAAGGCAAATCAGCGCTCCAAAGAAGTCTCGCTTCCCAGCGGGCAAAAGGGCCATGCGGAAAAAAGTGTCCAAACCAGAAATGCAGGTCCGGCCATGGAGAAATGGGAGCCTTGCTACGCTGATGGGTGGGATGTAAATTGCCAACAGCCACTCTGGAAAAGTGTACGGTGTGTTCTGAAACATCTAAAAAACACAGCTTGGAGAGCATAGGGCACTTCCACTCATGGGCGTATAAATTGGAAAACTAAAAATCAGCAAGACACAGGCACCCCAAAGTTTAGGGCTGCTCTGTTGACAAGAACCCCCACTTCATTACACCTTAAATATCCTAGGAAAGAGAAAAATGGATAAAGAAGTTGGGGTCCTCATGTACAATGGAATATCACTCAGCCATGAAATCAACTTCATAAGGCTAGAAGCAGCACGATGAGAGGATTTAGGTACGACGAGTCTAAGTGAAATAAGTCACACAGAAAAAGACACTTATCATAAGATATCACTTATAGAGGGAATGTAAAAACCGCTACACTTGAACTGAATTGCAAAACAGAACAGAGTCACACATTTAGAAAACACACTATGGCTGCTGAACGGGAAAGGTGAGGTGGGGTGATGCATAAAACAAGGGTTTCAAATTAGCTCAGATACCGTTCCATAAACCCAATATGTAAGAGACAAGACCTATTCCTTGCTCAGTGAACTGGACTCAACACCCCCTATTCACCGCACAAGAATATATCTGACTAGTAAGAATCTTCAAACCTATGTATTGATATCTCTCTGTAAGTGAGTCAAGGGGGTGTAAAGCGGCATAAACACAGCCGTGAAAAGCAGCTAAACCCCATTATAAAAATAAATTACTTTTCAAAACCCGTGAAACAAAGACAGTGAAAGAGAGAGAAATTCTTACAAAATTCGTTCAGGGGCTGTGATGCAACCTGGATTGACCATATCTAGACCCACAGCTGATTGAGACATAAGGGTGGACACTCTTGGGGCTGAGAGGTTCGGTGAGGTTGGGTGAGCCAACGCAGACCCTTTCAAGTAATACTGCATGGTACCCATCCCATGGGTCCCAAATCTCCAGGTTCCAGGGCATCTTCCTACATCGAAAACAGGCATGAGAAACCCAGAAGATGGTACACCGTGTGATCGGGAAAGGTTTCTAAAACGCACCTCATTTCTCATCTCCTTGGCTCGGGTTCGCCATTCCAGCCGATTTACTAGCCATCTCCCTCTTTGGAGAATCAGCAACTTTAACCTCCTGTTCCGTACAGGTTGCAATTTGTCCTGAGGATGAACGGGAAGAGGGGGAACCAATGAGAGACTAGCTCTAGGTGTTGGGACAGGCACGGGTCACTCTATTTTCCCATCAGGAAGAAGAATTAAGCACAAGCTCAGCCTGCCCCCCAGAACCAGAAGAGGGCCTGAAGCAATCCTGCGCTTTTGCGGCCAGCTCCCAAAAAAGCGAGTTGAAAAATGGAGCTCAGGGGCCCTGCAATTCACAAAACTGCAGAGTTTTAAATGATAACTCTCGTCCACAAATATATTAAGGGAAGGCAACGAAGAGGCTTTGAAAACAAGGCAGAATTGCAGGAAACAAATTTCAGGAGGTAGATTTGAATCGCCTTGAAAGCACATGAAAAGCGGCAAATCGTGAACAATGATGCCCTTGGCCAAAAAGGGCTTATGCGTTTTTTCCTGAATATATTCAGGAAAAAACGCATACGCCCTTTTTGGCCAACCAAGCAACCTGGAAAGGCAAATCAGCGCTCCAAAGAAGTCTCGCTTCCCAGCGGGCAAAAGGGCCATGCGGAAAAAAGTGTCCAAACCAGAAATGCAGGACCGGTCATGGAGAAATGGGAGCCTTGCTACGCTGATGGGTGGGATGTAAATTGCCAACAGCCACTCTGGAGAAGTGTACGGGGTGTTCTGAAACATCTAAAAAACACAGCTTGGAGAGCATAGGGCACTTCCACTCATGGCCGAATAAATTGGGAAAACTAAAAATCAGCAAGACACAGGCACCCCAAAGTTGAGGGCTGCTCTGTTGATAAGAACCCCCACTTCATTACACCTTAAATATCCTAGGAAAGAGAAAAACGGATAAAGAAGTTGTGGTCCTCAGGTACAATGGAATATCACTCAGCCATGAAATCAACGTCATAAGGCTAATAGCAGCACGATGAGTGGATTTAGGTACGACGATTCTAAGTGAAATAAGTCACACAGAAAAAGACACTTATCATAAGATATCACTTGTAGAGGGAATGTAAAAACAGCTACACTTGAACTGAATTGCAAAACAGAACAGAGTCACACGTTTAGAAAAGACACTATGGCTGCTGAACGGGAAAGGTGAGGTGGGGTGATGCATAAAACATGGGTTTCAAATTAGCTCAGATACCGTTCCATAAACCCAATATGTAAGAGACAAGACCTATTCCTTTTTCAGTGAACTGGGCTCAACACCCCCTATTCACCGCACAAGAATATATCTGAGTAGTAAGAATCTTCAAACCTATGTATTGATATCTCTCTGTAAGTGAGTCAAGGGGGTGTAAAGCGCCATAAACACAGCCGTGAAAAGCAGCTAAACCCCATTATAAAAATAAATTACTTTTAAAAACCAGTGAAACAAAGACAGTGAAAGAGAGAGAAATTCTTACAAAATTCGTTCAGGGGCTGTGATGCAACCTGGATTGACCATATCTAGACCCACAGCTGATTGAGACATAAGGGTGGACACTCTTGGGGCTGAGAGGTTCGGTGAGGTTGGGTGAGCCAACGCAGACCCTTTCAAGTAATACTGCATGGTACCCATCCCTTGGTTCCCAAATCTCCAGGTTCAAGGGCATCTTCCTACATCGAAAACATGCATGAGAAACCCAGAAGATGGTACACCGTGTGATCGGGAAAGGTTTCTAAAACGCACCTCATTTCTCATCTCCTTGGCTCGGGTTCGCCATTCCAGCCGATTTACTAGCCATCTCCCTCCTTGGAGAATCAGCACCTTTAACCTCCTGTTCCGTACAGGTTGCAATTTGTCCTGAGGATGAACGGGAAGAGGGGGAACCAATGAGAGACTAGCTCTAGGTGTTGGGACAGGCACAGGTCACTCTATTTTCCCATCAGGAAGAAGAATTAAGCACAAGCTCAGCCTGCCCCCCAGAACCAGAAGAGGGCCTGAAGCAATCCTGCGCTTTTGCGGCCAGCTCCCAAAAAAGCGAGTTGAAAAATGGAGCTCAGGGGCACTGCAATTCACAAACCTGCAGAGTTTTAAATGATAACTCTCGTCCACAAATATATTAAGGGATGGCAACGAAGAGGCTTTGAAAACAAGGCAGAATTGCAGGAAACAGATTTCAGGAGGTAGATTCGAATCGCCTTGAAAGCACATGAAAAGCAGCAAAACGTGGACAATGATGCCCTTGGCCAAAAAGGGCGTATGCGTTTTTTCCTGAATATATTCAGGAAAAAACACATACGCCCTTTTTGGCCAACCAAGCCACCTGGAAAGGCAAATCAGCGCTCCAAAGAAGTCTCGCTTCCCAGCGGGCAAAAGGGCCATGCGGAAAAAAGTGTCCAAACCAGAAATGCAGGACCGGCCATGGAGAAATGGGAGCCTTGCTACGCTGATGGGTGGGATGTAAATTGCCAACAGCCACTCTGGAGAAGTGTACGGTGTGTTCTGAAACATCTAAAAAACACAGCTTTGAGAGCATAGGGCACTTCCACTCATGGGCGTATAAATTGGAAAACTAAAAATCAGCAAGACACAGGCACCCCAAATTTAGGGCTGCTCTGTTGACAAGAACCCCCACTTCATTACACCTTAAATATCCTAGGAAAGAGAAAAATGGATAAAGAAGTTGGGGTCCTCATGTACAATGGAATATCACTCAGCCATGAAATCAACGTCATAAGGCTAGTAGCAGCACGATGAGTGGATTTAGGTACGACGATTCTAAGTGAAATAAGTCACACAGAAAAAGACACTTATCATAAGATATCACTTATAGAGGGAATGTAGAAACCGCTACATTTGAACTGAATTGCAAAACAGAACAGAGTCACACGTTTAGGAAACACACTATGGCTGCTGAACGGGAAAGGTGAGGTGGGGTGATGCATAAAACAAGGGTTTCAAATTAGCTCAGATACCGTTCCATAAACCCAATATGTAAGAGACAAGACCTATTCCTTGCTCAGTGAACTGGACTCAACACCCCCTATTCACCGCACAAGAATATATCTGACTAGTAAGAATCTTCAAACCTATGTATTGATATCTCTCTGTAAGTGAGTCAAGGGGGTGTAAAGCGGCATAAACACAGCCGTGAAAAGCAGCTAAACCCCATTATATAAATAAATTACTTTTCAAAACCCGTGAAACAAAGACAGTGAAAGAGAGAGAAATTCTTACAAAATTCGTTCAGGGGCTGTGATGCAACCTGGATTGACCATATCTAGACCCACAGCTGATTGAGACATAAGGGTGGACACTCTTGGGGCTGAGAGGTTCGGTGAGGTTGGGTGAGCCAACGCAGACCCTTTCAAGTAATACTGCATGGTACCCATCCCATGGGTCCCAAATCTCCAGGTTCAAGGGCATCTTCCTACATCGAAAACATGCATGAGAAACCAAGAAGATGGTACACCGTGTGATCGGGAAAGGTTTCTAAAACGCACCTCATTTCTCAACTCCTTGGCTCGGGTTCGCCATTCCAGCCGATTTACTAGCCATCTCCCTCCTTGGAGAATCAGCACCTTTAACCTCCTGTTCCGTACAGGTTGCAATTTGTCCTGAGGATGAACGGGAAGAGGGGGAACCAATGAGAGACTAGCTCTAGGTGTTGGGACAGGCACAGGTCACTCTATTTTCCCATCAGGAAGAAGAATTAAGCACAAGCTCAGCCTGCCCCCCAGAACCAGAAGAGGGCCTGAAGCAATCCTGCGCTTTTGCGGCCAGCTCCCAAAAAAGCGAGTTGAAAAATGGAGCTCAGGGTCACTGCAATTCACAAACGTGCAGAGTTTTAAATGATAACTCCCGTCCACAAATATATTAAGGGATGGCAACGAAGAGGCTTTGAAAACAAGGCAGAATTGCAGTAAACAGATTTCAGGAGGTATATTCGAATCGCCTTGAAAGCACATGAAAAGCAGCAAAACGTGGACAATGATGCCCTTGGCCAAAAAGGGCGTATGCGTTTTTTCCTGAATATATTCAGGAAAAAACACATACGCCCTTTTTGGCCAACCAAGCCACCTGGAAAGGCAAATCAGCGCTCCAAAGAAGTCTCGCTTCCCAGCGGGCAAAAGGGCCATGCGGAAAAAAGTGTCCAAACCAGAAATGCAGGTCCGGCCATGGAGAAATGGGAGCCTTGCTACGCTGATGGGTGGGATGTAAATTGCCAACAGCCACTCTGGAAAAGTGTACGGTGTGTTCTGAAACATCTAAAAAACACAGCTTGGAGAGCATAGGGCACTTCCACTCATGGGCGTATAAATTGGAAAACTAAAAATCAGCAAGACACAGGCACCCCAAAGTTTAGGGCTGCTCTGTTGACAAGAACCCCCACTTCATTACACCTTAAATATCCTAGGAAAGAGAAAAATGGATAAAGAAGTTGGGGTCCTCATGTACAATGGAATATCACTCAGCCATGAAATCAACTTCATAAGGCTAGAAGCAGCACGATGAGAGGATTTAGGTACGACGAGTCTAAGTGAAATAAGTCACACAGAAAAAGACACTTATCATAAGATATCACTTATAGAGGGAATGTAAAAACCGCTACACTTGAACTGAATTGCAAAACAGAACAGAGTCACACATTTAGAAAACACACTATGGCTGCTGAACGGGAAAGGTGAGGTGGGGTGATGCATAAAACAAGGGTTTCAAATTAGCTCAGATACCGTTCCATAAACCCAATATGTAAGAGACAAGACCTATTCCTTGCTCAGTGAACTGGACTCAACACCCCCTATTCACCGCACAAGAATATATCTGACTAGTAAGAATCTTCAAACCTATGTATTGATATCTCTAAGTGAGTCAAGGGGGTGTAAAGCGGCATAAACACAGCCGTGAAAAGCAGCTAAACCCCATTATAAAAATAAATTACTTTTCAAAACCCGTGAAACAAAGACAGTGAAAGAGAGAGAAATTCTTACAAAATTCGTTCAGGGGCTGTGATGCAACCTGGATTGACCATATCTAGACCCACAGCTGATTGAGACATAAGGGTGGACACTCTTGGGGCTGAGAGGTTCGGTGAGGTTGGGTGAGCCAACGCAGACCCTTTCAAGTAATACTGCATGGTACCCATCCCATGGGTCCCAAATCTCCAGGTTCCAGGGCATCTTCCTACATCGAAAACAGGCATGAGAAACCCAGAAGATGGTACACCGTGTGATCGGGAAAGGTTTCTAAAACGCACCTCATTTCTCATCTCCTTGGCTCGGGTTCGCCATTCCAGCCGATTTACTAGCCATCTCCCTCTTTGGAGAATCAGCAACTTTAACCTCCTGTTCCGTACAGGTTGCAATTTGTCCTGAGGATGAACGGGAAGAGGGGGAACCAATGAGAGACTAGCTCTAGGTGTTGGGACAGGCACGGGTCACTCTATTTTCCCATCAGGAAGAAGAATTAAGCACAAGCTCAGCCTGCCCCCCAGAACCAGAAGAGGGCCTGAAGCAATCCTGCGCTTTTGCGGCCAGCTCCCAAAAAAGCGAGTTGAAAAATGGAGCTCAGGGGCCCTGCAATTCACAAAACTGCAGAGTTTTAAATGATAACTCTCCTCCACAAATATATTAAGGGAAGGCAACGAAGAGGCTTTGAAAACAAGGCAGAATTGCAGGAAACAAATTTCAGGAGGTAGATTTGAATCGCCTTGAAAGCACATGAAAAGCGGCAAATCGTGAACAATGATGCCCTTGGCCAAAAAGGGCTTATGCGTTTTTTCCTGAATATATTCAGGAAAAAACGCATAAGCCCTTTTTGGCCAACCAAGCAACCTGGAAAGGCAAATCAGCGCTCCAAAGAAGTCTCGCTTCCCAGCGGGCAAAAGGGCCATGCGGAAAAAAGTGTCCAAACCAGAAATGCAGGACCGGTCATGGAGAAATGGGAGCCTTGCTACGCTGATGGATGGGATGTAAATTGCCAACAGCCACTCTGGAGAAGTGTACGGGGTGTTCTGAAACATCTAAAAAACACAGCTTGGAGAGCATAGGGCACTTCCACTCATGGCCGAATAAATTGGGAAAACTAAAAATCAGCAAGACACAGGCACCCCAAAGTTGAGGGCTGCTCTGTTGATAAGAACCCCCACTTCATTACACCTTAAATATCCTAGGAAAGAGAAAAACGGATAAAGAAGTTGTGGTCCTCAGGTACAATGGAATATCACTCAGCCATGAAATCAACGTCATAAGGCTAATAGCAGCACGATGAGTGGATTTAGGTACGACGATTCTAAGTGAAATAAGTCACACAGAAAAAGACACTTATCATAAGATATCACTTGTAGAGGGAATGTAAAAACAGCTACACTTGAACTGAATTGCAAAACAGAACAGAGTCACACGTTTAGAAAAGACACTATGGCTGCTGAACGGGAAAGGTGAGGTGGGGTGATGCATAAAACATGGGTTTCAAATTAGCTCAGATACCGTTCCATAAACCCAATATGTAAGAGACAAGACCTATTCCTTTTTCAGTGAACTGGGCTCAACACCCCCTATTCACCGCACAAGAATATATCTGAGTAGTAAGAATCTTCAAACCTATGTATTGATATCTCTCTGTAAGTGAGTCAAGGGGGTGTAAAGCGCCATAAACACAGCCGTGAAAAGCAGCTAAACCCCATTATAAAAATAAATTACTTTTAAAAACCAGTGAAACAAAGACAGTGAAAGAGAGAGAAATTCTTACAAAATTCGTTCAGGGGCTGTGATGCAACCTGGATTGACCATATCTAGACCCACAGCTGATTGAGACATAAGGGTGGACACTCTTGGGGCTGAGAGGTTCGGTGAGGTTGGGTGAGCCAACGCAGACCCTTTCAAGTAATACTGCATGGTACCCATCCCTTGGTTCCCAAATCTCCAGGTTCAAGGGCATCTTCCTACATCGAAAACATGCATGAGAAACCCAGAAGATGGTACACCGTGTGATCGGGAAAGGTTTCTAAAACGCACCTCATTTCTCATCTCCTTGGCTCGGGTTCGCCATTCCAGCCGATTTACTAGCCATCTCCCTCCTTGGGAATCAGCACCTTTAACCTCCTGTTCCATACAGGTTGCAATTTGTCCTGAGGATGAACGGGAAGAGGGGGAACCAATGAGAGACTAGCTCTAGGTGTTGGGACAGGCACAGGTCACTCTATTTTCCCATCAGGAAGAAGAATTAAGCACAAGCTCAGCCTGCCCCCCAGAACCAGAAGAGGGCCTGAAGCAATCCTGCGCTTTTGCGGCCAGCTCCCAAAAAAGCGAGTTGAAAAATGGAGCTCAGGGGCACTGCAATTCACAAACCTGCAGAGTTTTAAATGATAACTCTCGTCCACAAATATATTAAGGGATGGCAACGAAGAGGCTTTGAAAACAAGGCAGAATTGCAGGAAACAGATTTCAGGAGGTAGATTCGAATCGCCTTGAAAGCACATGAAAAGCAGCAAAACGTGGACAATGATGCCCTTGGCCAAAAAGGGCGTATGCGTTTTTTCCTGAATATATTCAGGAAAAAACACATACGCCCTTTTTGGCTAACCAAGCCACCTGGAAAGGCAAATCAGCGCTCCAAAGAAGTCTCGCTTCCCAGCGGGCAAAAGGGCCATGCGGAAAAAAGTGTCCAAACCAGAAATGCAGGACCGGCCATGGAGAAATGGGAGCCTTGCTACGCTGATGGGTGGGATGTAAATTGCCAACAGCCACTCTGGAGAAGTGTACGGTGTGTTCTGAAACATCTAAAAAACACAGCTTGGAGAGCATAGGGCACTTCCACTCATGGGCGTATAAATTGGAAAACTAAAAATCAGCAAGACACAGGCACCCCAAATTTAGGGCTGCTCTGTTGACAAGAACCCCCACTTCATTACACCTTAAATATCCTAGGAAAGAGAAAAATGGATAAAGAAGTTGGGGTCCTCATGTACAATGGAATATCACTCAGCCATGAAATCAACGTCATAAGGCTAGTAGCAGCACGATGAGTGGATTTAGGTACGACGATTCTAAGTGAAATAAGTCACACAGAAAAAGACACTTATCATAAGATATCACTTATAGAGGGAATGTAGAAACCGCTACACTTGAACTGAATTGCAAAACAGAACAGAGTCACACGTTTAGGAAACACACTATGGCTGCTGAACGGGAAAGGTGAGGTGGGGTGATGCATAAAACAAGGGTTTCAAATTAGCTCAGATACCGTTCCATAAACCCAATATGTAAGAGACAAGACCTATTCCTTGCTCAGTGAACTGGACTCAATACCCCCTATTCACTGCACAAGAATATATCTGACTAGTAAGAATCTTCAAACCTATGTATTGATATCTCTCTGTAAGTGAGTCAAGGGGGTGTAAAGCGGCATAAACACAGCCGTGAAAAGCAGCTAAACCCCATTATAAAAATAAATTACTTTTCAAAACCCATGAAACAAAGACAGTGAAAGAGAGAGAAATTCTTACAAAATTCGTTCAGGGGCTGTGATGCAACCTGGATTGACCATATCTAGACCCACAGCTGATTGAGACATAAGGGTGGACACTCTTGGGGCTGAGAGGTTCGGTGAGGTTGGGTGAGCCAACGCAGACCCTTTCAAGTAATACTGCATGGTACCCATCCCATGGGTCCCAAATCTCCAGGTTCCAGGGCATCTTCCTACATCGAAAACAGGCATGAGAAACCCAGAAGATGGTACACCGTGTGATCGGGAAAGGTTTCTAAAACGCACCTCATTTCTCATCTCCTTGGCTCGGGTTCGCCATTCCAGCCGATTTACTAGCCATCTCCCTCTTTGGAGAATCAGCAACTTTAACCTCCTGTTCCGTACAGGTTGCAATTTGTCCTGAGGATGAACGGGAAGAGGGGGAACCAATGAGAGACTAGCTCTAGGTGTTGGGACAGGCACGGGTCACTCTATTTTCCCATCAGGAAGAAGAATTAAGCACAAGCTCAGCCTGCCCCCCAGAACCAGAAGAGGGCCTGAAGCAATCCTGCGCTTTTGCGGCCAGCTCCCAAAAAAGCGTGTTGAAAAATGGAGCTCAGGGGCCCTGCAATTCACAAAACTGCAGAGTTTTAAATGATAACTCTCGTCCACAAATATATTAAGGGAAGGCAACAAAGAGGCTTTGAAAACAAGGCAGAATTGCAGGAAACAAATTTCAGGAGGTAGATTTGAATCGCCTTGAAAGCACATGAAAAGCGGCAAATCGTGAACAATGATGCCCTTGGCCAAAAAGGGCGTATGCGTTTTTTCCTGAATATATTCAGGAAAAAACGCATACGCCCTTTTTGGCCAACCAAGCAACCTGGAAAGGCAAATCAGCGCTCCAAAGAAGTCTCGCTTCCCAGCGGGCAAAAGGGCCATGCGGAAAAATGTGTCCAAACCAGAAATGCAGGACCGGCCATGGAGAAATGGGAGCCTTGCTACGCTGATGGGTGGGATGTAAATTGCCAACAGCCACTCTGGAGAAGTGTACGGTGTGTTCTGAAACATCTAAAAAACACAGCTTGGAGAGCATAGGGCACTTCCACTCATGGGCGTATAAATTGGAAAACTAAAAATCAGCAAGACAGAGGCACCCCAAAGTTTAGGGCTGCTCTGTTGACAAGAACCCCCACTTCATTACACCTTAAATATCCTAGGAAAGAGAAAAATGGATAAAGAAGTTGTGGTCCTCATGTACAATGGAATATCACTCAGCCATGAAATCAACTTCATAAGGCTAGAAGCAGCACGATGAGAGGATTTAGGTACGACGAGTCTAAGTGAAATAAGTCACACAGAAAAAGACACTTATCATAAGATATCACTTAGAGAGGGAATGTAAAAACCGCTACACTTGAACTGAATTGCAAAACAGAACAGAGTCACACATTTAGAAAACACACTATGGCTGCTGAACGGGAAAGGTGAGGTGGGGTGATGCATAAAACAAGGGTTTCAAATTAGCTCAGATACCGTTCCATAAACCCAATATGTAAGAGACAAGACCTATTCCTTGCTCAGTGAACTGGACTCAACACCCCCTATTCACCGCACAAGAATATATCTGACTAGTAAGAATCTTAAAACCTATGTATTGATATCTCTCTGTAAGTGAGTCAAGGGGGTGTAAAGCGGCATAAACACAGCCGTGAAAAGCAGCTAAACCCCATTATAAAAATAAATTACTTTTCAAAACCCGTGAAACAAAGACAGTGAAAGAGAGAGAAATTCTTACAAAATTCGTTCAGGGGCTGTGATGCAACCTGGATTGACCATATCTAGACCCACAGCTGATTGAGACATAAGGGTGGACACTCTTGGGGCTGAGAGGTTCGGTGAGGTTGGGTGAGCCAACGCAGACCCTTTCAAGTAATACTGCATGGTACCCATCCAATGGGTCCCAAATCTCCAGGTTCCAGGGCATCTTCCTACATCGAAAACATGCATGAGAAACCAAGAAGATGGTACACCGTGTGATCGGGAAAGGTTTCTAAAACGCACCTCATTTCTCAACTCCTTGGCTCGGGTTCGCCATTCCAGCCGATTTACTAGCCATCTCCCTCCTTGGAGAATCAGCACCTTTAACCTCCTGTTCCATACAGGTTGCAATTTGTCCTGAGGATGAACGGGAAGAGGGGGAACCAATGAGAGACTAGCTCTAGGTGTTGGGACAGGCACAGGTCACTCTATTTTCCCATCAGGAAGAAGAATTAAGCACAAGCTCAGCCTGCCCCCCAGAACCAGAAGAGGGCCTGAAGCAATCCTGCGCTTTTGCGGCCAGCTCCCAAAAAAGCGAGTTGAAAAATGGAGCTCAGGGGCCCTGCAATTCACAAAACTGCAGAGTTTTAAATGATAACTCTCATCCACAAATATATTAAGGGAAGGCAACGAAGAGGCTTTGAAAACAAGGCAGAATTGCAGGAAACAAATTTCAGGAGGTAGATTTGAATCGCCTTGAAAGCACATGAAAAGCGGCAAATCGTGAACAATGATGCCCTTGGCCAAAAAGGGCGTATGCGTTTTTTCCTGAATATATTCAGGAAAAAACGCATACGCACTTTTTGGCCAACCAAGCAACCTGGAAAGGCAAATCAGCGCTCCAAAGAAGTCTCGCTTCCCAGCGGGCAAAAGGGCCATGCGGAAAAATGTGTCCAAACCAGAAATGCAGGACCGGCCATGGAGAAATGGGAGCCTTGCTACGCTGATGGGTGGGATGTAAATTGCCAACAGCCACTCTGGAGAAGTGTACGGTGTGTTCTGAAACATCTAAAAAACACAGCTTGGAGAGCATAGGGCACTTCCACTCATGGGCGTATAAATTGGAAAACTAAAAATCAGCAAGACAGAGGCACCCCAAAGTTTAGGGCTGCTCTGTTGACAAGAACCCCCACTTCATTACACCTTAAATATCCTAGGAAAGAGAAAAATGGATAAAGAAGTTGTGGTCCTCATGTACAATGGAATATCACTCAGCCATGAAATCAACTTCATAAGGCTAGAAGCAGCACGATGAGAGGATTTAGGTACGACGAGTCTAAGTGAAATAAGTCACACAGAAAAAGACACTTATCATAAGATATCACTTACAGAGGGAATGTAAAAACCGCTACACTTGAACTGAATTGCAAAACAGAACAGAGTCACACATTTAGAAAACACACTATGGCTGCTGAACGGGAAAGGTGAGGTGGGGTGATGCATAAAACAAGGGTTTCAAATTAGCTCAGATACCGTTCCATAAACCCAATATGTAAGAGACAAGACCTATTCCTTGCTCAGTGAACTGGACTCAACACCCCCTATTCACCGCACAAGAATATATCTGACTAGTAAGAATCTTAAAACCTATGTATTGATATCTCTCTGTAAGTGAGTCAAGGGGGTGTAAAGCGGCATAAACACAGCCGTGAAAAGCAGCTAAACCCCATTATAAAAATAAATTACTTTTCAAAACCCGTGAAACAAAGACAGTGAAAGAGAGAGAAATTCTTACAAAATTCGTTCAGGGGCTGTGATGCAACCTGGATTGACCATATCTAGACCCACAGCTGATTGAGACATAAGGGTGGACACTCTTGGGGCTGAGAGGTTCGGTGAGGTTGGGTGAGCCAACGCAGACCCTTTCAAGTAATACTGCATGGTACCCATCCCATGGGTCCCAAATCTCCAGGTTCCAGGGCATCTTCCTACATCGAAAACATGCATGAGAAACCAAGAAGATGGTACACCGTGTGATCGGGAAAGGTTTCTAAAACGCACCTCATTTCTCAACTCCTTGGCTCGGGTTCGCCATTCCAGCCGATTTACTAGCCATCTCCCTCCTTGGAGAATCAGCACCTTTAACCTCCTGTTCCATACAGGTTGCAATTTGTCCTGAGGATGAACGGGAAGAGGGGGAACCAATGAGAGACTAGCTCTAGGTGTTGGGACAGGCACAGGTCACTCTATTTTCCCATCAGGAAGAAGAATTAAGCACAAGCTCAGCCTGCCCCCCAGAACCAGAAGAGGGCCTGAAGCAATCCTGCGCTTTTGCGGCCAGCTCCCAAAAAAGCGAGTTGAAAAATGGAGCTCAGGGGCACTGCAATTCACAAACCTGCAGAGTTTTAAATGATAACTCTCGTCCACAAATATATTAAGGGATGGCAACGAAGAGGCTTTGAAAACAAGGCAGAATTGCAGGAAACAGATTTCAGGAGGTAGATTCGAATCGCCTTGAAAGCACATGAAAAGCAGCAAAACGTGGACAATGATGCCCTTGGCCAAAAAGGGCGTATGCGTTTTTTCCTGAATATATTCAGGAAAAAACACATACGCCCTTTTTGGCTAACCAAGCCACCTGGAAAGGCAAATCAGCGCTCCAAAGAAGTCTCGCTTCCCAGCGGGCAAAAGGGCCATGCGGAAAAAAGTGTCCAAACCAGAAATGCAGGACCGGCCATGGAGAAATGGGAGCCTTGCTACGCTGATGGGTGGGATGTAAATTGCCAACAGCCACTCTGGAGAAGTGTACGGTGTGTTCTGAAACATCTAAAAAACACAGCTTGGAGAGCATAGGGCACTTCCACTCATGGGCGTATAAATTGGAAAACTAAAAATCAGCAAGACACAGGCACCCCAAATTTAGGGCTGCTCTGTTGACAAGAACCCCCACTTCATTACACCTTAAATATCCTAGGAAAGAGAAAAATGGATAAAGAAGTTGGGGTCCTCATGTACAATGGAATATCACTCAGCCATGAAATCAACGTCATAAGGCTAGTAGCAGCACGATGAGTGGATTTAGGTACGACGATTCTAAGTGAAATAAGTCACACAGAAAAAGACACTTATCATAAGATATCACTTATAGAGGGAATGTAGAAACCGCTACACTTGAACTGAATTGCAAAACAGAACAGAGTCACACGTTTAGGAAACACACTATGGCTGCTGAACGGGAAAGGTGAGGTGGGGTGATGCATAAAACAAGGGTTTCAAATTAGCTCAGATACCGTTCCATAAACCCAATATGTAAGAGACAAGACCTATTCCTTGCTCAGTGAACTGGACTCAATACCCCCTATTCACTGCACAAGAATATATCTGACTAGTAAGAATCTTCAAACCTATGTATTGATATCTCTCTGTAAGTGAGTCAAGGGGGTGTAAAGCGGCATAAACACAGCCGTGAAAAGCAGCTAAACCCCATTATAAAAATAAATTACTTTTCAAAACCCATGAAACAAAGACAGTGAAAGAGAGAGAAATTCTTACAAAATTCGTTCAGGGGCTGTGATGCAACCTGGATTGACCATATCTAGACCCACAGCTGATTGAGACATAAGGGTGGACACTCTTGGGGCTGAGAGGTTCGGTGAGGTTGGGTGAGCCAACGCAGACCCTTTCAAGTAATACTGCATGGTACCCATCCCATGGGTCCCAAATCTCCAGGTTCCAGGGCATCTTCCTACATCGAAAACAGGCATGAGAAACCCAGAAGATGGTACACCGTGTGATCGGGAAAGGTTTCTAAAACGCACCTCATTTCTCATCTCCTTGGCTCGGGTTCGCCATTCCAGCCGATTTACTAGCCATCTCCCTCTTTGGAGAATCAGCAACTTTAACCTCCTGTTCCGTACAGGTTGCAATTTGTCCTGAGGATGAACGGGAAGAGGGGGAACCAATGAGAGACTAGCTCTAGGTGTTGGGACAGGCACGGGTCACTCTATTTTCCCATCAGGAAGAAGAATTAAGCACAAGCTCAGCCTGCCCCCCAGAACCAGAAGAGGGCCTGAAGCAATCCTGCGCTTTTGCGGCCAGCTCCCAAAAAAGCGTGTTGAAAAATGGAGCTCAGGGGCCCTGCAATTCACAAAACTGCAGAGTTTTAAATGATAACTCTCGTCCACAAATATATTAAGGGAAGGCAACAAAGAGGCTTTGAAAACAAGGCAGAATTGCAGGAAACAAATTTCAGGAGGTAGATTTGAATCGCCTTGAAAGCACATGAAAAGCGGCAAATCGTGAACAATGATGCCCTTGGCCAAAAAGGGCGTATGCGTTTTTTCCTGAATATATTCAGGAAAAAACGCATACGCCCTTTTTGGCCAACCAAGCAACCTGGAAAGGCAAATCAGCGCTCCAAAGAAGTCTCGCTTCCCAGCGGGCAAAAGGGCCATGCGGAAAAATGTGTCCAAACCAGAAATGCAGGACCGGCCATGGAGAAATGGGAGCCTTGCTACGCTGATGGGTGGGATGTAAATTGCCAACAGCCACTCTGGAGAAGTGTACGGTGTGTTCTGAAACATCTAAAAAACACAGCTTGGAGAGCATAGGGCACTTCCACTCATGGGCGTATAAATTGGAAAACTAAAAATCAGCAAGACAGAGGCACCCCAAAGTTTAGGGCTGCTCTGTTGACAAGAACCCCCACTTCATTACACCTTAAATATCCTAGGAAAGAGAAAAATGGATAAAGAAGTTGTGGTCCTCATGTACAATGGAATATCACTCAGCCATGAAATCAACTTCATAAGGCTAGAAGCAGCACGATGAGAGGATTTAGGTACGACGAGTCTAAGTGAAATAAGTCACACAGAAAAAGACACTTATCATAAGATATCACTTAGAGAGGGAATGTAAAAACCGCTACACTTGAACTGAATTGCAAAACAGAACAGAGTCACACATTTAGAAAACACACTATGGCTGCTGAACGGGAAAGGTGAGGTGGGGTGATGCATAAAACAAGGGTTTCAAATTAGCTCAGATACCGTTCCATAAACCCAATATGTAAGAGACAAGACCTATTCCTTGCTCAGTGAACTGGACTCAACACCCCCTATTCACCGCACAAGAATATATCTGACTAGTAAGAATCTTAAAACCTATGTATTGATATCTCTCTGTAAGTGAGTCAAGGGGGTGTAAAGCGGCATAAACACAGCCGTGAAAAGCAGCTAAACCCCATTATAAAAATAAATTACTTTTCAAAACCCGTGAAACAAAGACAGTGAAAGAGAGAGAAATTCTTACAAAATTCGTTCAGGGGCTGTGATGCAACCTGGATTGACCATATCTAGACCCACAGCTGATTGAGACATAAGGGTGGACACTCTTGGGGCTGAGAGGTTCGGTGAGGTTGGGTGAGCCAACGCAGACCCTTTCAAGTAATACTGCATGGTACCCATCCAATGGGTCCCAAATCTCCAGGTTCCAGGGCATCTTCCTACATCGAAAACATGCATGAGAAACCAAGAAGATGGTACACCGTGTGATCGGGAAAGGTTTCTAAAACGCACCTCATTTCTCAACTCCTTGGCTCGGGTTCGCCATTCCAGCCGATTTACTAGCCATCTCCCTCCTTGGAGAATCAGCACCTTTAACCTCCTGTTCCATACAGGTTGCAATTTGTCCTGAGGATGAACGGGAAGAGGGGGAACCAATGAGAGACTAGCTCTAGGTGTTGGGACAGGCACAGGTCACTCTATTTTCCCATCAGGAAGAAGAATTAAGCACAAGCTCAGCCTGCCCCCCAGAACCAGAAGAGGGCCTGAAGCAATCCTGCGCTTTTGCGGCCAGCTCCCAAAAAAGCGAGTTGAAAAATGGAGCTCAGGGGCCCTGCAATTCACAAAACTGCAGAGTTTTAAATGATAACTCTCATCCACAAATATATTAAGGGAAGGCAACGAAGAGGCTTTGAAAACAAGGCAGAATTGCAGGAAACAAATTTCAGGAGGTAGATTTGAATCGCCTTGAAAGCACATGAAAAGCGGCAAATCGTGAACAATGATGCCCTTGGCCAAAAAGGGCGTATGCGTTTTTTCCTGAATATATTCAGGAAAAAACGCATACGCACTTTTTGGCCAACCAAGCAACCTGGAAAGGCAAATCAGCGCTCCAAAGAAGTCTCGCTTCCCAGCGGGCAAAAGGGCCATGCGGAAAAATGTGTCCAAACCAGAAATGCAGGACCGGCCATGGAGAAATGGGAGCCTTGCTACGCTGATGGGTGGGATGTAAATTGCCAACAGCCACTCTGGAGAAGTGTACGGTGTGTTCTGAAACATCTAAAAAACACAGCTTGGAGAGCATAGGGCACTTCCACTCATGGGCGTATAAATTGGAAAACTAAAAATCAGCAAGACAGAGGCACCCCAAAGTTTAGGGCTGCTCTGTTGACAAGAACCCCCACTTCATTACACCTTAAATATCCTAGGAAAGAGAAAAATGGATAAAGAAGTTGTGGTCCTCATGTACAATGGAATATCACTCAGCCATGAAATCAACTTCATAAGGCTAGAAGCAGCACGATGAGAGGATTTAGGTACGACGAGTCTAAGTGAAATAAGTCACACAGAAAAAGACACTTATCATAAGATATCACTTACAGAGGGAATGTAAAAACCGCTACACTTGAACTGAATTGCAAAACAGAACAGAGTCACACATTTAGAAAACACACTATGGCTGCTGAACGGGAAAGGTGAGGTGGGGTGATGCATAAAACAAGGGTTTCAAATTAGCTCAGATACCGTTCCATAAACCCAATATGTAACAGACAAGACCTATTCCTTGCTCAGTGAACTGGACTCAACACCCCCTATTCACCGCACAAGAATATATCTGACTAGTAAGAATCTTCAAACCTATGTATTGATATCTCTCTGTAAGTGAGTCAAGGGGGTGTAAAGCGGCATAAACACAGCCGTGAAAAGCAGCTAAACCCCATTATAAAAATAAATTACTTTTCAAAACCCGTGAAACAAAGACAGTGAAAGAGAGAGAAATTCTTACAAAATTCGTTCAGGGGCTGTGATGCAACCTGGATTGACCATATCTAGACCCACAGCTGATTGAGACATAAGGGTGGACACTCTTGGAGCTGAGAGGTTCGGTGAGGTTGGGTGAGCCAACGCAGACCCTTTCAAGTAATACTGCATGGTACCCATGCCGTGGGTCCCAAATCTCCAGGTTCAAGGGCATCTTCCTACATCGAAAACATGCATGAGAAACCAAGAAGATGGTACACCGTGTGATCGGGAAAGGTTTCTAAAACGCACCTCATTTCTCAACTCCTTGGCTCGGGTTAGCCATTCCAGCCGATTTACTAGCCATCTCCCTCCTTGGAGAATCAGCACCTTTAACCTCCTGTTCCATACAGGTTGCAATTTGTCCTGAGGATGAACGGGAAGAGGGGGAACCAATGAGAGACTAGCTCTAGGTGTTGGGACAGGCACAGGTCACTCTATTTTCCCATCAGGAAGAAGAATTAAGCACAAGCTCAGCCTGCCCCCCAGAACCAGAAGAGGGCCTGAAGCAATCCTGCGCTTTTGCGGCCAGCTCCCAAAAAAGCGAGTTGAAAAATGGAGCTCAGGGGCACTGCAATTCACAAACCTGCAGAGTTTTAAATGATAACTCTCGTCCACAAATATATTAAGGGATGGCAACGAAGAGGCTTTGAAAACAAGGCAGAATTGCAGGAAACAGATTTCAGGAGGTAGATTCGAATCGCCTTGAAAGCACATGAAAAGCAGCAAAACGTGGACAATGATGCCCTTGGCCAAAAAGGGCGTATGCGTTTTTTCCTGAATATATTCAGGAAAAAACACATACGCCCTTTTTGGCCAACCAAGCCACCTGGAAAGGCAAATCAGCGCTCCAAAGAAGTCTCGCTTCCCAGCGGGCAAAAGGGCCATGCGGAAAAAAGTGTCCAAACCAGAAATGCAGGACCGGCCATGGAGAAATGGGAGCCTTGCTACGCTGATGGGTGGGATGTAAATTGCCAACAGCCACTCTGGAGAAGTGTACGGTGTGTTCTGAAACATCTAAAAAACACAGCTTGGAGAGCATAGGGCACTTCCACTCATGGGCGTATAAATTGGAAAACTAAAAATCAGCAAGACACAGGCACCCCAAATTTAGGGCTGCTCTGTTGACAAGAACCCCCACTTCATTACACCTTAAATATCCTAGGAAAGAGAAAAATGGATAAAGAAGTTGGGGTCCTCATGTACAATGGAATATCACTCAGCCATGAAATCAACGTCATAAGGCTAGTAGCAGCACGATGAGTGGATTTAGGTACGACGATTCTAAGTGAAATAAGTCACACAGAAAAAGACACTTATCATAAGATATCACTTATAGAGGGAATGTAGAAACCGCTACACTTGAACTGAATTGCAAAACAGAACAGAGTCACACGTTTAGGAAACACACTATGGCTGCTGAACGGGAAAGGTGAGGTGGGGTGATGCATAAAACAAGGGTTTCAAATTAGCTCAGATACCGTTCCATAAACCCAATATGTAAGAGACAAGACCTATTCCTTGCTCAGTGAACTGGACTCAATACCCCCTATTCACCGCACAAGAATATATCTGACTAGTAAGAATCTTCAAACCTATGTATTGATATCTCTCTGTAAGTGAGTCAAGGGGGTGTAAAGCGGCATAAACACAGCCGTGCAAAGCAGCTAAACCCCATTATAAAAATAAATTACTTTTCAAAACCCATGAAACAAAGACAGTGAAAGAGAGAGAAATTCTTACAAAATTCGTTCAGGGGCTGTGATGCAACCTGGATTGACCATATCTAGACCCACAGCTGATTGAGACATAAGGGTGGACACTCTTGGGGCTGAGAGGTTCGGTGAGGTTGGGTGAGCCAACGCAGACCCTTTCAAGTAATACTGCATGGTACCCATCCCATGGGTCCCAAATCTCCAGGTTCCAGGGCATCTTCCTACATCGAAAACAGGCATGAGAAACCCAGAAGATGGTACACCGTGTGATCGGGAAAGGTTTCTAAAACGCACCTCATTTCTCATCTCCTTGGCTCGGGTTCGCCATTCCAGCCAATTTACTAGCCATCTCCCTCTTTGGAGAATCAGCAACTTTAACCTCCTGTTCCGTACAGATTGCAATTTGTCCTGAGGATTAACGGGAAGAGGGGGAACCAATGAGAGACTAGCTCTAGGTGTTGGGACAGGCACGGGTCACTCTATTTTCCTATCAGGAAGAAGAATTAAGCACAAGCTCAGCCTGCCCCCCAGAACCAGAAGAGGGCCTGAAGCAATCCTCCGCTTTTGCGGCCAGCTCCCAAAAAAGCGAGTTGAAAAATGGAGCTCAGGGGCCCTGCAATTCACAAACCTGCAGAGTTTTAAATGATAACTCTCGTCCACAAATATATTAAGGGAAGGCAACGAAGAGGCTTTGAAAACAAGGCAGAATTGCAGGAAACAAATTTCAGGAGGTAGATTTGAATCGCCTTGAAAGCACATGAAAAGCGGCAAATCGTGAACAATGATGCCCTTGGCCAAAAAGGGCGTATGCGTTTTTTCCTGAATATATTCAGGAAAAAACGCATACGCCCTTTTTGGCCAACCAAGCAACCTGGAAAGGCAAATCAGCGCTCCAAAGAAGTCTCGCTTCCCAGCGGGCAAAAGGGCCATGCGGAAAAAAGTGTCCAAACCAGAAATGCAGGACCGGCCATGGAGAAATGGGAGCCTTGCTACGCTGATGGGTGGGATGTAAATTGCCAACAGCCACTCTGGAGAAGTGTACGGTGTGTTCTGAAACATCTAAAAAACACAGCTTGGAGAGCATAGGGCACTTCCACTCATGGGCGTATAAATTGGAAAACTAAAAATCAGCAAGACAGAGGCACCCCAAAGTTTAGGGCTGCTCTGTTGACAAGAACCCCCACTTCATTACACCTTAAATATCCTAGGAAAGAGAAAAATGGATAAAGAAGTTGTGGTCCTCATGTACAATGGAATATCACTCAGCCATGAAATCAACTTCATAAGGCTAGAAGCAGCACGATGAGAGGATTTAGGTACGACGAGTCTAAGTGAAATAAGTCACACAGAAAAAGACACTTATCATAAGATATCACTTATAGAGGGAATGTAAAAACCACTACACTTGAACTGAATTGCAAAACAGAACAGAGTCACACATTTAGAAAACACACTATGGCTGCTGAACGGGAAAGGTGAGGTGGGGTGATGCATAAAACAAGGGTTTCAAATGAGCTCAAATACCGTTCCATAAACCCAATATGTAACAGACAAGACCTATTCCTTGCTCAGTGAACTGGACTCAACACCCCCTATTCACCGCACAAGAATATATCTGACTAGTAAGAATCTTCAAACCTATGTATTGATATCTCTCTGTAAGTGAGTCAAGGGGGTGTAAAGCGGCATAAACACAGCCGTGCAAAGCAGCTAAACCCCATTATAAAAATAAATTACTTTTCAAAACCCGTGAAACAAAGACAGTGAAAGAGAGAGAAATTCTTACAAAATTCGTTCAGGGGCTGTGATGCAACCTGGATTGACCATATCTAGACCCACAGCTGATTGAGACATAAGGGTGGACACTCTTGGGGCTGAGAGGTTCGGTGAGGTTGGGTGAGCCAACGCAGACCCTTTCAAGTAATACTGCATGGTACCCATCCCATGGGTCCCAAATCTCCAGGTTCCAGGGCATCTTCCTACATCGAAAACAGGCATGAGAAACCCAGAAGATGGTACACCGTGTGATCGGGAAAGGTTTCTAAAACGCACCTCATTTCTCATCTCCTTGGCTCGGGTTCGCCATTCCAGCCGATTTACTAGCCATCTCCCTCTTTGGAGAATCAGCAACTTTAACCTCCTGTTCCGTACAGGTTGCAATTTGTCCTGAGGATTAACGGGAAGAGGGGGAACCAATGAGAGACTAGCTCTAGGTGTTGGGACAGGCACGGGTCACTCTATTTTCCTATCAGGAAGAAGAATTAAGCACAAGCTCAGCCTGCCCCCCAGAACCAGAAGAGGGCCTGAAGCAATCCTCCGCTTTTGCGGCCAGCTCCCAAAAAAGCGAGTTGAAAAATGGAGCTCAGGGGCCCTGCAATTCACAAACCTGCAGAGTTTTAAATGATAACTCTCGTCCACAAATATATTAAGGGAAGGCAACGAAGAGGCTTTGAAAACAAGGCAGAATTGCAGGAAACAAATTTCAGGAGGTAGATTTGAATCGCCTTGAAAGCACATGAAAAGCGGCAAATCGTGAACAATGATGCCCTTGGCCAAAAAGGGCGTATGCGTTTTTTCCTGAATATATTCAGGAAAAAACGCATACGCCCTTTTTGGCCAACCAAGCAACCTGGAAAGGCAAATCAGCGCTCCAAAGAAGTCTCGCTTCCCAGCGGGCAAAAGGGCCATGCGGAAAAAAGTGTCCAAACCAGAAATGCAGGACCGGCCATGGAGAAATGGGAGCCTTGCTACGCTGATGGGTGGGATGTAAATTGCCAACAGCCACTCTGGAGAAGTGTACGGTGTGTTCTGAAACATCTAAAAAACACAGCTTGGAGAGCATAGGGCACTTCCACTCATGGGCGTATAAATTGGAAAACTAAAAATCAGCAAGACAGAGGCACCCCAAAGTTTAGGGCTGCTCTGTTGACAAGAACCCCCACTTCATTACACCTTAAATATCCTAGGAAAGAGAAAAATGGATAAAGAAGTTGTGGTCCTCATGTACAATGGAATATCACTCAGCCATGAAATCAACTTCATAAGGCTAGAAGCAGCACGATGAGAGGATTTAGGTACGACGAGTCTAAGTGAAATAAGTCACACAGAAAAAGACACTTATCATAAGATATCACTTATAGAGGGAATGTAAAAACCACTACACTTGAACTGAATTGCAAAACAGAACAGAGTCACACATTTAGAAAACACACTATGGCTGCTGAACGGGAAAGGTGAGGTGGGGTGATGCATAAAACAAGGGTTTCAAATGAGCTCAAATACCGTTCCATAAACCCAATATGTAACAGACAAGACCTATTCCTTGCTCAGTGAACTGGACTCAACACCCCCTATTCACCGCACAAGAATATATCTGACTAGTAAGAATCTTCAAACCTATGTATTGATATCTCTCTGTAAGTGAGTCAAGGGGGTGTAAAGCGGCATAAACACAGCCGTGCAAAGCAGCTAAACCCCATTATAAAAATAAATTACTTTTCAAAACCCGTGAAACAAAGACAGTGAAAGAGAGAGAAATTCTTACAAAATTCGTTCAGGGGCTGTGATGCAACCTGGATTGACCATATCTAGACCCACAGCTGATTGAGACATAAGGGTGGACACTCTTGGGGCTGAGAGGTTCGGTGAGGTTGGGTGAGCCAACGCAGACCCTTTCAAGTAATACTGCATGGTACCCATCCCATGGGTCCCAAATCTCCAGGTTCCAGGGCATCTTCCTACATCGAAAACAGGCATGAGAAACCCAGAAGATGGTACACCGTGTGATCGGGAAAGGTTTCTAAAACGCACCTCATTTCTCATCTCCTTGGCTCGGGTTCGCCATTCCAGCCGATTTACTAGCCATCTCCCTCTTTGGAGAATCAGCAACTTTAACCTCCTGTTCCGTACAGGTTGCAATTTGTCCTGAGGATGAACGGGAAGAGGGGGAACCAATGAGAGACTAGCTCTAGGTGTTGGGACAGGCACGGGTCACTCTATTTTCCCATCAGGAAGAAGAATTAAGCACAAGCTCAGCCTGCCCCCCAGAACCAGAAGAGGGCCTGAAGCAATCCTGCGCTTTTGCGGCCAGCTCCCAAAAAAGCGAGTTGAAAAATGGAGCTCAGGGGCCCTGCAATTCACAAAACTGCAGAGTTTTAAATGATAACTCTCATCCACAAATATATTAAGGGAAGGCAACGAAGAGGCTTTGAAAACAAGGCAGAATTGCAGGAAACAAATTTCAGGAGGTAGATTTGAATCGCCTTGAAAGCACATGAAAAGCGGCAAATCGTGAACAATGATGCCCTTGGCCAAAAAGGGCGTATGCGTTTTTTCCTGAATATATTCAGGAAAAAACGCATACGCCCTTTTTGGCCAACCAAGCAACCTGGAAAGGCAAATCAGCGCTCCAAAGAAGTCTCGCTTCCCAGCGGGCAAAAGGGCCATGCGGAAAAATGTGTCCAAACCAGAAATGCAGGACCGGCCATGGAGAAATGGGAGCCTTGCTACGCTGATGGGTGGGATGTAAATTGCCAACAGCCACTCTGGAGAAGTGTACGGTGTGTTCTGAAACATCTAAAAAACACAGCTTGGAGAGCATAGGGCACTTCCACTCATGGGCGTATAAATTGGAAAACTAAAAATCAGCAAGACAGAGGCACCCCAAAGTTTAGGGCTGCTCTGTTGACAAGAACCCCCACTTCATTACACCTTAAATATCCTAGGAAAGAGAAAAATGGATAAAGAAGTTGTGGTCCTCATGTACAATGGAATATCACTCAGCCATGAAATCAACTTCATAAGGCTAGAAGCAGCACGATGAGAGGATTTAGGTACGACGAGTCTAAGTGAAATAAGTCACACAGAAAAAGACACTTATCATAAGATATCACTTACAGAGGGAATGTAAAAACCGCTACACTTGAACTGAATTGCAAAACAGAACAGAGTCACACATTTAGAAAACACACTATGGCTGCTGAACGGGAAAGGTGAGGTGGGGTGATGCATAAAACAAGGGTTTCAAATTAGCTCAGATACCGTTCCATAAACCCAATATGTAACAGACAAGACCTATTCCTTGCTCAGTGAACTGGACTCAACACCCCCTATTCACCGCACAAGAATATATCTGACTAGTAAGAATCTTCAAACCTATGTATTGATATCTCTCTGTAAGTAAGTCAAGGGGGTGTAAAGCGGCATAAACACAGCCGTGAAAAGCAGCTAAACCCCATTATAAAAATAAATTACTTTTCAAAACCCGTGAAACAAAGACAGTGAAAGAGAGAGAAATTCTTACAAAATTCGTTCAGGGGCTGTGATGCAACCTGGATTGACCATATCTAGACCCACAGCTGATTGAGACATAAGGGTGGACACTCTTGGAGCTGAGAGGTTCGGTGAGGTTGGGTGAGCCAACGCAGACCCTTTCAAGTAATACTGCATGGTACCCATGCCGTGGGTCCCAAATCTCCAGGTTCAAGTGCATCTTCCTACATCGAAAACATGCATGAGAAACCAAGAAGATGGTACACCGTGTGATCGGGAAAGGTTTCTAAAACGCACCTCATTTCTCAACTCCTTGGCTCGGGTTCGCCATTCCAGCCGATTTACTAGCCATCTCCCTCCTTGGAGAATCAGCACCTTTAACCTCCTGTTCCATACAGGTTGCAATTTGTCCTGAGGATGAACGGGAAGAGGGGGAACCAATGAGAGACTAGCTCTAGGTGTTGGGACAGGCACAGGTCACTCTATTTTCCCATCAGGAAGAAGAATTAAGCACAAGCTCAGCCTGCCCCCCAGAACCAGAAGAAGGCCTGAAGCAATCCTGCGCTTTTGCGGCCAGCTCCCAAAAAAGCGAGTTGAAAAATGGAGCTCAGGGGCACTGCAATTCACAAACCTGCAGAGTTTTAAATGATAACTCTCGTCCACAAATATATTAAGGGATGGCAACGAAGAGGCTTTGAAAACAAGGCAGAATTGCAGGAAACAGATTTCAGGAGGTAGATTCGAATCGCCTTGAAAGCACATGAAAAGCAGCAAAACATGGACAATGATGCCCTTGGCCAAAAAGGGCGTATGCGTTTTTTCCTGAATATATTCAGGAAAAAACATATACGCCCTTTTTGGCCAACCAAGCCACCTGGAAAGGCAAATCAGCGCTCCAAAGAAGTCTCGCTTCCCAGCGGGCAAAAGGGCCATGCGGAAAAAAGTGTCCAAACCAGAAATGCAGGACCGGCCATGGAGAAATGGGAGCCTTGGTACGCTGATGGGTGGGATGTAAATTGCCAACAGCCACTCTGGAGAAGTGTACGGTGTGTTCTGAAACATCTAAAAAACACAGCTTGGAGAGCATAGGGCACTTCCACTCATGGGCGTATAAATTGGAAAACTAAAAATCAGCAAGACACAGGCACCCCAAATTTAGGGCTGCTCTGTTGACAAGAACCCCCACTTCATTACACCTTAAATATCCTAGGAAAGAGAAAAATGGATAAAGAAGTTGGGGTCCTCATGTACAATGGAATATCACTCAGCCATGAAATCAACGTCATAAGGCTAGTAGCAGCACGATGAGTGGATTTAGGTACGACGATTCTAAGTGAAATAAGTCACACAGAAAAAGACACTTATCATAAGATATCACTTATAGAGGGAATGTAGAAACCGCTACACTTGAACTGAATTGCAAAACAGAACAGAGTCACACGTTTAGGAAACACACTATGGCTGCTGAACGGGAAAGGTGAGGTGGGGTGATGCATAAAACAAGGGTTTCAAATTAGCTCAGATACCGTTCCATAAACCCAATATGTAAGAGACAAGACCTATTCCTTGCTCAGTGAACTGGACTCAATACCCCCTATTCACCGCACAAGAATATATCTGACTAGTAAGAATCTTCAAACCTATGTATTGATATCTCTCTGTAAGTGAGTCAAGGGGGTGTAAAGCGGCATAAACACAGCCGTGCAAAGCAGCTAAACCCCATTATAAAAATAAATTACTTTTCAAAACCCGTGAAACAAAGACAGTGAAAGAGAGAGAAATTCTTACAAAATTCGTTCAGGGGCTGTGATGCAACCTGGATTGACCATATCTAGACCCACAGCTGATTGAGACATAAGGGTGGACACTCTTGGGGCTGAGAGGTTCGGTGAGGTTGGGTGAGCCAACGCAGACCCTTTCAAGTAATACTGCATGGTACCCATCCCATGGGTCCCAAATCTCCAGGTTCCAGGGCATCTTCCTACATCGAAAACAGGCATGAGAAACCCAGAAGATGGTACACCGTGTGATCGGGAAAGGTTTCTAAAACGCACCTCATTTCTCATCTCCTTGGCTCGGGTTCGCCATTCCAGCCGATTTACTAGCCATCTCCCTCTTTGGAGAATCAGCAACTTTAACCTCCTGTTCCGTACAGGTTGCAATTTGTCCTGAGGATGAACGGGAAGAGGGGGAACCAATGAGAGACTAGCTCTAGGTGTTGGGACAGGCACAGGTCACTCTATTTTCCCATCAGGAAGAAGAATTAAGCACAAGCTCAGCCTGCCCCCCAGAACCAGAAGAGGGCCTGAAGCAATCCTGCGCTTTTGCGGCCAGCTCCCAAAAAAGCGAGTTGAAAAATGGAGCTCAGGGGCCCTGCAATTCACAAACCTGCAGAGTTTTAAATGATAACTCTCGTCCACAAATATATTAAGGGATGGCAACGAAGAGGCTTTGAAAACAAGGCAGAATTGCAGGAAACAGATTTCAGGAGGTAGATTCGAATCGCCTTGAAAGCACATGAAAAGCAGCAAAACGTGGACAATGATGCCCTTGGCCAAAAAGGGCGTATGCGTTTTTTCCTGAATATATTCAGGAAAAAACACATACGCCCTTTTTGGCCAACCAAGCCACCTGGAAAGGCCAATCAGCGCTCCAAAGAAGTCTCGCTTCCCAGCGGGCAAAAGGGCCATGCGGAAAAAAGTGTCCAAACCAGAAATGCAGGACCGACCATGGAGAAATGGGAGACTTGCTACGCTGATGGGTGGGATGTAAATTGCCAACAGCCACTCTGGAGAAGTGTACGGTGTGTTCTGAAACATCTAAAAAACACAGCTTGGAGAGCATAGGGCACTTCCACTCATGGGCGTATAAATTGGAAAACTAAAAATCAGCAAGACACAGGCACCCCAAATTTAGGGCTGCTCTGTTGACAAGAACCCCCACTTCATTACACCTTAAATATCCTAGGAAAGAGAAAAATGGATAAAGAAGTTGGGGTCCTCATGTACAATGGAATATCACTCAGCCATGAAATCAACGTCATAAGGCTAGTAGCAGCACGATGAGTGGATTTAGGTACGACGATTCTAAGTGAAATAAGTCACACAGAAAAAGACACTTATCATAAGATATCACTTATAGAGGGAATGTAGAAACCGCTACACTTGAACTGAATTGCAAAACAGAACAGAGTCACACGTTTAGGAAACACACTATGGCTGCTGAACGGGAAAGGTGAGGTGGGGTGATGCATAAAACAAGGGTTTCAAATTAGCTCAGATACCGTTCCATAAACCCAATATGTAAGAGACAAGACCTATTCCTTGCTCAGTGAACTGGACTCAATACCCCCTATTCACCGCACAAGAATATATCTGACTAGTAAGAATCTTCAAACCTATGTATTGATATCTCTCTGTAAGTGAGTCAAGGGGGTGTAAAGCGGCATAAACACAGCCGTGCAAAGCAGCTAAACCCCATTATAAAAATAAATTACTTTTCAAAACCCATGAAACAAAGACAGTGAAAGAGAGAGAAATTCTTACAAAATTCGTTCAGGGGCTGTGATGCAACCTGGATTGACCATATCTAGACCCACAGCTGATTGAGACATAAGGGTGGACACTCTTGGGGCTGAGAGGTTCGGTGAGGTTGGGTGAGCCAACGCAGACCCTTTCAAGTAATACTGCATGGTACCCATCCCATGGGTCCCAAATCTCCAGGTTCCAGGGCATCTTCCTACATCGAAAACATGCATGAGAAACCCAGAAGATGGTACACCGTGTGATCGGGAAAGGTTTCTAAAATGCACCTCATTTCTCATCTCCTTGGCTCGGGTTCGCCATTCCAGCCGATTTACTAGCCATCTCCCTCTTTGGAGAATCAGCAACTTTAACCTCCTGTTCCGTACAGGTTGCAATTTGTCCTGAGGATGAACGGGAAGAGGGGGAACCAATGAGAGACTAGCTCTAGGTGTTGGGACAGGCACGGGTCACTCTATTTTCCCATCAGGAAGAAGAATTAAGCACAAGCTCAGCCTGCCCCCCAGAACCAGAAGAGGGCCTGAAGCAATCCTGCGCTTTTGCGGCCAGCTCCCAAAAAAGCGAGTTGAAAAATGGAGCTCAGGGGCCCTGCAATTCACAAAACTGCAGAGTTTTAAATGATAACTCTCGTCCACAAATATATTAAGGGAAGACAACGAAGAGGCTTTGAAAACAAGGCAGAATTGCAGGAAACAAATTTCAGGAGGTAGATTTGAATCGCCTTGAAAGCACATGAAAAGCGGCAAATCGTGAACAATGATGCCCTTGGCCAAAAAGGGCGTATGCGTTTTTTCCTGAATATATTCAGGAAAAAACGCATACGCCCTTTTTGGCCAACCAAGCAACCTGGAAAGGCAAATCAGCGCTCCAAAGAAGTCTCGCTTCCCAGCGGGCAAAAGGGCCATGCGGAAAAAAGTGTCCAAACCAGAAATGCAGGACCGGCCATGGAGAAATGGGAGCCTTGCTACGCTGATGGGTGGGATGTAAATTGCCAACAGCCACTCTGGAGAAGTGTACGGTGTGTTCTGAAACATCTAAAAAACACAGCTTGGAGAGCATAGGGCACTTCCACTCATGGGCGTATAAATTGGAAAACTAAAAATCAGCAAGACAGAGGCACCCCAAAGTTTAGGGCTGCTCTGTTGACAAGAACCCCCACTTCATTACACCTTAAATATCCTAGGAAAGAGAAAAATGGATAAAGAAGTTGTGGTCCTCATGTACAATGGAATATCACTCAGCCATGAAATCAACTTCATAAGGCTAGAAGCAGCACGATGAGAGGATTTAGGTACGACGAGTCTAAGTGAAATAAGTCACACAGAAAAAGACACTTATCATAAGATATCACTTACAGAGGGAATGTAAAAACCGCTACACTTGAACTGAATTGCAAAACAGAACAGAGTCACACATTTAGAAAACACACTATGGCTGCTGAACGGGAAAGGTGAGGTGGGGTGATGCATAAAACAAGGGTTTCAAATGAGCTCAAATACCGTTCCATAAACCCAATATGTAACAGACAAGACCTATTCCTTGCTCAGTGAACTGGACTCAACACCCCCTATTCACCGCACAAGAATATATCTGACTAGTAAGAATCTTCAAACCTATGTATTGATATCTCTCTGTAAGTGAGTCAAGGGGGTGTAAAGCGGCATAAACACAGCCGTGAAAAGCAGCTAAACCCCATTATAAAAATAAATTACTTTTCAAAACCCGTGAAACAAAGACAGTGAAAGAGAGAGAAATTCTTACAAAATTCGTTCAGGGGCTGTGATGCAACCTGGATTGACCATATCTAGACCCACAGCTGATTGAGACATAAGGGTGGACACTCTTGGGGCTGAGAGGTTCGGTGAGGTTGGGTGAGCCAACGCAGACCCTTTCAAGTAATACTGCATGGTACCCATCCCATGGGTCCCAAATCTCCAGGTTCAAGGGCATCTTCCTACATCGAAAACAGGCATGAGAAACCCAGAAGATGGTACACCGTGTGATCGGGAAAGGTTTCTAAAACGCACCTCATTTCTCATCTCCTTGGCTCGGGTTCGCCATTCCAGCCGATTTACTAGCCATCTCCCTCTTTGGAGAATCAGCAACTTTAACCTCCTGTTCCGTACAGGTTGCAATTTGTCCTGAGGATGAACGGGAAGAGGGGGAACCAATGAGAGACTAGCTCTAGGTGTTGGGACAGGCACGGGTCACTCTATTTTCCCATCAGGAAGAAGAATTAAGCACAAGCTCAGCCTGCCCCCCAGAACCAGAAGAGGGCCTGAAGCAATCCTGCGCTTTTGCGGCCAGCTCCCAAAAAAGCGAGTTGAAAAATGGAGCTCAGGGGCCCTGCAATTCACAAAACTGGAGAGTTTTAAATGATAACTCTCGTCCACAAATATATTAAGGGAAGGCAACGAAGAGGCTTTGAAAACAAGGCAGAATTGCAGGAAACAAATTTCAGGAGGTAGATTTGAATCGCCTTGAAAGCACATGAAAAGCGGCAAATCGTGAACAATGATGCCCTTGGCCAAAAAGGGCGTATGCTTTTTTTCCTGAATATATTCAGGAAAAAACGCATACGCCCTTTTTGGCCAACCAAGCAACCTGGAAAGGCAAATCAGCTCTCCAAAGAAGTCTCGCTTCCCAGCGGGCAAAAGGGCCATGCGGAAAAAAGTGTCCAAACCAGAAATGCAGGACCGGCCATGGAGAAATGGGAGCCTTGCTACGCTGATGGGTGGGATGTAAATTGCCAACAGCCACTCTGGAGAAGTGTACGGTGTGTTCTGAAACATCTAAAAAACACAGCTTGGAGAGCATAGGGCACTTCCACTCATGGGCGTATAAATTGGAAAACTAAAAATCAGCAAGACACAGGCACCCCAAATTTAGGGCTGCTCTGTTGACAAGAACCCCCACTTCATTACACCTTAAATATCCTAGGAAAGAGAAAAATGGATAAAGAAGTTGGGGTCCTCATGTACAATGGAATATCACTCAGCCATGAAATCAACGTCATAAGGCTAGTAGCAGCACGATGAGTGGATTTAGGTACGACGATTCTAAGTGAAATAAGTCACACAGAAAAAGACACTTATCATAAGATATCACTTATAGAGGGAATGTAAAAACCGCTACACTTGAACTGAATTGCAAAACAGAACAGAGTCACACATTTAGAAAACACACTATGGCTGCTGAACGGGAAAGGTGAGGTGGGGTGATGCATAAAACAAGGGTTTCAAATGAGCTCAAATACCGTTCCATAAACCCAATATGTAACAGACAAGACCTATTCCTTGCTCAGTGAACTGGACTCAACACCCCCTATTCACCGCACAAGAATATATCTGACTAGTAAGAATCTTCAAACCTATGTATTGATATCTCTCTGTAAGTGAGTCAAGGGGGTGTAAAGCGGCATAAACACAGCCGTGAAAAGCAGCTAAACCCCATTATAAAAATAAATTACTTTTCAAAACCCGTGAAACAAAGACAGTGAAAGAGAGAGAAATTCTTACAAAATTCGTTCAGGGGCTGTGATGCAACCTGGATTGACCATATCTAGACCCACAGCTGATTGAGACATAAGGGTGGACACTCTTGGGGCTGAGAGGTTCGGTGAGGTTGGGTGAGCCAACGCAGACCCTTTCAAGTAATACTGCATGGTACCCATCCCATGGGTCCCAAATCGCCAGGTTCAAGGGCATCTTCCTACATCGAAAACAGGCATGAGAAACCCAGAAGATGGTACACCGTGTGATCGGGAAAGGTTTCTAAAACGCACCTCATTTCTCATCTCCTTGGCTCGGGTTCGCCATTCCAGCCGATTTACTAGCCATCTCCCTCTTTGGAGAATCAGCAACTTTAACCTCCTGTTCCGTACAGGTTGCAATTTGTCCTGAGGATGAACGGGAAGAGGGGGATCCAATGAGAGACTAGCTCTAGGTGTTGGGACAGGCACGGGTCACTCTATTTTCCCATCAGGAAGAAGAATTAAGCACAAGCTCAGCCTGCCCCCCAGAACCAGAAGAGGGCCTGAAGCAATCCTGCGCTTTTGCGGCCAGCTCCCAAAAAAGCGAGTTGAAAAATGGAGCTCAGGGGCACTGCAATTCACAAACCTGCAGAGTTTTAAATGATAACTCTCGTCCACAAATATATTCAGGGATGGCAACGAAGAGGCTTTGAAAACAAGGCAGAATTGCAGGAAACAGATTTCAGGAGGTAGATTCGAATCGCCTTGAAAGCACATGAAAAGCAGCAAAACGTGGACAATGATGCCCTTGGCCAAAAAGGGCGTATGCGTTTTTTCCTGAATATATTCAGGAAAAAACACATACGCCCTTTTTGGCCAACCAAGCCACCTGGAAAGGCAAATCAGCGCTCCAAAGAATTCTCGCTTCCCAGCGGGCAAAAGGGCCATGCGGAAAAAAGTGTCCAAACCAGAAATGCAGGACCGGCCATGGAGAAATGGGAGCCTTGCTACGCTGATGGGTGGGATGTAAATTGCCAACAGCCACTCTGGAGAAGTGTACGGTGTGTTCTGAAACATCTAAAAAACACAGCTTGGAGAGCATAGGGCACTTCCACTCATGGGCGTATAAATTGGAAAACTAAAAATCAGCAAGACACAGGCACCCCAAATTTAGGGCTGCTCTGTTGACAAGAACCCCCACTTCATTACACCTTAAATATCCTAGGAAAGAGAAAAATGGATAAAGAAGTTGGGGTCCTCATGTACAATGGAATATCACTCAGCCATGAAATCAATGTCATAAGGCTAGTAGCAGCACGATGAGTGGATTTAGGTACGACCATTCTAAGTGAAATAAGTCACACAGAAAAAGACACTTATCATAAGATATCACTTATATAGGGAATGTAGAAACCGCTACACTTGAACTGAATTGCAAAACAGAACAGAGTCACACGTTTAGGAAACACACTATGGCTGCTGAACGGGAAAGGTGAGGTGGGGTGATGCATAAAACAAGGGTTTCAAATTAGCTCAGATACCGTTCCATAAACCCAATATGTAAGAGAAAAGACCTATTCCTTGCTCAGTGAACTGGACTCAATACCCCCTATTCACCGCACAAGAATATATCTGACTAGTAAGAATCTTCAAACCTATGTATTGATATCTCTCTGTAAGTGAGTCAAGGGGGTGTAAAGCGGCATAAACACAGCCGTGAAAAGCAGCTAAACCCCATTATAAAAATAAATTACTTTTCAAAACCCATGAAACAAAGACAGTGAAAGAGAGAGAAATTCTTACAAAATTCGTTCAGGGGCTGTGATGCAACCTGGATTGACCATATCTAGACCCACAGCTGATTGAGACATAAGGGTGGACACTCTTGGGGCTGAGAGGTTCGGTGAGGTTGGGTGAGCCAACGCAGACCCTTTCAAGTAATACTGCATGGTACCCATCCCATGGGTCCCAAATCTCCAGGTTCCAGGGCATCTTCCTACATCGAAAACAGGCATGAGAAACCCAGAAGATGGTACACCGTGTGATCGGGAAAGGTTTCTAAAACGCACCTCATTTCTCATCTCCTTGGCTCGGGTTCGCCATTCCAGCCGATTTACTAGCCATCTCCCTCTTTGGAGAATCAGCAACTTTAACCTCCTGTTCCGTACAGGTTGCAATTTGTCCTGAGGATGAACGGGAAGAGGGGGAACCAATGAGAGACTAGCTCTAGGTGTTGGGACAGGCACGGGTCACTCTATTTTCCCATCAGGAAGAAGAATTAAGCACAAGCTCAGCCTGCCCCCCAGAACCAGAAAAGGGCCTGAAGCAATCCTGCGCTTTTGCGGCCAGCTCCCAAAAAAGCGAGTTGAAAAATGGAGCTCAGGGGCACTGCAATTCACAAAACTGCAGAGTTTTAAATGATAACTCTCGTCCACAAATATATTAAGGGAAGGCAACGAAGAGGCTTTGAAAACAAGGCAGAATTGCAGGAAACAAATTTCAGGAGGTAGATTTGAATCGCCTTGAAAGCACATGAAAAGCGGCAAATCGTGAACAATGATGCCCTTGGCCAAAAAGGGCGTATGCGTTTTTTCCTGAATATATTCAGGAAAAAACGCATACGCCCTTTTTGGCCAACCAAGCAACCTGGAAAGGCAAATCAGCGCTCCAAAGAAGTCTCGCTTCCCAGCGGGCAAAAGGGCCATGCGGAAAAAAGTGTCCAAACCAGAAATGCAGGACCGGCCATGGAGAAATGGGAGCCTTGCTACGCTGATGGGTGGGATGTAAATTGCCAACAGCCACTCTGGAGAAGTGTACGGTGTGTTCTGAAACATCTAAAAAACACAGCTTGGAGAGCATAGGGCACTTCCACTCATGGGCGTATAAATTGGAAAACTAAAAATCAGCAAGACACAGGCACCCCAAAGTTTAGGGCTGCTCTGTTGACAAGAACCCCCACTTCATTACACCTTAAATATCCTAGGAAAGAGAAAAATGGATAAAGAAGTTGTGGTCCTCATGTACAATGGAATATCACTCAGCCATGAAATCAACTTCATAAGGCTAGAAGCAGCACGATGAGAGGATTTAGGTACGACGAGTCTAAGTGAAATAAGTCACACAGAAAAAGACACTTATCATAAGATATCACTTATAGAGGGAATGTAAAAACCGCTACACTTGAACTGAATTGCAAAACAGAACAGAGTCACACATTTAGAAAACACACTATGGCTGCTGAACGGGAAAGGTGAGGTGGGGTGATGCATAAAACAAGGGTTTCAAATTAGCTCAGATACCGTTCCATAAACCCAATATGTAAGAGACAAGACCTATTCCTTGCTCAGTGAACTGGACTCAACACCCTCTATTCACCGCACAAGAATATATCTGAGTAGTAAGAATCTTCAAACCTATGTATTGATATCTCTCTGTAAGTGAGTCAAGGGGGTGTAAAGCGGCATAAACACAGCCGTGAAAAGCAGCTAAACCCCATTATAAAAATAAATTACTTTTCAAAACCCGTGAAACAAAGACAGTGAAAGAGAGAGAAATTCTTACAAAATTCGTTCAGGGGCTGTGATGCAACCTGGATTGACCATATCTAGACCCACAGCTGATTGAGACATAAGGGTGGACACTCTTGGGGCTGAGAGGTTCGGTGAGCTTGGGTGAGCCAACGCAGACCCTTTCAAGTAATACTGCATGGTACCCATCCCATGGGTCCCAAATCTCCAGGTTCCAGGGCATCTTCCTACATCGAAAACATGCATGAGAAACCCAGAAGATGGTACACCGTGTGATCGGGAAAGGTTTCTAAAACGCACCTCATTTCTCATCTCCTTGGCTCGGGTTCGCCATTCCAGCCGATTTACTAGCCATCTCCCTCTTTGGAGAATCAGCAACTTTAACCTCCTGTTCCGTACAGGTTGCAATTTGTCCTGAGGATGAACGGGAAGAGGGGGAACCAATGAGAGACTAGCTCTAGGTGTTGGGACAGGCACGGGTCACTCTATTTTCCCATCAGGAAGAAGAATTAAGCACAAGCTCAGCCTGCCCCCCAGAACCAGAAGAGGGCCTGAAGCAATCCTGCGCTTTTGCGGCCAGCTCCCAAAAAAGCGAGTTGAAAAATGGAGCTCAGGGGCCCTGCAATTCACAAAACTGCAGAGTTTTAAATGATAACTCTCTTCCACAAATATATTAAGGGAAGGCAACGAAGAGGCTTTGAAAACAAGGCAGAATTGCAGGAAACAAATTTCAGGAGGTAGATTTGAATCGCCTTGAAAGCACATGAAAAGCGGCAAATCGTGAACAATGATGCCCTTGGCCAAAAAGGGCGTATGCGTTTTTTCCTGAATATATTCAGGAAAAAACGCATACGCCCTTTTTGGCCAACCAAGCAACCTGGAAAGGCAAATCAGCGCTCCAAAGAAGTCTCGCTTCCCAGCGGGCAAAAGGGCCATGCGGAAAAATGTGTCCAAACCAGAAATGCAGGACCGGCCATGGAGAAATGGGAGCCTTGCTACGCTGATGGGTGGGATGTAAATTGCCAACAGCCACTCTGGAGAAGTGTACGGTGTGTTCTGAAACATCTAAAAAACACAGCTTGGAGAGCATAGGGCACTTCCACTCATGGGCGTATAAATTGGAAAACTAAAAATCAGCAAGACACAGGCACCCCAAAGTTTAGGGCTGCTCTGTTGACAAGAACCCCCACTTCATTACACCTTAAATATCCTAGGAAAGAGAAAAATGGATAAAGAAGTTGTGGTCCTCATGTACAATGGAATATCACTCAGCCATGAAATCAACTTCATAAGGCTAGAAGCAGCACGATGAGAGGATTTAGGTACGACGATTCTAAGTGAAATAAGTCACACAGAAAAAGACACTTATCATAAGATATCACTTATAGAGGGAATGTAAAAACCGCTACACTTGAACTGAATTACAAAACAGAACAGAGTCACACATTTAGAAAACACACTATGGCTGCTGAACGGGAAAGGTGAGGTGGGGTGATGCATAAAACAAGGGTTTCAAATGAGCTCAAATACCGTTCCATAAACCCAATATGTAACAGACAAGACCTATTCCTTGCTCAGTGAACTGGACTCAACACCCCCTATTCACCGCACAAGAATATATCTGACTAGTAAGAATCTTCAAACCTATGTATTGATATCTCTCTGTAAGTGAGTCAAGGGGGTGTAAAGCGGCATAAACACAGCCGTGCAAAGCAGCTAAACCCCATTATAAAAATAAATTACTTTTCAAAACCCGTGAAACAAAGACAGTGAAAGAGAGAGAAATTTTTACAAAATTCGTTCAGGGGCTGTGATGCAACCTGGATTGACCATATCTAGACCCACAGCTGATTGAGACATAAGGGTGGACACTCTTGGGGCTGAGAGGTTCGGTGAGGTTGGGTGAGCCAACGCAGACCCTTTCAAGTAATACTGCATGGTACCCATCCCATGGGTCCCAAATCTCCAGGTTCCAGGTCATCTTCCTACATCTAAAACATGCATGAGAAACCCAGAAGATGGTACACCGTGTGATCGGGAAAGGTTTCTAAAACGCACCTCATTTCTCATCTCCTTGGCTCGGGTTCGCCATTCCAGCCGATTTACTAGCCATCTCCCTCTTTGGAGAATCAGCAACTTTAACCTCCTGTTCCGTACAGGTTGCAATTTGTCCTGAGGATGAACGGGAAGAGGGGGAACCAATGAGAGACTAGCTCTAGGTGTTGGGACAGGCACGGGTCACTCTATTTTCCCATCAGGAAGAAGAATTAAGCACAAGCTCAGCCTGCCCCCCAGAACCAGAAGAGGGCCTGAAGCAATCCTGCGCTTTTGCGGCCAGCTCCCAAAAAAGCGAGTTGAAAAATGGAGCTCAGGGGCCCTGCAATTCACAAAACTGCAGAGTTTTAAATGATAACTCTCGTCCACAAATATATTAAGGGAAGGCAACGAAGAGGCTTTGAAAACAAGGCAGAATTGCAGGAAACAAATTTCAGGAGGTAGATTTGAATCGCCTTGAAAGCACATGAAAAGCGGCAAATCGTGAACAATGATGCCCTTGGCCAAAAAGGGCGTATGCGTTTTTTCCTGAATATATTCAGGAAAAAACGCATACGCCCTTTTTGGCCAACCAAGCAACCTGGAAAGGCAAATCAGCGCTCCAAAGAAGTCTCGCTTCCCAGCGGGCAAAAGGGCCATGCGGAAAAAAGTGTCCAAACCAGAAATGCAGGACCGGCCATGGAGAAATGGGAGCCTTGCTACGCTGATGGGTGGGATGTAAATTGCCAACAGCCACTCTGGAGAAGTGTACGGTGTGTTCTGAAACATCTAAAAAACACAGCTTGGAGAGCATAGGGCACTTCCACTCATGGGCGTATAAATTGGAAAACTAAAAATCAGCAAGACACAGGCACCCCAAAGTTTAGGGCTGCTCTGTTGACAAGAACCCCCACTTCATTACACCTTAAATATCCTAGGAAAGAGAAAAATGGATAAAGAAGTTGTGGTCCTCATGTACAATGGAATATCACTCAGCCATGAAATCAACGTCATAAGGCTAGAAGCAGCACGATGAGAGGATTTAGGTACGACGATTCTAAGTTAAATAAGTCACACAAAAAAAGACACTTATCATAAGATATCACTTATAGAGGGAATGTAAAAACCGCTACACTTGAACTGAATTGCAAAACAGAACAGAGTCACACATTTAGAAAACACACTATGGCTGCTGAACGGGAAAGGTGAGGTGGGGTGATGCATAAAACAAGGGTTTCAAATTAGCTCAGATACCGTTCCATAAACCCAATATGTAAGAGACAAGACCTATTCCTTTTTAGTGAACTGGACTCAACACCCCCTATTCACCGCACAAGAATATATCTGACTAGTAAGAATCTTCAAACCTATGTATTGATATCTCTCTGTAAGTGAGTCAAGGGGGTGTAAACCGGCATAAACACAGCCGTGAAAAGCAGCTAAACCCCATTATAAAAATAAATTACTTTTCAAAACCCGTGAAACAAAGACAGTGAAAGAGAGAGAAATTCTTAGAAAATTCGTTCATGGGCTGTGATGCAACCTGGATTGACCATATCTAGACCCACAGCTGATTGAGACATAAGGGTGGACACTCTTGGGGCTGAGAGGTTCGGTGAGGTTGGGTGAGCCAACGCAGACCCTTTCAAGTAATACTGCATGGTACCCATCCCATGGGTCCCAAATCTCCAGGTTCCAGGGCATCTTCCTACATCGAAAACATGCATGAGAAACCCAGAAGATGGTACACCGTGTGATCGGGAAAGGTTTCTAAAACGCACCTCATTTCTCATCTCCTTGGCTCGGGTTCGCCATTCCAGCCGATTCACTAGCCATCTCCCTCTTTGGAGAATCAGCAACTTTAACCTCCTGTTCCGTACAGGTTGCAATTTGTCCTGAGGATGAACGGGAAGAGGGGGAACCAATGAGAGACTAGCTCTAGGTGTTGGGACAGGCACGGGTCACTCTATTTTCCCATCAGGAAGAAGAATTAAGCACAAGCTCAGCCTGCCCCCCAGAACCAGAAGAGGGCCTGAAGCAATCCTGCGCTTTTGCGGCCAGCTCCCAAAAAAGCGAGTTGAAAAATGGAGCTCAGGGGCCCTGCAATTCACAAAACTGCAGAGTTTTAAATGATAACTCTCGTCCACAAATATATTAAGGGAAGGCAACGAAGAGGCTTTGAAAACAAGGCAGAATTGCAGGAAACAAATTTCAGGAGGTAGATTTGAATCGCCTTGAAAGCACATGAAAAGCGGCAAATCGTGAACAATGATGCCCTTGACCAAAAAGGGCGTATGCGTTTTTTCCTGAATATATTCAGGAAAAAACGCATACGCCCTTTTTGGCCAACCAAGCAACCTGGAAAGGCAAATCAGCGCTCCAAAGAAGTCTCGCTTCCCAGCGGGCAAAAGGGCCATGCGGAAAAAAGTGTCCAAACCAGAAATGCAGGACCGGCCATGGAGAAATGGGAGCCTTGCTACGCTGATGGGTGGGATGTAAATTGCCAACAGCCACTCTGGAGAAGTGTACGGTGTGTTCTGAAACATCTAAAAAACACAGCTTGGAGAGCATAGGGCACTTCCACTCATGGGCGTATAAATTGGAAAACTAAAAATCAGCAAGACACAGGCACCCCAAAGTTTAGGGCTGCTCTGTTGACAAGAACCCCCACTTCATTACACCTTAAATATCCTAGGAAAGAGAAAAATGGATAAAGAAGTTGTGGTCCTCATGTACAATGGAATATCACTCAGCCATGAAATCAACTTCATAAGGCTAGAAGCAGCACGATGAGAGGATTTAGGTACGACGATTCTAAGTGAAATAAGTCACACAGAAAAAGACACTTATCATAAGATATCACTTGTAGAGGGAATGTAAAAACCGCTACACTTGAACTGAATTGCAAAACAGAACAGAGTCACACATTTAGAAAACACACTATGGCTGCTGAACGGGAAAGGTGAGGTGGGGTGATGCATAAAACAAGGGTTTCAAATTAGCTCAGATACCGTTCCATAAACCCAATATGTAAGAGACAAGACCTATTCCTTGCTCAGTGAACTGGACTCAACACACCCTATTCACCGCACAAGAATATATCTGACTAGTAAGAATCTTCAAACCTATGTATTGATAGCTCACTGTAAGTGAGTCAAGGGGGTGTAAAGCGGCATAAACACAGCCGTGAAAAGCAGCTAAACCCCATTATAAAAATAAATTACTTTTC